>NC_065435.1:9080418-9691244 GCF_024364675.1 Aethina tumida | reverse complement strand
TTAGTCCTTTTTTAATTAATTTTTGAATTTCACACAAATCCATTTATGGTTGTTTGTGGTATACGTTAAATTCTCGTTCCTTAAGTTTAATAATATTCTGAAAAATAATAAATTAAAAACAATGTCAATAATTAGTAAGTTTTGCCTACATTCATATACAAGATTTTATCTGACTTAAAATCATCATAGTAATTTCAAAATTACCTATTATGCTCCTCAAATTTTAAATAAAATGTTACACTAATGTTTTATTAAAGTTTGTAAATAATTCCAAACAAATTCTAATTAAAGTTTTTGTTTTTAATTCCTTAGTTCCTTTTCTAATTAATTTTTGAATTTATGGGTGATTATGGTATTCATTTACTTCTTGTCCCTTAATATTTAGAAGTTTTAATAAAATCTTGAGAAAAAAATAAATTAAAAACAACAAGTTTTTCTTATTAATAAAGTTTACAAAATTCATATACAAGATTTTATTTGACATAAAATTATATCTATAATTATAATTTCAAAATTACGTACTGGTAGTAAAATCTCCTCAGATTTTAAATAAACTGTTACACTGATATTTTATTCAAGTTTGTAGAATGTATACAGATAAATCCAAACAAAATTCTAATTAAAGTTTTTGTTTTTAATTCCTTAGTTCCTTTTTTAATTAATTTTTGAAATTAAAACATTTATGGATGATTATGGTATTCATTCACTTCTCTTAATAGTTTTAATAATATCCTGAAAAAATAATAAATTAAAAACAATGTGAATGATATAAAGTTTTACTTGTTAATAAAGTTTACAAAATTCATATACCATACTTTATCTGACATAAAAATATTATAATTTCAAAATTGTCTACTGAGTAAAAGCTCTTCAAATTTTAAATAAAGTGTTATACTAATGTTTTATTAAAGTTTGTAGAGTGTATACAAATAATTTCAAACAAGAGTTTAATTAAAGTTTTTGTTTTTGACACTTTAGTTCCTTTTTTAATTAATTTTTGTATCTGAAACAAATACATTTATGGACGATTATCGTATTCATTCCCCTCTTATACTTTAATATTTAAAAGTTTTAATAATATCCTAGAAAATAATAACTTTAATGTCACAAAATTCTGAACAATTTCTTGTATAAATAAGTACTTAATTGTGATATAGGTCTGTTATTATAAAAAGTGGCGCATCCACCATTTTTGAAGAAAAGAATGTACAAATTCATTTATGGATGATGGTATTCATTCCCTTCTCGTCTTTTAATTTAAAAATTTGAATTATATCCTTAAAAATAATAAATTAAGAACGATGTCAATTATATAAAGTTTTGCTTGTTAATAAAGTTTACCAAATTCATATACAATATTTTACCTGAAATATCCTGAAAAAATAATAAATTAAGAATAATGTCAACGATTTAGTTTTGCTTGTTAATAAAGTTTACAAAATTCATGTACAATATTTTATATGACAAAAATCATATCTACAATATTATAATTTAAAAATTATCTACTGAATTGAGTAAAAGCTCCTCAAATTTTAAATAAAATGTTACATTAATGTTTTATTAAAGTTTGTGTAAAGTGTATACAGATAATTCCAAACAAAATTTAGGGATGATTATTCACCCGACACAAAATATTAAAAAGTTTTAATAATATCCTGAAAAAATAATAGAACAATGTCAATGATATAGTTTTGCTTGTTAATAAAGTTTACAAATTCTATTTCTTCTTTTAATTAATCTTTGAATTTAAAACACATCCATTTATGGATGATTACGGCATTCATTTACTTCTCTCCCTTAATATTTAAAAGTTTTAATAGTATCCTGAAAAAATGATAAATTAAAAACAATGTTAATGATGTAAAGTTTTGCTTGTTAACAAAGCTTACAAAACTCAAACATAAGATTATATCTGACATAAAAACATGTATGTCTACAACATAATAATTTCACAATTACTAACTTACTGGTAAGTAAAAAAACAGCAATGTTTGTCCTACGTATACAAAACTTCTAATTAAAATTTGTTTCTAATTGGTTGTTTTTTTTTTAATTTGGAGTCGATTTATGAGTGATTATGATGTTCATTCGCTTTTCGTCCCTTAATATTTAAAAGTTTTAATACCACCTCGAAAGAAAATCATAAATTAAAAACAATGTCAATGTCAAAGTTTTGCTTGTTAGTAAAAGGTTTTTAAAAGTTTCGCAAAATAAACGATCCCTCGCAACTTCCAGCTCGAATAACTAGATTTCATTCCAGTTTGCGTGCGAAAAGATTACCTGACAGTAATCCGTAGTTTTATCCGAAATAATTTACTATTTTATTTTATTTTTTTTTTTTGTTTCACTTTCACACCGTTTCATCGTGCCCAATAAAATCGTTGTTCGTTTTCGTCGGCGTCGCAGCTTTTGTTGTACCATAAAAGCCACATAACTCAGTGTCGGTAGTTTGTTGTAACGGTCAATACGGGCGTTAGCACCGTGACAGGACACTTGACATTATACGCGTTATCGTCGTCGATCTTTACCCGGAGCTTTTTCCCGTCCCGTTTTTAGTTACGCCGGATTCGAGGCCCGATCTTGAACAGCTCGAACTTTCGAGATCGGGTTACTGCGAATTTCACGTGTAACACGACTTGTTTGCACACTCTTATCGATGTAATTCTATACGCGGCTCCATGAGTGCCGTTTTTTATCGGCACAATGCCGACTCACGTGCTTTACACAAGCCCCAACGTTTTATACGCGAATGTAAGTCACAAAATTTTGTACGTACAACATATTGATCACCTGTATCAGATTTCTTTTTGTAATTAACCTGGGGGTATATTTATGCCGGTAACTTAATATTCATTCTCATTTTTGCACGCTCGGCATAAATTTTTAAGTATGTTAATTAAACGTTACTTTTTATTCACCCTTGCTAAAAATTAATAACAATAATTTATTCTCGTAAAAGGCAAATCTCAAAACAAAAAGCTATTATTATATAAAATATGTTATTAGGATACAGGGTATTCGAAATTGATCACACTAAGTAGTGTCTATTATTTAATTTTATTAAAACGTTTGAAATATTTACGAAAACTGATATTTGACAGATTTTGAAAAATATAATAACTTTTTAATTTATTATTAATATATTGCCAAATATTAGATATTTATATCAAAAAATTATCACATAACTACGAAATAATATATACAACTTTTTAATTTGAAATGAAAACCATTGACTTTGTTTTTAATATGTCAAAAAATATGCTTTTTAGAAATATATAATTTATGATATATTGAATTATCTTTAATCAAGTTATAATGACATTTTTAATAAACCTCGAGATAATTAATATTATAGTTTATGACACATAGACAACTCAACGATTTTTTACATATTTTTAAAAAATTCACTGAACTAATGATATATTTATTAATTTCATATTAAATATCTCGAAATTTACCAGAAATTTCATTATATCTTAGATAAATATAAATTAATATATCATAAATTATATATTTTTAGGAAGATTTTTTCTACACAAATTCAGTTACGTTTTTTAATAACAATTTGCATTTGTTATCTCAAAATTTTAAGGAGACATTTTTTTATTTTACGTATTTTAATTATAAAACTTTTATTTTAATGCTAAAATATATTAATATTATGTAAAAAAGAGAATTTATATTTTTAGTTAAAAATATTTTCCAATTTCTAATTATTTGATATTAGTATTAAATATCTCTAAATTTACCAGAAATATCTTTATATATTAGGTAAAGATAATTAACATATTATAAATTAAATAAAATAAATTGAATAATATTCCTATTTTAAATAAAAAATTTGCATATATTATCTCAAAATTTTAAGAAGACTTTTTTTGAAGTATGTGTCTCGTTTTATATAAAAAAAATGTATTAAAAATGTATTTTTTGAGATAATATAAATATCTCCTTAATATTATGTACATTTATTTAAGAATATTTACTTAAAGTTTCGAGACATGTGTAATTTTTTTATTTCAAATGGAAACTAATTGAATTTTTATTTAAAATAACGACATTTCTAATAAATTTCGAGATATTTTTAAATTGTCATTTATGAAACATTTGTATTTTATCAAGAAAAAAACTATTTTTTATATTAATGTTTCACAAATTTATGATATAATATCTAATTTCATAATATTAATACTAAACATCTCAAAATTTATCAAATGTGTCGTTATATCTTAGATTTAAAAATTTCAAAAATATATATTTTTTAAGATATGAATCTTATATAAAAATGTAAATATTTTTAGAAAACTAATTTCATAATGTTAAATATCTCGAAATTTGTAAGATATGTCGTTATATTTTTAATAAAAATTTAAAGAAATATTTAATTATGTTCCTATTTAAGATAAAAAAATTAAACCTATTTTCTCGAAATTTCAAAAATATATTTATTTTTGAGATAATTATATAAAAAATGTAAATATTTTTTGAAATCTATTAAACTATCTATATATCTATATGACATTATATCTTAGACAAAGGTAATTCAATATATTAAAAGTATTTTAAAGAAAATTTTAATTGTGTTCCTATTTGAGATAAAAAAATCAAACATATTTTCTCGAAATTTCAAAAATATATATTTTTTTAAGATAATTATATAAAAAATGTAAATATTTTTCGAAATCTAATTTCATAATATTGATAATAAATATCTCGATTTTGTCAAATATGACATTATATCTTAGACAAAGGTAATTCAATATATTATAAGTATTTTATAGAACATTTCCTATTTGAGATAAAAATTAAGACATTATTTCGAAATTTGAAGAATATATATTTTTAATGATATGTATCTTATATAAAAGTTTAAATATTCTTAAGAATTATTTCATAATATTATTATTAAATATCTCGATAAATATTACGAGATATGTCGTTATATCTTAGATAAAGTATAATTTAAGTATTTTAATGGAAAATTTAATTATGTTCCTATCTTTAATAATATATATAATTTCATACATATTAATTAATATGTCGTGCAAAAAACATAGATTATCTTAACAATAGATAATTTTGTTTGAAAATTAGTAATTATATCCTGTTTTTGTGACCTTAATAAATATAATATATGATTTAAAAAAATAAATATAAAAATAAATTGAAATGTGGTTCCCATTTTATATAAAAAGTCCCACATTTTATCTCGAATTCTTAAAGAAATGATATTTTTGCTAAAAAAGTACTTGAAATAAGTATATATAGTTTGTAAAAACACAAATAATAATTTTTCTAGAAAACTGTTTATCTCCACCCTTTCACTTTCGTTTCAGCAACCACGATAAACTCAGGAAACGTTAATAATTCAAAAATGAAAACACAAACGTGAGCTGTCAATTACAACCGTTGCCTCTATTTTTAGCGGTGTCACTTACAATAAATAGAATTACGTCATGCCGTCTTCAGAGAAACAGCTTTCGTTGAAAAATGTTATTTGTGCTCCCGAAATAAATAAAATACGAATTACCGACGTAGAAATATGTTAAAGAAAATACACAATTTGAAAAGGTCGTTTCAATTCACTTGTTTCCCTGAATGAAGGGTTGTTCGAGACGACACGTGTACGAACTACCCGAGTCAAGTTCATTCGAATAAAAATTGCTCCTTTTTTTTTTCTTGCAGAAACATGCGATCTTATTTTCTGGCGAACGGTCCATTATATTGCGTCTTTTTCCGAGTATCGTAAATTTTCGACGGTAACGTTTAACCGAATTCGAAATGACAAACTGAAGTACCGGAAGGGTAAATAAAAGTTGTGCAAGTTTTACGTTTTACACGAATTACTTTTAATTAATTTTAAAACGGGAGTTTTATCTAGAAAACACTAAACAAGGTGCAAATAAAACAGACACAAAGTTTCCTTTTTATTTCATCGAGTTGATCGAGATTTGCATAATTTATGGCCATGAATATTTTCATTCATTATGATAAAAAACGATTAAAAAATTGCTTCGCCAATAAAAAAAAATACATGTGTAGGTTTGACGCGATGTGGGCGATAAACATGTTAATTAAAATTGATTTTGCATGTTCGCTTCGTGAATTTGATGGAAATACATAACTTTCAGCAGCGATTCTGGTTTCTCTCAGCCATGAAGGAGATACGGGTTCGTATAACATATTTTGTAGTCACAGGAATTCGTTGGGGAGTTCCAAAACTGCATTCATCTTCTCAAAATCTAATTGAACTTATTTTGCTGTTGTTAGAGTGCTTTTTGTGATTTGTCCAACTGAGTTTGACGTTCCGGTTTAAATCAGACGCTGGTGCATATCGGGAAAGCTTCAGGAAATACGTCTCATTCTGTCTGACATTTTTAAAACAATTTCTGATCTTCATAAAAAAGACTTATTATAAAACTTGACAATGTAAAAGCTTTTAAATTAAACTCAATTTTGTTTAATAGTCACGAAGTGACATAGGAAATGTATCACACAGTTCCAGAGGCCAGTTTTTATTCTCTTTCAGTGATTTCAGTGATTTCATTCAATAACAATGAGATAGCCAATTTTTTTCCTGAGGCAATTCGTTCCGTGTCACCTTTATTTGAGACTGAAGGCCCATCAAAGTCTGTGGATAGAGAATCTCCCATCTATGATGTCCTACATGTGTTCAATAGATAATAAATCAGGAGATCTTGCTGGTCATTACAATAAATTTACATTAAAATGTCACAAACACTCCAAACTAAACATCGCAGTATGTCAGGCACTTTCAGTGATTTCAGGGATTAAAAGATTGAATAACAATGAGGTGGTCAATTATTTCCTGAGGTAACTCGTTCTGTGCCACCTTTATTTGAGGCTGAAGGCCCATCACAGTCTGTGGACAATCTCCCATCTATGATGTCCCACATGTGTTCAGTAGATAATAAGTCAGGAGATCTTGCTGGTCATTACAATAAATTTACATCAAAATGTCACAAACACTCCAAACTAAGGCTCGCAGTATGTCAGGCACTTTCAGTGATTTCAGGGATTAAAAGTTTGGATAACAATGAAGTGGTCAATTTTTTCCTGAGGTAACTCGTTCTGTGCCACCTTTATTTGAGGCTGAAGGCCCGTCACACTCTGTGGACAAAGAATCTCCCATCTATGATGTCCCACATGTGTTCAATAGATAATAAGTCAGGAGATCTTGCTGGTCATTACAATAAATTTACATCAAAATGTCACAAACACTCCAAACTAAGCTTCGCAATATGTCAGGCACTTTCAGTGATTTCAGGGATTAAAATTTTGGATAACAATGAAGTGGTCAATTTTTTCCTGAGGTAACTCGTTCTGTGCCTCCTTTATTTGAGGCTGAAGGCCCATCACAGTCTGTGGACAGAGATTCGCCCATCTATGATGTCCTACATGTGTTCAATAGATAATAAGTCAGGAGATCTTGCTGGTCATTACAATAAATTTACATCAAAATGTCACAAACACTCCAAACTAAGCCCCGCAGTATGTCAGGCACTTTCAGTGATTTCAGGGATTAAAATTTTGGATAACAATGAAGTGGTCAATTTTTTCCTGAGGTAACTCGTTCTGTGCCTCCTTTATTTGAGGCTGAAGCCTCATCACAGTCTGTGGACAGGGAATCTCCCATCTATGATGTCCTACATGTGTTCAATAGATAATAAATCAGGAGATCTTGCTGGTCATTACAATAAATTTACATTAAAATGTCACAAACACTCCAAACTAAACATCGCAGTATGTCAGGCACTTTCAGTGATTTCAGGGATTAAAAGATTGAATAACAATGAGGTGGTCAATTATTTCCTGAGGTAACTCGTTCTGTGCCACCTTTATTTGAGGCTGAAGGCCCATCACAGTCTGTGGACAATCTCCCATCTATGATGTCCCACATGTGTTCAGTAGATAATAAGTCAGGAGATCTTGCTGGTCATTACAATAAATTTACATCAAAATGTCACAAACACTCCAAACTAAGGCTCGCAGTATGTCAGGCACTTTCAGTGATTTCAGGGATTAAAATTTTGGATAACAATGAAGTGGTCAATTTTTTCCTGAGGTAACTCATTCTGTGCCATCTTTATTTGAGGCAGAAGGCCCGTCATAGTCTGTGGACAGAGAATCGCCCATCTATGATGTCCTACATGTGTTCAATAGATAATAAGTCAGGAGATCTTTCTGGTCATTACAATAAATTTACATCAAAATGTCACAAACACTCCAAACTAAGCCTCGCAGTATGTCAGACACTTTCAGTGATTTCAGGGATTAAAAGTTTGGATAACAATGAGGTGGTGAATTGTTTCCTGAAGTAACTCGTTCTGTGCCACCTTTATTTGAGGCTGAAGGCCCATCACAGTCTGTTGACAGAAAATCTCCTATCTATGATGTCTCACATGTGTTCAATAGATAATAAATCAGGAGATCTTGCTGGTCATTACAATAAATTTACATCAAAATGTCACAAACACTCCAAACTAAGCCCCGCAGTATGTCAGGCACTTTCAGTGATTTCAGGGATTAAAAGTTTAGATAATAATGAGGTGGTGAATTTTTTCCTGAAGTAACTCGTTCTGTGCCACCTTTATTTGAGGCTGAAGCCCCATCACAGTCTGTGGACAGGGAATCTCCCATCTATGATGTCCCACATGTGTTCAATAGATAATAAGTCAGGAGGTCTTGCTGGACATTACAATAAATTTACAACAAAATGTCACAAACACTCCACAATTCCCTAAATATTTCCCTAGATAGTCAAATTATCTTATTTCATTTCATTTTCCAAAGTTTTCGATCTTTCCTCCACTGCAGTCTTTGTATGTCTGACTGGATTCTACGATAAACTCTTGACCTGATAAGAAGTTCAGTAAACCTCTGGTTGGCAATTTTGCCCTCATATAGAGACGAGTACCACGTCAAATTATATTAAAATTGTGTTACATAGTAAACACCCAACTTAATTGAAATTTACGATTTCGACATGACAATTAGACAGAGAGCAAGAAACCAGTTACAATAAATCTCATCATTTAAAACGACAACCGTGACAGTTAACGTAACGGCCGGATATAAAGTTAATATATTTCACACATCACAGGCGGATCTTAAAGGTAATAAATGGAAATTACACTCGTACAATTTCGACGATATTCCACATAACACCAATTTCGCCCAACAAAATTCCATTTTCCCTCCCTTGTTACGGTTTGAAAAGTGTTCTAATTCCATCTAGTTCTTTGTTAAATATTCATGCTGCCGCAAAAATGGTTGCCGGGGTTTAACGGGAAGCTAAACCTTGAAATAATTGACATAAATTTTAATAATTTAACTTCCGGAATTTTCTTTTGGGTTTCGGGTAGCTTATTGTTGGGATTTATACCTGCCTTAATCGAAATTTTATATATTTATATTCTGATATGATTACGACTGTGGATTTTGTTCTTTGAACGGAACCGAAACTGAATTTAATGATACTTCGGTATCCAACATTGGGGCTCAAATATTCTATTATAGGTCTGTACAAATACGAAAAGTCGATATTAAAGCAAAATAATAAATTAATTTTTAATAATGCACTTTTTATTTAGCAGCATACAATTTTTAACATTTAACTCAAATGTAGTTAACGTGTAAGTGTGCAATGTCAACGTTTAAGGATCAAGACGAAGTACTTTCCAATAAACTCTACAAATTCTACTGAAGAATGTAATTTAGGTCAATACACAATCATTTATCTTAATATTTCATCTATCACGCTTGATATATTGGGGCTTATCCTAGGTTATTTACGAATACAGTAAATGACTTTAGTGTCACAAAGTTCTGAACAATTTCTTGTATAAATAATAAATTAATTGTTATATAGGTCTGTAATTATAAGTAGCGCATCCACCATTTTTTGAAAACAACCTGTTACAATAATGTGTATAAATAATTCAGGACAAAATTTTTAATTGAGGTTTTTGTTTTTAATTAATTAAAAAAGGAACTCTTTTTTAATTTTAATTCATGGATGATTATTGTATTAATTCACTTCTCGTCCTCTAATATTTAAAAGTTTTAATAATCCTGAAAAAATAATAAATTAAGAACAATGTCAATAATATAAAGTGTTACTTACTAATATAGTTTACAAAATTCATATATTTCATTCATATTCATTATCTGACAAAAAAATATATCTACAATATTATAATTTCAATCCTCAAATTTACACCAATGTTTTATTAAAGTTTCTAGAATATATACAGATAATTTCAAACAATTCTAATTAAAGTTTTTGTTTTTAATTCCTCAGTTCCTTTTTTAATGAATTTTTGAATTTAAAATAAATACATTTATGGATGATTATGGTATTGATTCCCTTCTTCTCATTTTCCTCCTATAATTTCAAAATTCTCTACTGTGTTGAGTGAAAGCTCCTCAAATTTTAATTAAAATAATAGACTAATACCTTAGTTCCTTTATTAATTAATATTTGAATATGAAACAAATATATTTATGTACCATTATGGTATTCATTCCCTTCTTGTCCTTTAATATTTAAAAATTTTAATGATATCCTAAAAAATAATAACTTTAATGTCCCAAAGTTCTGAACAATTTCTTGTATAAATAAGAACTTAATTGTGATGTAAGTCTGTTATTATAAGAAGTGGCGCATTCACCATTTTTAAAGAAAGAAACGTACAAATCCATTTATTGATGATTAGGGTATTTATTCTCTTCTCGTTTTAATGATATCTTTAAAAATAATAAATTAAGAACAATGTCAATGATATAAAGGTTTGCTTGTTAATAAAGTTTACAAAATTCATATACAATATTTTATCTGATAAAAATCTATAATATTATAATTTCAAAATTACCCACTGAGTCGAGTAAAAGCTCCTCAAATTTTAAATAAAATGTTACACTAATGTTTAATTAAAGTTTATAGAGGTATGCAAATAATTCCAAACAAATTCTAATTAAAGTTTTTGTTTTTAATCCCTTAGTTCCTTTTTTAATTAATTTTTTAATTTGAAACAAACCTATTTAGGGATGATTATGATATTTAATTAAAGAAAAGAACGTACAAATTCATTTGTGGATGATGGTATTCATTCCCTTCTCGTCTTTTAATATTTAAAAATTTTAATTATGTCAATTATATAAAGTTTTGCTTGTTAATAAAGTTTACCAAATTCATATACAATATTTTACTTGACAAAAATCATATCTACAATATTATAATTTAAAAATTATCTACTGAATTGAGTAAAAGCTCCTTAAATTTTAAATAAAATGTTACATTAATGTTTTATTAAAGTTTGTGGAAAGTGTATACAGATAATTCCAAACAAAATTTAAGGATGATTATGATATTTATTCACTTCCCGACCCTTAATATTTAAAAGTTTTAATAATATCCTGAAAAAATAATAAATTAAGAATAATGTCAACGATTTAGTTTTGCTTGTTAATAAAGTTTACAAAATTCATGTACAATATTTTATATGACAAAAATTATATCTACAATATTATAATATCAAAATTACCTTCTGAGTTGAGTAAAAGCTCCTCAAATTTTAAATAAAATGTACACGAATATTTTATTAAAGTTTGTAGAGTGTATACAAATAATTCCAAACAAATTCTAATTAAGGTTTCTGTTTTTAATTCCTTAGTTCCTATTTTAATTAATTTTTGAATATGAAACAAATACATTTGTATATCGTTATTGTAAATATAACGATTTCAATCGATTTCAATTTTAATCATATTAATAAGAAATTAATAAATAATAAGTATAAATAATGTAAATTAATCAATAGTAATATTATATGACATTTTAATATATACGGGATGGCTAAATAATATAATCAATCATCAACCTTTTAAAAATAGGCAATTTTTTTCTATGTTCTTTGTTTCCAAGACACAAATTAAAAATAAAATATTATTTTTTAAATATCTGCCTATATTTGTACATAGTTGTTAAAAATTGATAGATTTATTTAGTGACATAGACTTTCTTTTTCAAATGTTGTACATTGACCATATTTTTATAATTCTGAGCTTACCGTAATTTTTGACGTATTAATTTTGTTTTTCTATAATACTTTACATTTAATTACTCACCTAAAGTTAATTTAAAATTCCTTTTTATTTACTCTTTTTGAATTTTTTAAATGACTTATTATTTCGGTTGTTTTTTGTCAATCTATACAAGTGACAAAATTATACATGAAAGAGTTTAACTGAATATTCAGAATTAATAAACCTCCCACAAATTGAAATTCGTTGCGATTGAAAAATCCTGAGGAAATAATCAACTACTTTCGACACATTTCAGTGATTGCAATTCAGAATATATTGGCAATTGAAACGTTTTCTTTGTGGAAAATGTTCTTTGCCGCCTTAACACTGAGCACGGGTCAAAGCTTTGCCGAACGGAGTTCCATCTTTTGAAATAAACTATATTTCAATAAGAACTTTTGTTGTCGACCAAACTGCATTTCGTTTCTTTATCTCTTTCAGCTGCTCCGGGAGCAAACAGTTTGCTTAAGATAAATTATTTATATTACATTCTTGTGTGGGTTTAAGTGTCCTTAATACAGCTGACAGTGAACTTCGTTTTCCAGTGTGGCCGTGAATATTCCACCATTGTAAATATATACAAGGTAGAAATATTGGAAAACGGATAACAAGGTGACCCGTAACCTTTAAAATTTACGACAACATTTTATTTACCGTCGAGATGATATTTTCTCGAGGTCGAGGGCACAAATTTATTTATGCGTTCGCAAAATAAAATTCACTACTGATTGCAATATCAAATTTCAATAACTCCATGATTCGCGATCGTCCAATTTTAACACAGCGTTCACTTGAGTCGCCCATAAAGTAATTCAGCGTCAATTAAAATCGCAAAGGTCGCGGAATTTATGAGAGACACGAAGTTAAATTTATATCCGTGTCCATTAATTTTATTTTGACACGTCAATCATTATATTGAAGCGGAAAATTTAATGTTTAAATCTATCGGTTTATTCATGTAAATCGTATCTATCGATTTCCATAACAATTCCAATTTATTTTCTTCGTTGAACTTCTAAATTTTTCATTGTTAATCGAGCTGACTAAGGAACTTTACGAGATCCGGTTCAATGCTAATTAACAGCGAACTCCGGTGAAATGTAAACAATGGAAAACTGGTGCGTTCGTCATGTCTTGAGCTCGATCCAATTAATTTAGTAAAATCATGAAATTTATATTTGATTAAAGTTAAGGTTGTCAGAACCAGAATTGTGGGTGTATGTGGTAAAGTTGCCAGTTTTAAACCTAATAAACATTCAGAGAAATTACTCAAAACTCCAACTTTATGTTTATAAATAGAAATTCGTTGTTCTAAATTTAATAATATTCCAACCTTTTGTAATTATATATTTATAAAATTTAATACGATGAATAGGTAAAGTTTGCTGCAATAATATGAACATTCTAAATAAACTTTTATTCTATTTGAGATCGTTATATCTTACATTATATCACGTTATTATGTAAGATATAACATGCTATAATATGTAAATTGTTAGGATTAATAAAAAACATGCAGTAAATGTTTTTTAATTTTATTTATTACAATTTTATATTCAAAATTAATATTACCTACATATATATTGTTGAGTACAAAGTATAATATGATGAAAAATATATTTTTTTTATTTCTAGTTTTGAGATTTTTTATATATTCTACAATAATATGAACATTCTAAATATACTATTATCTATTTTGAGCATAATATTACAAATTATAATATAATATGATATAATGTAAGATATGACGTGCTATAATATGACATATGATATGACGTGAAATTATCAAGATTAATTCTGCATTCTAAAGTAAATGTTTTTTAATTTAATTTTGTGTAATTATATATTCATAAATTAATATTACTTACACACATATTGTTGAATATAAAGTATAATATAATGAAATATATAATTTTTTGATTTCTACAAAGAAATTCTTGGTAAAGTTTTAAGATTTTTTATATTTCCTACAATAATATCAACATTCTAAATACACTATTATCAATTTTAAGTAT
This sequence comes from Aethina tumida, assembly GCF_024364675.1. Taxonomy (NCBI): domain Eukaryota; kingdom Metazoa; phylum Arthropoda; class Insecta; order Coleoptera; family Nitidulidae; genus Aethina; species Aethina tumida. The sequence continues at coordinate 9,677,121 of NC_065435.1, read as the reverse complement.
AATATTACAAATTATAATTCAATATGATATAATTTAAGAATATGACGTGTTATAATATGATATGATATGACGTGAAATTGTTAAGATTAATAAAAGAACATGAATTATAAAGTAAATGTGTTTTAATTGTATTTATTACAATTATATTAATTTAATATTACCTACGCACATATAAATGTACTATTATCTATTTTGAGCATAATATTACAAATTATAAAATAATAAGATATGACGTGCTACAATATGACATTGTATGATGTGAAATTGTTAAAATTAATAAAAAACGTGCATTCTAAATTAAATGTTTTTTAATTTTATTTATTACAATTTTATATTCAAAAATTAATATTACCTACACACATATTGTTGAATATAAAATATAATATGATGAAAAATATATTTTTTTTTATTTCTACAAAGAAATTCTTGGTAAAGTTTTAGTTTTTTATATTTTATACAATCATATGAATATTCTAAGTAAACTTTTATCTATTTTGAGCATAATATTACAAATTGTAATATAATATGATATAATTTAAGATATGACGTGCTATAATATGACATGACTTGACGTGAAATTGTTAATATTATAAAAAACATGCTTTTTAAAGTAAATGTTTTTTCATTTTAATTATTACAATTATATATTCAAAAATTAATAATACCTACACATATATTGTTGGATATAAAGTATAATATGATGAAAAATATACATTTTTTGATTTCTACAAAGAAATTCTTGGGAAAGTTTTAAGATTTTTTATATTTTTTACAATAATATTAACATTCTAAATATACTATTGTCTATTTTGAGCATAATATTACAAATTATAATATAATATGATAAAATGTAAGATATGACGTGTTATAATATGACATATGATATGACATAAAATTGTGAGATTAATAAAAATTAATATTAACTACACACATATTGGTGAATATAAAGTATAATATGGTGAAAAATATATATTTCTTTGATATCTATATAGAAATTGTTTATATGATTGTACAAAATATAAAAAATCAAAAACTTAACCAAAAATTTTAAATAAACTATTATATTTTTTGAGCATAATAATACAAATTATAATATAATATGATATAATTTAAGATATGACGTGCTATAATATGACATGACATGACGTGAAATTATTAAAATCAATAAAGAAACATGCTTTCAAAAGTAAATGTTTTTTAATTTTAATTATTACAATTATATATTCAAAAATTAATAATACCTACACATATATTGTTGAATATAAAGTAAAATATGACGAAAAATATACATTTTTTGATTTCTACAAAAGAATTCTTGGTAAAGTTTTAAGATTCTTTATATTTTCTACAATAATATGAATATTTTAAATATACTATTATCTATTTTGAATATAATATTACAACTTATTATATAACATGATATAATGTAAGATATGACGTGCTATAATTTAATATGATATATGATATGATGTGTCATTGTTAAAATTAATCAAAATTAGATACATAATAAACTGTTTTTAGATTTTTGTTATTTTTTTATAATGATTTTAATTTTCTAAACATACATATTTTAAAAATAAATACCATAATATTTAATAATAATAAAAGTATAAATTATAATATAATATATTACGTGATATAATATGATATGAAGTATAATCAAAAACAGACATAAATTAAAATGATATTTACACAATTATATCTTCAAACACATTTATACAATTATATCTTCGAAAAATACATATATATTAAAGTTAAAATGTAATATAATGTAAAGTTTAATTTATTTATTATAATTTTTACATATTTTTTGTGTATATATTTGATTTACACCTTACGTTGCTATTTTTGGAAAAGCCATGTAGTAAAATTCGAAGAATATTATTACAGTATGATTTAATGTATTGTGATGTATAAGAAAAATGCGCATTCGCCATTTTTGTAACATTATATGTGTCTGTACAGAAAACTAAACAATACAGTATTAATTCACAGCCAATTAAAAAGAAATGGGATATTTTATCTAAAAATAGATTCTCCCAGCCAGATAATTTACCTTGTTCGTTGAGACAGAAATTCCAGGAAACTGAATTCACAATTATTTTCCCTTTAAAATTCCAGTTGGCTTTTATTTTAATTGAACAAGTTGTAAACTAAATGAAAATTGACATTAAAATTCACTGAAATATAAACTACCGACAGACGTGTCGAACCGGAACCAATTAGCTCGATAAAATTGTGAAATATGCGACAAGAAGTGGATCGTCGTCATGACGTCCTCCTCCTACGTACGGGAGTCGTGCATGCGACGCTACACAGTTCTCCGCTATAAAACATGTAATAGCAGATACTTTCCGTCATATATTTACATGAACTTACACTCGTCTATAAAAAGGAGCACTCAAGAAAAAGCCGGGGCGTACGGCGTTGGAACGTCGCATTTTAAATTATTCATGTTTATACCGGGTGAGTAATTTCGTATGGAGTTCCGTCGCCGCACGAAAATTTATTACTGCTAAATTTGGAGGAACTTACACTTTTCTCGGGGTTCACTTTTAAAATACATCGACGCTTTTTCGCTTTATTATGCGGCATATATCACGACCATCGGTTCATGCAGACTTGAAAATGATTAACTAAAGGAAAGTGGCTCGTCTAACGATGGCTATCAAGGCGAGTTAATGAATGGACTTAGCATCGATTGTGCGGCCATATTTATAGCACAATAAACTATATAAATACGTCCTTTAACGATTTTCTCCGTTATCTACGGAACAATTCAGGAATGCGAACATGAAAAACACTTGATGTCAGTCGGTTACGTTGCGACGAGACCTCGAAAGTTCTTTCAACTTCTTTTGTAAATACTTCAAAGGGACGACCTAAAGTGGCCTAATTTTTCGACGGAATTACGTCGAACTGAACGCTGGAACGTTCCACGGCTTCTACGGGCTAGTGTGTCGTGTGCAAGGGGATGAAATTATTCATTTTTCAGCCCCGTGGAAAATTAAGTCGGCGCATTAAATTAAATATTACAATGTCATAATATCGATTCGGGCGAACGTTGCTTTTATATCTTTAATCTGGAATACAATATGAACAGAGACCTAAATTTAATATTTATATAGTCGGTGACATAGGAAAATGGGACACGCTGATCCGGTTGTCGGATTTCATTGATTTCGTTGATTAAAATTTCAGATGAATATATTGGATATGCTGACCAGTGTTAAACTAATAACGAGTTGAAGTTCAATGGTGATTCGGATACTCAATCACTGAGTCACCTTGGCATTGGTCTAATAATCTGATTAATTTATTCCTGCCTGATGCTGAAGGTCCACCACAGTCTGTTGAGAGGGAGGGTTGAATTTCAACTCCTGCCCACACATGTTCAGTGTTCAGTGGTAAATCTTCACATCTCGCTGTCCTTGCAACAAATTTTCATATGAATGTTCAAAAAAATATAAACATATCTGTTAAATAATTACATAATTATTCATTTTGTTCCTAAAACAAAATAATTTCTACTTTACAAAATATTTTTAAACCACTATTTCCTATGTCAATGAGTGTTTTGTGTTTTTTAGTGAGAATTACGGGGTTAATTCGTGCGTTTTTCTAATTTGTATGAAACGTAGGGTTAGTTCCTGTTTTATTGTTACTAAGCACACACCGTAAACATTAACGTATACACATTGTTTTTTATTTAACCGACTTTATAACCGTAGTTTATTTATTAGTTTGTATACAAAAATGACAATTAATAATTTCACTACTAAAATCTCAAATTACCATTTTGGGAAGCACCAGTAATGAGCTTATTGTAAACAACCCCACAAAAAAAAAAAAAAAAAACATGTCCCAAACTTGAGGCCAATTAACCTAGAAATAAATGGAGTGGCACATATTAAGGTTATAAAGGTAGATCGATCCACCAGTCCACGTTGTTAAAACGAATGTCCCATTTGTAAATTACAAATTTGACCCAATTTTTAATGACTTTCGCTTAAATTATTTAAGTAACGTGTTTTTTTCTTTAAATAATCGAAACGTTAACTGTAAAACTTGTCGCGTTATTTGTTTGATTTTTGTTGAAATGCGGACAAAATCAATAGACACCTACATTTTATTTTTGTATGCATTTGTCAAGTTTTAATGTTAAAATCGATAGATTTGTATTTAAACACGATTTTGTATCGGAAAATAGTTACGCCTCGACATTAAAAATTAAAATTAATTAGTTAACATAAAATGTCTACAAATAAATAGAAATTTTAATATTCACATTAAAAATTTTTGAATAATTATATAAGTAAAGGTCATTTTTCAAAAATTATTTAACCATTCATAACATCCATTGAAAAAAATTAACGAATTAATTTATTCAGAAAAAAAACACAAATAAATGTTTTACTCCCTTTTTTAATTTAAAGCTTCAAATAACTTTTTTGAATTAAAAATTTTACAAAATAGTTTTTTATATAAGATTTTTAATTTAATAAAAAAGTATTTTAATTAAATATTCATAATATAAAATATTATTATCCATATCATCATTATTAATTTCATAATTTATTTTTTGATTTACACAATTTTTCCTATATTTTTGTACCTTGTAAAAAAGCTTTCAGACATTTTTCATAATATCAATTGAAAAAAAAATTAACAAATTAGTTTTTTCAGAAAAAAGATAACAATGTTTACTATACTTTTTTTGGATTTAAAACCTCAAATAATTTTTTTTAATTAAAAGTTTTACAATAATTATGCAAAAAAATAGTTTTTTATATGAAACTTTTAATACATATTTTTTTTAATTAAATGTTAATAAGTTAAAATAATATTAACCATATCAACATTACTGATTTTATAAATTAATTTTTGATTTACACAATTTTTCCTATATTTTTGTAACTTGTGAAAAAGCTTTCAAAAAAGTTTCAAAAGTGTATTGTCCATTAATAAAATCAATTGAAAAAACATTAACAAATTTGTTTTTTCAGAAATAATTTTTAATACATATTTTTTTAATTAAATGTTAATAAGATAAAATAATATTACCAATATGAACATTATTGATTTTATAATTTAATTTTTGATTCACATAATTTTTCCTATATTTTTTTACCTTTTAAAAAAGCTTTCAGACATTTTTCAAAAACTGTTTGTCCATTCATATCAGTTGAAAAAAAAATAACGAATCAGTTTTTTTCTGAAAAAAGATATAAATAAATGTTTTACACCCATTTTTTTATTTAAAGCCTCAAATATTTTTTTTAATTAAAAGTTTTACAGTAATTATACAAAATAGTTTTTTATATGAGATTTTTAATGCATATTGTTTTCATTAAATGTTAATAAGACAAAATAATATTACCAATATCAAGATTATTGATTTTATAATTTAATTTTTGATTCACATAATTTTTCCTATATTTTTTTACCTTTAAAAAAAGGTTTCAGACATTTTTCAAAAACTGTTTGTTCATTCATATCAATTGAAAAAAAATAACGAATTAGTTGTTTTCAGAAAAAAGATACAAATAAATGTTTTACTTCCATTTTTTTATTTGAAGCCTCAAATATATTTTTTTTAATTAAAAGTTTTACAATAATTGTACAAAGTACAATATTGTATAGTATATATTTTTTCATTAAATGTTAATAATATAAAATAATAGTACCCATAACAACATTATTAATTTTATAAATTATTTTTTGATTTACACAATTTTTTCTATATTTTTGTACCTTGTAAAAAAGCTTTCAGACATTTTTCAAAAATTGTTTGTCCATTCATGATATCGATAGAAAAAAAATTAACCAATTAGATAAAAGTAAATGTTTTACTCCCTTTTGTTGAATTTAAAGTTTCAAATAATTTTTTTTCCTTCAAATTCTTTCAAATATTAATTTAAATATTTTTTCAAGTAATCTGTGATGATCTGAAAACCTCAGTATTGTCATACTTTTGAGGATTTGAAAATTCCACAACCTTTTATAAACACGAAACTTTTTATGAAAAACAACATTTTGCCTTTAAAAGTTTCGAAGTAAAGTTGAGGGTCCATCTGCCAACGTTTTATCTTCATAAAGAAATTTTTTCAAAGCCTAAACAAAGAAATTCTTATAATCTCCTGATATATTAAAATCTGATTAAATCCGCCTTTAAAATTTAAATTTTTAACATTTTTAGCATCTTAATTATTTCCGAGTGAAATTTACATCGTTACAAAACTTGTAAGTTATCACACGTAAATCGATATTTCAATTTAGGACGGATCCATTCATAAACAAGAAACTAAACAGCACGAAATTTAGTTCAAAATCGAGCAACTTTTGACGGTACCAACACAGATGCAATTTAAACCGACACACCCTTCAGTTTATACAACTAAGTTAACTATATAAATACCAAGATACTAATTAAACCTGACGAAAGTTTTAATTGTTGCTCTCGCAAATTTAGAACGCAGCTATCTGGAATAAAGGGGTTGACGCAGTTTTATTCCTACGGATATGAATCAACTTCAAAGTAGAAAATTCCACGTTATAACGATGTCAGTTAATAATGAATATCTCATCGAAATTTCCACCCCACGAGCAACACTTTTAATCTCGCCGTAAATGCAGCTCGGGTTGTTGTTGGGATTATTTTTTACGAGACATAAATTGATATCAGATATTTCAATTACGAACGTTATGCACAAACAAGAATCTGACAACGGCATTACAATGCGTTTTTCATCGAATGACGTTGAATGTGAATAAAAAAAAGCGGCTTTTGCTGTACCAGTTTTGAATAACTGAAATGGCGGTCCGATGTTAAATTATTCGGTTTCGGTTTTCTATTCGAAACTGTGTTTTTCAATGTTACACGACATACATTTCATTAGGCCTATTCCATTCGAAATTGGTTGGCTGATTCCGGTCATGATTTTCTATTTTAAACTGAAATATGCTGTTCCATGTGCTATTTCAAGGGTTGTTTGTCGCTTTTATAGTATTATAGATCTTTTCAAATGTATAAATTTCCTGGAATTTCCTATAACTGAACTGTACATAAATTTATATGAATATTTTTTAATGTTACGGTAAATTTTGTATATTCCTATAAACTATGACAATAAATTTAGAATCGATATGCCAATTGAAATATTGGAAATACACAACATTAACTTAAATTATGACCACACATTAACCAAATTACCATAAATTTATTCGTACACAAATTATGTATATTAAAATATTCATATTAACTAACTATAATTTTTTAGAACATATTAACCACACGTTAATTTTGTATGACCTACTATGACGTGAACTTGGACATTTTAACCACACCATAATTTTGTTGACGTACTATAACGTGATTAACACACATTGAAAATTAACGAATTTATTCGTGAACAAATTATAATAAAACTATCATATTAACTAAACATTTTTATGGAACATTTTAACCACACCTTAATTTTGTATGACGTACCATGACGTGATTAATACATATTGAAAATTAAAAAATATATTCGTAGGCAAATCATAATGAAACTATATTATCAACTATATATTTCTATGGGACATTTTAACCACACCGTAATTTCGTATGACATACTATGACGTGATTAACACATATTGAAAATTAACAAATTTATTCGTAAACAAATTATAATAAAACTCTTATATTAACTATATATTATTATGGTTTATTTTAACCACACCTTAATTGTGTATGACGTACTATGACGTGATTAACACATATTGAAAATTAACAAATTTATTCGAGGACAAATTATAATAAAACTATCATATTAACTAAACAGTTTTATTGGACATTTTAACCACACCTTAATTTTGTATGACATACTATGACGTGATTAACACATATTGAAAATTAACAAATATATTCGTAGACAAATTATAATAAAACTATCATATTAACTAAACATTTTTATGGGACATTTTAACCACAACTTAATTTTGTATGACATACTATGACGTGATTAACACATATTGGAAATTATCAAATATATTCGTAGACAAATTATAATGAAACTATCTTATCAACTATATATTTCTATGGGACATTTTAACCACACCATAATTTTGTATGACGTACTATGACGTGATTAACACATACTGAAAATTAACAAATTTATTCGAGGACAAATTATAATAAAACTATCATATTAACTAAACAGTTTTATTGGACATTTTAACCACACCTTAATTTTATATGACGTACTATGACGTGATTAACGCATATTGAAATTTAACAAATTTATTCGTAGACAAATTATAATAAAACTAACTTATTAACTAAACATTTTTATGGGACATTTTAACCACAACTTAATTTTGTATGACATACTATGACGTGATTAACACATATTGGAAATTATCAAATATATTCGTAGACAAATTATAATGAAACTATCTTATCAACTATATATTTCTATGGGACATTTTAACCACACCGTAATTTTGTATGACGTACTATGACGTGATTAACACATACTGAAAATTAACAAATTTATTCGAGGACAAATTATAATAAAACTATCATATTAACTAAACAGTTTTATTGGACATTTTAACCACACCTTAATTTTGTATGACGTACTATGACGTGATTAACGCATATTGAAATTTAACAAATTTATTCATAGACAAATTATAATAAAACTATCATATTAACTAAACATTTTTATGGGACATTTTAACCACAACTTAATTTTGTATGACATACTATGACGTGATTAACACATATTGGAAATTATCAAATATATTCGTAGACAAATTATAATGAAACTATCTTATCAACTATATATTTCTATGGGACATTTTAACCACACCGTAATTTTGTATGACGTACTATGACGTGATTAACACATACTGAAAATTAACAAATTTATTCGAGGACAAATTATAATAAAACTATCATATTAACTAAACAGTTTTATTGGACATTTTAACCACACCTTAATTTTGTATGACGTACTATGACGTGATTAACACATTGAAAATTAACAAATTTATTCGAGGACAAATTATAATAAAACTATCTTATTAACTATATATTTCTATGGGACATTTTAACTACATCATAATTTTGTATGACATACTATGACGTGATTAAAACATATTGAATATTAACAAATATATTCGTAGACAAATTATAATGAAACTATCTTATCAACTATATATTTCTACGGGACATTTTAACCACACCATAATTTCTTATGACGTACTATGACGTGATTAACACATATTGAAATTTAACAAATTTATTCGTAGACAAATTATAATAAACCTGTCACATTAATTATATATTTTTTATTGGAAATTTTAACCAGATCTTAATTTTATATGACTTACTATGACGTGATTAACACATATTGAATATTAACAAATTTATTCGTGGAAAAATTATAATAAAATTATCATATCAACTATATATATATTTTTTGTGAGACATTTTAGCCACACCTTAATATTGGATGACATAGTTAATATATGTTGAAAATTAACAAATTTATTTGTGGATACATTATAACCCCTCATTTCGTATGACCTACTATGACGTGAAATTTATGAAATATTTTAGCCACACCCTTGTTTTGTATGACGGAATAAAATACTGAAAAAAATCCATAATCCCAAAAGATCTCCTTTGTCTTCATTGTCACACACTCCACATTCTTCAGACAATCAACAAGCAATCTCGTACGTGAATTGCCATAAATAGATAGGACGGATAATCCAATTACCGACAGTTTCATTCATGAATACGAACACCGTAGGCGTAACAAACTGCAAACTTTCGACGGCAACGATTGGCGTTGCAGCAACGTGGGGTTTTCAATTTTAACGTGTGCGACGTGATTTAACCCCACACACACACACCGAACTACAAACAATGCATATTAATTAAACGCGATAAAAGCCAACTTTTAATTGTCACATTCCGAGTGGCCGAACGCCGCCGTATTAAGGGGTGTGACGTTATGGATTTATGAATCGGCCACTGAAATACGAATTTCGAATTGAAATGCGAGACCTTCCGTCTCTACGTATTTATCTTTTCTTTTTTCCTCTTCTTCTTCGTCCGGGTTTTCTTTTTTCAGGAGCCGCCAGTTTAGAATGGAGCTCGGTTCGTAAATATAACGCGGGGCACTTTGGATCGATAAGAAACTGTGCCATTGCCAATCTGTACGTCTGTAGTTTTACTTGGATTGAACGCCTTTGCGACTCCTTATTTTATTTTCGTTGTCAAAGGGTTCCTGTTTATTGTGCATCAATGACGACGATGAGCATGTACCATGGATTTCTGCTCTATTAATCTAAACACTCTTACAACTTATAGTTACGTTGGGTTCTTTTATAAATATCTAAAAATTAAAATAAATGGACAAAAAAATAATTCACTGACCCAATGATTACTTCCTTATCCTCCACTGAAAACTGAATCTGATTCAATATTTTTGTGTGTCCATGAATGAATAATAACTAGATTCCAAATGAAAAGAAGAGTCACTCAGATTATGTATCAGGGTCACTTGTCAGTATTAGTGATTCTAAATCTGAATAATATGTCAATCATCAAGTCCTTATTTTCAGAAATTCAATATTTACATATGCATGAATGAATTATAACTACATTTTAAAATAATGAAAGAGCCATTCAGATTAAGGATCAGGTCACTGTCAATGATGACTCCAAATCTGATTATGAATATCTGAATAATAACATATGTCAACCACCACGTTATTATTTTCAGTTTTCACCTTCACCCTCGTTATTTATACTGAAATTAGAAGTGTTATCATCTTCATAAAAACATTGTGCTGAATTTGAAGTACTTATGTTAGTTTTGGTATTGGATCAGAAATTGATCTCCCAACTCAGTAACCCCAGTTCCAGTTGTTTCTTCTTTTATTATGAATGATTGGACAACTTATAAGTAAGTTAAGATAATTATGCTCTTGACTATTCTTCCGAAATATTGGATGAAAAATTGATTTTTCAATTGTTAAATATATTTTATTATGGATAAACTTTTTTGAGTTTCCATTGGTGACCTAGTTAAAATGGTAACATTGAAGTTGTACCATATAATTTTCTTCAGGAGTAAACTGGAGATGTGGACTGGATTCTACCAGAAAGAAAGTTTTCAAACCTTTATTCTTCTAGATATTCAATTATCATACTTGCTGCTAGTTTATAAACTCCATGGCATCACTCTGTTGTTCTAAATTAATGTTTGAACCCCCACATAATGGATCTAATACTACAGATGGTAATGGAGTAGCTCTAAATCATCCTCCTTTCTCTTATCACATGAATTTGATATATTAGTGACTTGATTTATTCTCATACCTTCCACAGATTATACCAAATATTCCACATGATTCGTTGAATTTTATTGACAACTGAATCTGACTGAATGAATAATAAAATTTCAAATCAAAGAGTCATTCAGTTGTCAATGTTAGTGATTCCTGATGCTGATTCTGAATTTATATCCATAGTGACAACGTTATTATTTTAAGTTTCTCATAATTCACTTCCACATTCCTTATTAATGCTGAAAGAAGTGTTATCGCCTTCATGAGTAAATTGTCTAGAATATATTGGACCAGATATTGATCTTTCCTTTCAAATCTTTCAGTTGTTAATCTGTTAGTGATTCCTGATGCTGAATCTGAATTTATATCCATAGTGACAACGTCATTAGTTTCAATTTCTCATAGTTCACTTTCACCTTCCTTATTTATGCTGAAAGAAGTGTTCTCGCCTTCATGAGTAAATTGTCTAGAATAGGTACTATTTGGATTTGGGTGTTGTTCTGGTATATTGGACCAAAAATTGATCTTCCAGTTGTGACATACATTTGTAATCCTTTCAGTTCTTTCAGTTGTTAAACTGTTAGTTATTCCTGATGGTGATTCTGAATTTATATCCATAGTGACAACGTCATTAGTTTCAATTTCTCATAGTTCACTTTCACCTTCCTTATTTATGCTGAAAGAAGTGTTCTCGCCTTCATGAGTAAATTGTCTAGAATAGGTACTATTTGGATTTGGGTGTTGTTCTGGTATATTGGACCAGAAATTGATCTTCCAGTTGTGACATACATTTGTAATCCTTTCAGTTCTTTCAGTTGTTAAACTGTTAGTTATTCCTGATGGTGATTCTGAATTTATATCCATAGTGACAACGTCATTAGTTTCAATTTCTCATAGTTCACTTTCACCTTCCTTATTTATGCTGAAAGAAGTGTTCTCGCCTTCATGAGTAAATTGTCTAGAATAGGTACTATTTGGATTTGGGTGTTGTTCTGGTATATTGGACCAGAAATTGATCTTCCAGTTGTGACATACATTTGTAATCCTTTCAGTTCTTTCAGTTGTTAAACTGTTAGTTATTCCTGATGGTGATTCTGAATTTATATCCATAGTGACAACGTCATTAGTTTCAATTTCTCATAGTTCACTTTCACCTTCCTTATTTATGCTGAAAGAAGTGTTCTCGCCTTCATGAGTAAATTGTCTAGAATAGGTACTATTTGGATTTGGGTGTTGTTCTGGTATATTGGACCAGAAATTGATCTTCCAGTTGTGACATACATTTGTAATCCTTTCAGTTCTTTCAGTTGTTAAACTGTTAGTTATTCCTGATGGTGATTCTGAATTTATATCCATAGTGACAACGTCATTAGTTTCAATTTCTCATAGTTCACTTTCACCTTCCTTATTTATGCTGAAAGAAGTATTCTCGCCTTCATGAGTAAATTGTCTAGAATAGGAACTATTTGGATTTGGGTGTTGTTCTGGTATATTGGACCAGAAATTGATCTTCCAGTTGTGACATACATTTGTAATCCTTTTAGTTCTTTCAGTTGTTAAACTGTTAGTTATTCCTGATGGTGATACTGAATTTATATCCATAGTGACAACGTCATTAGTTTCAATTTCTCATAGTTCACTTTCACCTTCCTTATTTATGCTGAAAGAAGTGTTCTCGCCTTCATGAGTAAATTGTCTAGAATAGGAACTATTTGAATTTGGGTGTTGTTCTGGTATATTGGACCAAAAATTGATCCTCCAGTTGTGAGATACGTTTGTAAACCTTACAGTTCTTTCAGTTGTTAATCTATTAGTTATTCTTGATGCTGAATCTGAATTTATATCCATAGTGACATGCTGAAAGAAGTGTTCTCGCCATCATCTTGAGTAAATTGTCCAGAATAGTTCTGATACATTGGACAAGAAATTGATCTTCCAGTTGTGAGATACGTTTGTAATCCTTTAAGTTCTTTTAGTTGTTAACCAGTTTCTTGGTCTGCTTCATCAAAAAACAGGATATTATAGTCCAAAGATTGTTTTCAGTTTCTGTGCCAAATTTCTTTTTGATACCCTCGACTATTCACCCACTGCCCCATCACCGACTACGTAGTTAAAAACTGCGTCAAAGATTAATCGTTTTTAAAACGAGTCCGCAAGTTTCGTCGTTCCCAAAGCATATTCCCCAAAAAAATTTGCATGCAAAGTGAAAAAACACGTTCTCGTAAACGGAATCGATCTCCCACGTAAATATCCTAGAACTGACGTCTGCGACGAAGTTGTCAGTTTACCGACGGAAGTTTCGAGAATGTCGCAAACTACGGAATAATAGAGAGCAAAATTGAATTAGCGTTTTCTTACCGAGTCAGCGTTACGTGTATCGTTTAACGTCCTCATTTTTTTTTTTTAAAAAACACCCGTCCTATTTTGCATTGTTCCGCAAATGCGGCATCGATCGAAACCGGCGTCGATCTAAATTTAGTTCATCTTTTATCCGAAATATAACGTAAAACGTTTTAATTAATTTACTTTGTAGGTCAACATCTGATAATGGCCTGGAAGGCAACTACGACTTTCAGTTGCTGATTAATATAGGTCCGGTCTGTGTCGATTAACTTGCCACATTGATACGGCCTGCGTTATTCCGGATTTTGATTAACATGTGAACCTGGCGTTCGGTTAATTTAATTAACCTAATTTCGTTGTGTAATTTAAATCGAATTTCGTTCGTGCGTTTTTAAATGGACATGTGTGGTTTTGAAAAACAACGTTTGGCCATCGGATATGTGTCATAAATATTTATTTGTGGGTCTGTAAAAAACAGGGTTTAATGGATTTATCTAAAAAAGGTATATTTAACAATAAATTTCATAGTAAAAATTGACTCACTTTAAATTAAAATTTAGTATTGGTACTTTTGTTTAAATATGTTTGGATTTTGATAATTTGGATGTTGTTCTGATATATTGAACCAGAAATTTAACTACCAGTTGTGAGATACGTTTGTAGTCCTTCTAATTCTTTCAATTGTTAATCTGTTAATGATTTCTGATGCTGATTCTGAATTTATATCCATAGTGACAACGTTATTATTTTCAGTTTGTCATAGTTCACTTCCACATTCCTTATTAAGCCTGAAAGAAGTGTTTTCCCCTTCATAAATAAATTGTCTAGAATATATTGGGCCAGAAATTGATCTTTCAATTATGAGATACGTTTGTAACCCTTTAAGTTCTTTCAATTGTTAATCTGTTAGTGATTCGTGGTGCTGATTCTGAATTTATATTCAAAGTGACAACTTCATTAGTTTCAGTTTCTCATAGTTCACTTTCAGCTTCCTTATTTATGCTGAAAGGAGGGTTCTCGCCTTCATGAGTAAATTGTCTAGAATAGGAACTACTTAGATTTGGAAGTTGTTCTGGTATATTGGACCAGAAATTGATCTTCCAGTTGTGACATACATTTGTAACCCTTTCAATTCTTTCAGTTGTTAAACTGTTAGTTATGCCTGATGCTGATTCTGAATTTATATCCATAGTGACAACGTCATTAGTTTCAGTTCCTCATAGTTCACTTTGAGCTTCCTTATTTATGCTGAAAGAAATGTTCTCGCCTTCATGAGTAAATTGTCTAGAATAGGAACTACTTAGATTTGGAAGTTGTTCTGATATATTGGACCAGAAATTGATCTTTCAGTTATGAGATACGTTTGTAACCCTTTCAGTTGTTTCAATTGTTAATCTGTTAGTGATTCGTGGTGCTGATTCTGAATTTATATCCATAGTGACAACGTCATTAGTTTCAGTTCCTCATAGTTCACTTTGAGCTTCCTTATTTATGCTGAAAGAAGTGTTCTCGCCTTCATGAGTAAATTGTCTAGAATAGGAACTATTTGAATTTGGGTGTTGTTCTGATATATTGGACCACAAATTGATCTTTCAGTTATGAGATACGTTTGTAACCCTTTCAGTTCTTTCAATTGTCAATCTGTTAGTGATTCGTGATGCTGATTCTGAATTTATATTCAAAGTGACAACGTCATTAGTTTCAGTTTCTCATAGTTCACTTTCAGCTTCCTTATTTATACTGAAAGAAGTGTTCTCGCCTTTATGAATAAATTGTCTAGAACAGGAACCACTTGGATTTGAAAGTTGCTCTGATATATTGGACCAGAAATTTGATCTTCCAGTTGTAAGACACATTTGTAATCCTTTCAGTTCTTTTAGTTGTTAACTAGTTTCTTGGTCCTCTTCCTCAATAAAGTCTTCTTTGAGGCATTTTACTGTGCTAAACAACAGATAAATTAAGAATGAAGCGAATAAAATGTGCTCAAATCCATAAAATGCGTTTTTTGGAAACAAAAATTTTACAACAAATGGAATGTATATTAAATATAAAAAAGTAAAATAAATTTAAAATACTCTTTCCAAAATAAATAAAACATATTTAATGTTAGTTATATAAAATATAATCAAAGGAAACAAATTACTTTTTCCACGAAAATTCCTATTTGAATGTTATTAATGATGAAACATTTTGTTTGAAAATAAATACACAAATATGTGTATGAATACTAAATAACTAAACCCTCTCTTGTTTCTAGATCAAACATTTTAATTAGCTATTCATTATTCTTAGAATTTTAAAAACAATAAAATGAAAATATTTTTCCATTAATTGCAGAATAAAATTATATTTTTCTACGAAATATCTGCATATTCTATTCTAATATAATTAAGGACGATAAATATTTTATTGTAAACACAAATTTATTTTCATATTTCAGGAATTAAAATATATATATATATATATATATATATATATATATATATATATATATATATATATATATATATTATTATTATTATTCCCATTATTCCATAGAATTTTAACAATAAAAATTTTATATAACCTGATAAAAAAATAAATGTATTAATTCAAAATTTATTTCTATTGATGTTGGTACAATAAAATTTATTTACACACAACGTTGAATCGACAAAACATACACATTGTCTTTATATTTTTTAATGATAAAAGTAAAAAATTGTCATATGTTTTCAGCAGGCACGAAATAATATAGATATTAATTTATTTTACACGAAAAACGTTTCCATTTCCAGATTATTATCACAAAATCCTTCCTGGTTTCACATAAAATTATTAAATCAAAACAATAAAATTGTTTAAAATACCGAAAAGAATTTAAATTTATTTTTTATTGATTAGTTCAACGTTTTAATCGTATGTAAAGTTGATATTGTAAATTGAAAACTAGATTTGAATTAGCCTGAAACTTGTCAATTCCGAATATAATTCTGTTAATTTCGTCGTCGAAAATTTCGTTCGTGAATGATACAGTTCTTAACTAGATTATCGCTGCTCCAGTTAAACGGCATTAAAATGAACAATTTATATAACTTTCGTAGACAATTTTACAAACAGCAATTTATTTAATGAAGTGTCATTGTATCTTGAAAATCTTTGAACTGTACAACATTAAAATGAAGTGAATAATTTAATTATTTTGAGCATCTGTTTTGTTATAATTTTACAACTATAATTTAATTTTACATACTGTCAAAGTTTAATAATCATAGAGCGAACTGTTAATTAAATTCACTGCACTTTATGTATGAAATTTCAACTTTCCAAAGCTGTTGTAATCGTTTTCATCTGTCTATTGCTAATTGGCTTTTTAATGAAATAGAATGAACTGCGAAATATATCTATCTATATTATGTATAATATATTAATTCCATGCTTTTAATCATATTTAAAATTATTCTAAATGTAAAACAGGGATTTTATTTAGCCAGGAAGTTGTGAATTTTAAATATAATTTAGTTAATTTTGTCGACGACTTTTCGTTCATGAATGACACAGTTTTTAACTAAATTATATCTGCTCCAGTTAAACATCATTAAAATTAACACTACATATAAAACTTGTGTAAACAATTTTATAAATAGCAATTTATTTAATGAAGTACCATTCTTTCCTGAAAACCTTTGAACTGTACATCGTTGAAATAAATTAATTAATTTAATTAGTTTGTTATTATTTTACAAATTTACATATTATTAAAGCTTATTTATTAATTGTATCATATTAATCAAAGTGCTTCACTTCATAAACATTGAAAATTTTAATATTCAAAAGTTGATGTAATTGTTTTCACGTCCCTATTATTAATTGACTCTTAATGAGGTAAATAAAAAAGGAACAAAAGAACTGCAAATTAGGCACATTGTTATTTTTTCACATGGCAGGCCGTGCTATATTTTTAAGTGCACTCAAGTGAAAATGTTTCCTCAGGACATTTTGTTGGCACAAAATGAACGAATAATTTCAGCTTCATAAGATAACTGCTGAAAATATGTTACAGATATTACTTCAAAGTATTATTTATTAATACTATGTTTTCAGACAATGTGAAGTTGATATTGTGAATTGGAAACAAGATTCAATTAGCCTAAAAGTTGTCAATTTTAAATATATTTTCGTTAATTTTACCGTCGAATTTTCGTTCATGAGTGTACAGTTTTTAATTAATTTATGGCTGGCCCAGTTAAACAACATTAAAATTAACAATTTATATATAAACTGTAGTTACACACAGCTATTTATTTAATGAATTACCATTGTTTTATAAAATTCTTTGAACTGTACATAATTAAAATATAATAATTAATTTAATTAATTTGATTATTTTTGTAATTATTATGTTATTATAAATCTAACATTATTTTACATATTATTACAACTTATTAAATATATGGAAATAATTAAATAGACTGCATTTCACTAGCTTTGAAAATTACAGTTTTGAAAAGCTGATGTAATCTTTTCACCTCCATATTATTAATTGGCTCTTAATGCTATATTTTTAAGGGTACTCAAGTGAAAATGTTTCTTCAGGAAATTTTGTTGGTACAAAAATGAACGAATAATTTCTGCTTCATATGATAATTGTTGAAATATGTTACAGATATTACTTATCTATTCTAATGTATTAGCTACTAATAACATGTTTTTAATCTATGTAAAGTTGATATTGTAAATGGAAATATGATTTTATTTAACCTGAAAGTTGTCAATTTTAAACATAGTTTGTCGACGAATTTTCGTTCATGCGTGATACAGTTTTTAACTAAATTATTACTGCTCTAGTTACACGGATTTAAAATGTACAATTTATATGAAAACTTTTGTACACAATTTTGCAAATAGCATTTTATTTAATAAAATACCATTGTATCATGAAAAATTTGAACTCTACAACTTTAATTTAAAGTTATTAATTGAATTAGCTTGATTATCTGGTTTGTTATAATTTAATAAATCTAAAATTATTTTACATATTACTAAAGCTTATTAATTAAATCACGATAATCAAAGGACTAATCATAATTAAATTCACCGCACTACATAAACATTGAAAATTTCAACTATCAAAGGCTCACTTAATCGTTTTCACCTCCACATTATTAATTGGCTCTTAATGACGAAAATAAAAAAGGAACAAAAGAACTGCAAATTAGGTACATTATTTTGTCACAAGCTGTGCTATATTTTTAAGTTCATTCAACTGAAAATGTCTCCTCAGGACATTTTGCTGTGACAAAAATGAGCGAATAATTTCAGCTTCATATGACACTGCTGAAAATGTGTTACTACCGATATTACTTGTTGATTTTAATGTATTATTTACTAATTCTATGTTTTTAATCATATATAAAGTTGTAAATATAAAACAAGATTTTAATTAACAGGTAGCTGTAATTGTTAAACATAATTTTGTTAATTATGTTGACGAGCTTTCATTCATGAATAACTGTTTTTAACCAAATTATCCCTGCCCCAGTTAAATCGCATTAAAATTAACAAACGACATATAAAACTGTTGCAAACAATTTTATAAATAGTAATTTATTTAATGAAGTTCCATTGTTTCATGAAAATCTTTGAACTGTACATCGCTAAAATATACTAATTAATTTAATTATTTTGTGTATCTTGTTTGTTATTAATTTGCAAATCTAATATTATTTTGCATTTTATTAACATTTATCAATTATATCGTAATATTCAAAGTTCACTGTTCTCCATATGCATTGAAAATTTCAACTATCAAAGCCTGATGAAATCGTTTTCACCTCCATCTAATTAATTGGCTTTCAATGAGGAAAATAAAAAGGAATAATAGAGCTACAAATTAGGCACATTGTTATATTTTCATATGACAAGCTTTGCAATATTTTTAAGTGTCTTCTCAGGACATTTTGTTGGGACAAAAATGAACGAATAATTTCAGCTTCATATGACACTGCTGAAAATATGATATAGATGTCTATTTTAATGTATTATTTATTGATATCATGATTTTAATCTATGTAAAGTTGATTTTGCAAATTGGAAACAGGATTTCATTTAGCCTGAAAGTTGTCAATTTTTAACATAGTTTCGTTAATTTTGTCGACGAATTTTCGTTCAAGCGTAATACAGTTTTTAACTAAATTATTACTGCTCCAGTTACACCGATTTAAAATGTGCAATTTATATAAAAACCTTTGTACACAATTTTGCAAATGGCACTTTATTTAATAAAATACCATTGTATCATGAAAAATTTGAACTCCACAACCTTAAAATAAAATTATTAATTGAATTAATTTGATTATCTGGTTTGTTATAATTTAATAAATCTAAAATTATTTTACATGTTACTAAAGCTTATTAATTATATCGTTATAATCAAAGTGCTAATCATAATTAAATTCACTGCACTACACAAGCATTGAAAACTTTAACTATCAAAGGCTGACATAATTGTTTTCACCTCCACATTATTAATTGGCTCTTAATGAGGAAAATGAAAAAGGAACAAAAGAACTGCAGATTAGGCACATTATTTTTTTGCATGGCAAGCTGTGCTATATTTTTAAGTTCACTCAAGTGAAAATGTCTCCTCAGGACATTTTGTTGTGACAAAAATGAACGAATAATTTCAGCTTCATGTTGTAACTGCTGAAAATGTATTACTACAAATTTTACTTGTTGATTTTAATGTATTATATATTAATTCCATCTTTTTAATTATACATAAAGTTGTAAATTTAAAACAGGATCTTAATTAACATGTAGTTGTAATTTTTAAACATAATTTCGTTAATTATGTTGACGAGTGTTCATTCATGGATGACACAGTTTTTAACCAAATTATCCTTGCTCCAGGTAAACCGCATTCAAATTAACAAACTACATATAAAACTCTTGTAAACAATTTTGTAAATAGTAATTTATTTAATGAAGTTCCATTTTTCCAAGAAAATCTTTGAATACTAAAATAAACTAATTAATTTAATAAGTTTGTGTACCTTGTTTGTTATTAATTTACAAATTTAATATTATTTTATATTTTATTAACGTATATTAATTGTGTCACAATAATCAAAATTCATTATCCTTCATATGTATTGAAAATTTCAACCAGTAAAGGCTAAAACTCCACATTATTAATTAGCTGTTAATGAGGAAAATAAAGGGGAATAAAAGTGCAAATTAAACATATTGTTATGCTGTATTTTTAAGTGCACTCAATAATGATAATAATGTTCTCTCAGGACATTTTGATGGTACAAAAATGAACGAATAATTTCAGCTTCATATGATAACTCCTGAAAATATGTTACAGATATTACTTGTAATATATTATTTATTAATAACATTTTTTCAATATATGTAAAGTTGATATTGTAAATTGGAAACAGGATTCATTTAACCTGAAAATTGTCGATTTTAAATATATTTTCGTTAATTTCGTCGTCGAATATTCGTTCAGGAGTGTAGAGTTCTTAATTAAATTATGGCTGCTCCAGTTAATCACCATTAAAATTAACAATTTATATATAAACTGTAGTTACAAATAGCAATTTATTTAATGAATTATTATTGTTTTATAAAAATCTTTGAACTGTACAACATTAAAACATAATAATTAATTAAATTAATTTGATTACCTTTTATGTGATTATATTACAAATCTAATATTATGTTATATATTATTAAAGCTTATTAATAATATCGAAATAATTAAATACACCGTATTTTACCACCATTGAAAATTACAACTTTCAAAAGGTGAGTAATTGTTCTCACGTCCACACCATTAATTGGCTCTTAAAATAACAAGGAATAAAAGCAAATTAGACACATTGTCATTTTTTCACATGGCAAGCTGTGCTATAATTTTTAAGGGCACTAAAATGATAATATTTTCTCAGGACATTTTGTTGGTACAAAAATGAACGAATAATTTCAGCTTCATGTGATAACTACTGAAAATATGTTACAGATATTACTTGTCTATTTTAATATATTATTTATTAATACCATGTTTTAGTCTATGTAAAGCTGGTATTGTAAATTGGAAACAGGATTCAATTAACCTGAAAGTTGTCGATTTTAAATATATTTTCGTTAATTCCATCGTCAAATATTCATTCAGGAGTGTAGAGTTTCTAATCAAATTATGGCTGTTCCAGTTAAACATCATTAAAATTAACAATTCATATATATAAACTGTAGTTACATATAACAATTTATTTAATGAATTACCATTGCTTTATAAAAATCTTTGAACTGTACAACATTAAAACATAATATTTAATTAAATTAATTTGATTACCTTCTTTGTTATTATTTTACAAATCAATATTATTTTATATATTATTAAAGCTTATTTATTATATCGAAACAATTAAATACACTGCATTTCAACAGCATTGAAAATTATAACTTGTAACTGCTGATGTAATTATTTTCACGTCCACATTATTAATTGGCTCTTAATGAAGAAAATTATAAAGGAACAAAAGTACTGCAATTTAGACACATTGTTATTTTTTCACATTGCAAGCTGTGCTACATATTTGAGTGCACTCAAGTAAAAATGTCTTCTCAGGACATTTTGTTGGCACAAAAATGAACGAATAACTTCAGCTTCAGTAACTGCTGAAAATATAACATTAATCTCATGTTTTTAATGACAAAAATAGTAACAAATAAAAGAACTGAGAAATAGACACATTATTGACAAGGTATGTAATATTTTTATTTTATTTTATTTCATCAAATGAAAGTGTTCTGAAAATACTGAATAACTTGAATTTAACCTAGTAACTGCTGAAAATATAGTACAAATATCTTATTTATTATTTTTTAATTAATTGCACCAGCTCCGGCTGTTTTTTATTATTATTTTTCTGATTCCAGCAAACGGAAATAATAAACACTGAACTTTTAAAAACCCAAACAACTGCAGTGTTGAGTCTCTGATATAAAACAGGTTCTTATAATCTGCCGTTCGGCAAACAATTTAAACTTTTAATTAAAATATTTGATTACAGTGTTATTTGAACTTGAACATTGACATTGGAAATATCCCGTTTCGCTTTGATGCAGTTCCAGAATTCCTGGAACTTTCGTTCGGATCCAATTAAATGCATACTTTCATTAATTAAGGTGATCAACAACTGTTTTAACACACAAAATATCATTTGATATAGACAATCAGATATGCACACAACAAACGGGCGGTGATTTTGTACGGCGCAAATTGAATGCGAACATTTCCGAATGCACAAATGCCAACGTGAATTTCGATTTCGGGTTCATTACGTACCGGAATCGATAAAACAATTCAACATATTCGCTGAAATATTTAAACGGACACGTGAATGTTTATTCGTTTATGAAATGTGCATGTGTTTTTCTTTTAATTAGGGTGATGCGACGCGATTTTAGTAAATTAGCATTTAAATGTTGATTTAAATGTATTATTAAATTTAATTATTTTAAACACGCCATTATGATTCTCCGTTTTAGATGGATTACGTACTGGAAGTTTTTAAAACGACGGTATTGATTTTGCATTTGCGCATTATTCAGCCGGGCTGACACGAAATTTGCCTGAAAAATATCAAACATTAAATGAATTTTACATAGTTTAGTTACGTCAGCAGATTGTTAGCTTAGGTTAAATTAATTATTTATACTTTTATTTAATTAAAATAACTGAAAGTTGTCTCTGTGTTCAGATTTAAGTTTATATTATACTTTTTTTATATATAATCAGTGACACAGAAATTTATTGATACATGAACCTTCAACCCCCTGAGCGGGGGTGTCATTCACAAATTTATTCAAACGGAAATGGGGGTCAAATGATACCTCATTATTAGTTACATCAGCTCATTGTTAGCTTAGATTAAATTAATTATTTATACTTTTATTTAATTAAAATAACTGAAAGTTGTCTCTGTGTTCAGATTTAAGTTTATGTTATACTTTTTTGTATATAATCAGTGACACAGAAATTTATTGATACATGAAGCTTCAACCTTCTGAACGGGGGTATCATCCACAAATTTATTCAAATGGGGATGGGGGTCAAATGATACCTCATTATTAGTTACATCAGCTCATTGTTAGCTTAGGTTAAATTAATTATTTATACTTCTACTTAATTAAAATAACTGAAAGTTGTCTCTGTGTTCAGATTTAAGTTTATGTTATACTTTTTTGTATATAATCATTGACATAGAAATTTATTGATACATGAACCTTCAATCCCCTGAGGAGAGGAGTCATGAACAAATTTATTCAAACGGAAATGTGGGTCAAATGATACCTCATTATTAGTTACATCAGCAGATTGTTAGCTTAGTTTAAATTAATTATTTATACTTTTATTTAATTAAAATAACTGAAAGTTGTCTCTGTGTTCAGATTTAAGTTTATATTATACTTTTTTTATATATAATCAGTGACACAGAAATTTATTGATACATGAACCTTCAACCTTCTGAACGGGGGTATCATCCACAAATTTATTCAAACGGGGACGGGGGTCAAATGATACCTCATTATTAGTTACATCCGCTCATTGTTAGCTTAGGTTAAATTAATTATTTATACTTTTACTTAATTAAAATAACTGAAAGTTGTCTCTGTGTTCAGATTTAAATTTATGTTATACTTTTTTGTATATAATCATTGACATAGAAATTTATTGATACATGAACCTTCAACCCCCTGAGCGGGGGTGTCATCCACAAATTTATTCAAACGGAAATGGGGGTCAAATGATACCTCATTATTAGTTACATCAGCAAATTGTTACTTAAGTTAAATTAATTATTTATACTTTTATTTAATTAAAATAACTGAAAGTTGTCTCTGTGTTCAGATTTAAGTTTATATTATACTTTTTTGTATATAATCAGTGACACAGAAATTTATTGATACATGAACCTTCAACCTTCTGAACGGGGGTATCATCCATAAATTTATTCAAACGGGAACGGGGGTCAAATGATACCTCATTATTAGTTACATCCGCTCATTGTTAGCTTAGGTTAAATTAATTATTTATACTTTTACTTAATTAAAATAACTGAAAGTTGTCTCTGTGTTCAGATTTAAATTTATCTTATACTTTTTTGTATATAATCATTGACATAGAAATTTATTGATACATGAACCTTCAACCCCCTGAGCGGGGGTGTCATTCACAAATTTATTCAAACGGGAACGGGGGTCAAATGATACCTCATTATTAGTTACATCCGCTCATTGTTAGCTTAGGTTAAATTAATTATTTATACTTTTACTTAATTAAAATAACTGAAAGTTGTCTCTGTGTTCAGATTTAAATTTATATTATACTTTTTTGTATATAATCAGTGACACAGAAATTTATTGATACATGAACCTTCAACCTTCTGAACGGGGGTATCATCCACAAATTTATTCAAACGGGGACGGGGGTCAAATGATACCTCATTATTAGTTACATCCGCTCATTGTTAGCTTAGGTTAAATTAATTATTTATACTTTTACTTAATTAAAATAACTGAAAGTTGTCTCTGTGTTCAGATTTAAATTTATGTTATACTTTTTTGTATATAATCATTGACATAGAAATTTATTGATACATGAACCTTCAACCCCCTGAGCGGGGGTGTCATCCACAAATTTATTCAAACGGAAATGGGAGTCAAATGATACCTCATTATTAGTTACATCAGCAAATTGTTACTTAAGTTAAATTAATTATTTATACTTTTATTTAATTAAAATAACTGAAAGTTGTCTCTGTGTTCAGATTTAAGTTTATATTATACTTTTTTGTATATAATCAGTGACACAGAAATTTATTGATACATGAACCTTCAACCTTCTGAACGGGGGTATCATCCACAAATTTATTCAAACGGGGACGGGGGTCAAATGATACCTCATTATTAGTTACATCCGCTCATTGTTAGCTTAGGTTAAATTAATTATTTATACTTTTACTTAATTAAAATAACTGAAAGTTGTCTCTGTGTTCAGATTTAAATTTATGTTATACTTTTTTGTATATAATCATTGACATAGAAATTTATTGATACATGAACCTTCAACCCCCTGAGCGGGGGTGTCATCCACAAATTTATTCAAACGGGAATGGGGGTCAAATGATTCTTCATTATTAGTTACATCAGCAGATTGTTAGTTTAGGTTAAATTAATTATTTATACTTTTATTTAATTAAAATAACTGAAAGTTGTCTCTGTGTTCAGATTTAAGTTTATATTATACTTTTTTGTATATAATCAGTGACACAGAAATTTATTGATACATGAACCTCAACCCCCTTTGAGCGGGGGTGTCATCCACAAATTTATTCAAACGGAAATGGGGGTCAAATGATACCTCATTATTAGTTACATCAGCAAATTGTTGCTTAAGTTAAATTAATTATTTATACTTTTATTTAATTAAAATAACTGAAAGTTGTCTCTGTGTTCAGATTTAAGTTTATATTATACTTTTTTGTATATAATCAGTGACACAGAAATTTATTGATACATGAACCTCAACCCCCTTTGAGCGGGGGTGTCATCCACAAATTTATTCAAACAGAAATGGGGGTCAAATGATATCTCATTATTAGTTACATCAGCAGATTGTTAGCTTAGGTTAAATTAATTATTTATACTTTTATTTGATTAAAATAACTGAAAGTTGTCTCTGTGTTCAAATTTAAGTATATATTGTACTTTTTTCTATATAATCAGTGACACAGAAATTTATTGATACATAAACCTTCAACCCCCTGAGCGGGGGCGTCATCCACAAATTTATTCAAACGGGAATGGGGGTCAAGTGATACCTCATTATTAGTTACATCAGCTCATTGTTAGCTTAGGTTAAATTAATTATCTATACATTTATTTAATTAAAATAACTGAAGGTTGTCTCTGTGTTCAAATTTAAGTTTATATTATACATTTTTGTATATAATCAGTGACACAGAAATTTATTGATACATGAACCTTCAACCCCCTTTGAGTTAACTTAGGTTAAATTAATTATTTATACTCTTATTTAATTAAAATAACTGAAAGTTTCTCTGTGTTCAGATTTAAGTTTATATTATACTTTTTTGTATATAATCAATGACACAGAAATGTACTGATACATGAACCTTCAACCCCCTAAGCGGGGGTGTCATCCACAAATTTATTCAAACGCGAATGAGGGTCAAATGATACCTCATTAAAAAGGCTTTTAACTTCCCATATATTGCTGCTTAGCTTACGAAAACTGATCCACTCGTTTAGATAATTATAGGGGCTTTAAAATATCAAAAATCTGTTTGATGAAAAATTCAAAAATCTATTAATTTTACTTAATTTTACTTATAAACAATGTGACTGGTGGAGTGATAAATACTTTGCTCTTTTTGTACCCCCCACAAAAAAATCTGAAGGGCTTAAGTCGGGTAACCGAGAGGCCGCACAATTGCACCCCTCCGTCCTATCCAACGACCTGGAAACGTGTCATTTAAATATTTTTACATTTTACGATTAATGCGGGAAAGCTTCGTCTTCGTTGGAAAATGAGTTCGTGTTCATTATATGCAGGGACGTTCTCCACGATACGTGTTAAAGCGGGGTGGATGGCATTATGTGGTAAATCCAGGTACATAACGCCTGTTAAATTTCCCGGAAGGAAAAAGGGACCTGCAGTGGAATTTTCACAGATACCAGCCCACACATTCAACTTGTGGGGGTGTTTTGTGTGTGTCTCGTGGAAAATCCTTGGATTGTGATCAGCCCAATTACGACAATTTTGGCGAATCATTAAGCCACTCAAGAAAAATGTACTGCCAACAAAAACAACTTACAGTAGTGGCCATTATTATAGCAATTTATGAGAACTTAAATTGAATACCACTACCTAAAATGTCTTTCAAAAATTGCCTACTTTCTTATTTTTCAATGGACAACTTTTTACTTTTTAAACTTTCGTTACAAATTTTACACAACAATTCAATGTCGTATACTCGAAAATGGTCGAGTCTATGCCGTAGAAAAGGGCCAAAATTATAAAACAAAAAGGGTATTATACAAAGTGTTAATGTTAAATTAAATAACACAGATTTAATCATTAAAAATCCCTTTAAAAATTAAAGTTGCTATATTTATGTCCAGTACAATTCAAAAACATATATATAACATTTTATAAAACAAGTAAATAGTAGTTTTTATAATATAATATAAAACAACAATAGTAAATTAATATAATTTTAACAATTCACATAAAATAAGAGTTATGGCTAAAATATTTAACATTTTTAACAACCACTACTGTATATTAAGAGATAGATTTTTGGCCAAAAGA
The DNA here is from genome assembly GCF_024364675.1 of Aethina tumida. Classification (NCBI taxonomy): domain Eukaryota; kingdom Metazoa; phylum Arthropoda; class Insecta; order Coleoptera; family Nitidulidae; genus Aethina; species Aethina tumida. Next base: position 9,649,034 of record NC_065435.1, on the reverse strand, counting down.
AAAACGTTTTTTCTACAAAGTTGAACCCTTCAACGTCCATTTTATTATTAAAATAAGTAAAATTTAGTATCGTGCTCATATTCCTTTCTAGTATACATTTTTATATATTCCCCACATTGCCCATATGATACAATCAAGAAAAGTGGGTCATTTTGAAAAACTGCCCAGTGTGCTTTATTAAAAAAACATACATATATTCCCATTTTTCGTCCCTTGTTCTACCTAACATGGCCCAGTTGTGCACACCTTCTGTTCCTTCCTTCCAAACGTTTCGTTAGATTTACAACGCCATCAGCAAACAAATTAACGCCACTTCCAGTTTTTGCTGCATTGCAGTGGCGTGGCGACACCCCCATTTAGTTGTATTCGTTTGTCAATTTTCGGGGGACGAAATTTGTTGTACAACAACGCAAAACAGTTTTATCTGATCGATCCGCCTCAAACTATTTACGGCACATCTATTATTAGGCAGCACCGAGAAATTGAATCAGTGGGAAGTTCGTGTGAATAAACTGTCCCCATAACATTTGCCTCAATGATCAGCAATTGTCAGCGTAAAAAGAGAGAGTCGTGATATTAAATTATCAGGCTTCCCTTTTAAGTGTAACTTCGGTCTGTGTCTTGCCTTTCCGATATTGCACCCACCTCACCCTTTAACAGGAAACAACGGACACGTTACGTCCCCAACATGCCCATAATTCGTTTAATTTATTTCCAACGCCGCTTATTGTTTATTTACGAGGTTAACCCGATCCTGCGAACAATTCGTTCGTTTTATTTTTCATGGTTAACGATTGCCGGCGTACACTTGCGACCTGATGTCTTTTCGACGTTAACTGCTTCCGGAAATGGTGCACCGGGTTAAGTGCATTATTTAGCTGCACGTAGGAAAAATTATTGCGCCTCATATGTCCTTTTTGAACTGAACGACGTTCTAAATTCGACCTGGGCAACGTGACGTAAATGATTCGTTCGAAAATAACTCGTCAGATAATTGTCAAATGTGGGTGTTTAAAATCAACTTGGTACAGTTTCATGAATTCTAAATAAAGGTCGGAATTTATTACGTATTTAGGCAACAAAAATATATATTGAGCACCGGAATAAAACAACTTTTTTTCGATAAAATAATTTACTAAGTCTGGTTTCGTGGAACTGAACTTCTCTTCAGAACTAAACCGTTTATAATGTAAAAATATTAACAACTCAAAAGTTTAAAAATGTGGGCTACATAGTGGATGAGGTAGAACTTCTCCTTAAACATTTTGAAGCTTCCTTTGAGTCTCTAAGACGACACATAATCTAGTTATGCCATGAAGATACAGAACATCTTTTCTAGTGACTGAAGAAGATTCTCTTTCAGTTTTTGATGAAGTTGGTTATTCTACAAGCATTATTCGATTACTTTCATCTTCTGGCAACTTGACAGGTCACCAAAGCGCAAAATTGCAGGACTAACCCACCATACAGTTATCAAAATCTTTCTTGGATTAAAACTTCTTTTACTTATTGTTCTACCAAGTTTAGTCATTGACCAATCTGGCGAGAATTGCTTTTATAAATTTCGTTGTATGGTTTTAATTGACACTTCATCACAGTTTAATGACAAGCCTATTTCCAAACATATTGGGCGAGGATTCTGCAGGAAATATTGTTTTTCTTTGGTACAGGTTTCAGGACAATCTTGACGTTGTTCATCTTCAAAGCATTTAATCTGATGAAACCAAAATGTTACAACCCAATCACTTAAAGCATCTTCTCCAAACTCACAATGTGGATTTGCAGGAACTGCAGGAATTATGTCATTTTAAACACAATGTATAAAAAAACTAAATAACACACTCAGAACGAGCACAAAAAAGCTTTCAAATAACATATCAGTTCAACACAATGACGTTAAAATGTAATAAAAAAACTTACTCAAATAAATCACGGCCCAAAAACGTAAATTACTTTTTCCTGTGACTAATATATGACACGTGCGTCCGATCCCCATCCCGATGATGATTTAATTATCATTATTGCCCATGAACTCAGTTCCATTTAATGAAAATTAAATCGCAATATTGATTTGAATATTTCGAGCAAACATAAAACTGAGTGTGTGTGTGTGTGTGTGTGGATATGTGTGTGCGTACACAATACGACTGAACCGATATAATACGTAATTTCCCTATGAAGTTCAAGAGCAAACTGTAATCAAGTGAATCCATTTTGATTCATGACTTTCAAATGTACGTTCGTATATTTTAATGCTTTAACGTCATGTTATTGTTGTTCGACGAGTTTGTATATTTGATGTTGTTGGATAATGTGTACATTTATCTTTACTACATGACGGCATTCATTCGTTTTAATAATGGTGTTGGAGTTTGTAAGGTTTCACCACTTATTAGTACAATTTATTTTTATTGCTTCGATAACAACGAAAATAATTTTATTTAGAACTGTAATACTTTTCAAAAGGACAATGGGGCTAATAACGTATCAATTACAAAAGGAAAGACAGACAATAAAGAAACTATAAAAAGATTATTTGTACGGCACAAAACACATATAAATATTGATTAATGAAAAGAAGCTTTAGGTTTATTCAACCTATTATTTCTCATTATAAATAGATTTAACAGAACCACTCTTACGATTTTTTAAATTTAGAAGCACCTGAATTATGAATCTGAAAAATCTATATATTTGCTGAAGAAACCTGAAAATTTATAAAGTGGTTGTTAGTAAATTTATAAAATGAATTTAAAAATACTGCATCCAATTCTGAGTCACTAATTAGAATCCAAATAATTCATAAAACAATAATAACATTCAAAAAATTCAATAATGAATAATTTGTATATTTAAGTATTCGAATAGTCACGTATGAATTTGAATATTCCATATCATCCATAATTATTTATTCATCATATAAAATTATAATGAATCCTATTTTGAAATATCTGTATATTTGCTGAAAAAAACTGAAAATTTATAAAGTAGTTTTTAGTAAATTAATCAAAAAAAAAATAAAAATACTATATCCAATTGTAAGTCATTGGTTATAATACAAATAATTAATAAAACAGGTATAATAGTGGTTATTTTAAATTGATAAAAGGAATTTAAAAATACTGTATTCAATTCTGAATCATTAGTTAAAATCAAAAAAATAATTTATAAAACAATAATAATATTCATAAAATTCAATAGTGAATAATTTGAATATTTAAGTATTCGAATAGTCACATATGCATTTGAATATTCAATTTTCAATTATTCAAATAAGTTAGTTTTATAAAATTCAAATATTCAAATTATTCCTTATTGAAATTCTTAATTATTTATTCATCATATAAAATTATAATGAATCAATCCTATTTTGAAAAAACTGTAAATTTTCTGAAGAAAACTGTAGATTTATAAAGAAGTTATTGATAAATTAGTAAAAAGAATTTAAAAATACTGCATCTAATACTGAGTCATTGATTAGAATCCAAATAATTAATAAAACAATAATAATGGTCATAAATTTCTGTAATGAATAATTTGAATTTTCAAATATTCGAATAGTCACATATGCAGTTTAATATTCAATTTTCAATTATTCAAATAAGTTACTTTTATAAAATTTAAATATTCAAATTATTTCTTATTGAATTCCTTAATTATTCATCATATAAAATTATAATGAATCCTATTTTGAAAAAACTGTAAATTTCCTGAAGAAAACTGTAGATTTATAAAGAAGTTATTGGTAAATTGGTAAAAAGAATTTAAAAATACTGCATCCAATTCTGAGTCATTGATTAGAATCCAAATAATTAATAAAACAATAATAATAGCCATAAAATTCTGTAATGAATAATTTGAATTTTCAAATATTCAAATAGTCACATATGCATTTAAATATTCAAATAAGTTACTTTTATATAATTCAAATATTCAAATTATTCCTTATTGAATTCCTTAATTATTCATCATATAAAATTATAATAAATCCTGTTTTGAAAAATCTGTAGATTTGTTGCAGAAAACTGAAAATTTAAAAAGTGGTTGTTTTAAATTGATAAAAATAATTTAAAAATACTGTATTCAATTGTGAATTATTAGTTAAAACCAAAAAAATAATTTATAAAACAATAATAATTTTCATAAAATTCAATAGTGAATAATTTGAATATTGAAGTATTCGAATAGTCACATATGCATTTAAATATTCAATTTTCAATTATTCAAATAAGTTACTTTTATATAATTCAAATATTCAAATTATTCCTTATTGAATTCCTTAATTATTCATCATATAAAATTATAATAAATCCCATTTTGAAAAATCTGTAGATTTGTTGCAGAAAACTGAAAATTTAAAAAGTGGTTGTTTCAAATTGATAAAAATAATTTAAAAATACTGTATTCAATTGTGAATCATTAGTTAAAACCAAAAAAATAATTTATAAAACAATAATAATTTTCATAAAATTCAATAGTGAATAATTTGAATATTGAAGTATTCGAATAGTCACATATGCATTTAAATATTCAATTTTCAATTATTCAAATAAGTTACTTTTATATAATTCAAATATTCAAATTATTCCTTATTGAATTCCTTAATTATTCATCATATAAAATTATAAATCCTATTTTGAAAAATCTGTAGATTTGTTGCAGAAAACTGAAAATTTAAAAAGTGGTTGTTTCAAATTGATAAAAATAATTTAAAAATACTGTATTCAATTGTGAATCATTAGTTAAAACCAAAAAAATAATTTATAAAACAATAATAATTTTCATAAAATTCAATAGTGAATAATTTGAATATTGAAATATTCGAATAGTCACATATGCATTTAAATATTCAATTTTCAATTATTCAAATAAGTTACTTTTATAATTATTCATCATATACAATTATAATAAATTATTGATACCAAAATTTTATAATAAATGTATTTTTTAAAAAATCTGCTTAATAAAATTAGAAAGTTTGATGATTGTTAATAAAAAAGTTTTATCCAGAACTAATGAAAACTAATGTCAAACTAATTAAATATGAATTTAAAAAAATGCGCATCCGTCAAATTTTTAATTTCATAATAAAATGCATTCGAAAGTTTATGACACTAAATTTTATTTTTTTTTTTATCTACTTAATAATAATATGTAATTTCTTACAATGTTAAAAATAAAATGAATAAAAGTAGATTTTTAATCCAAAGTTATAAACTGCCATTTAATATGATAGAGTAAAAAAAACTATGATAAAGACTAATAGCAATATTTGATATATAATAGATCCAAACAACAGACATTATACAAAGGGCTATAACACAAATAAACCATGATTATGCAAACCCCCCTCAATATGACGGAAATTAATCTTCCCCTATCCACCGAAACAATTTCTCACCAGCCATATTGTAACCCAACAGTTCGATATTATTACAGTACGTCACTGAGTTTCCAATCATTAAGACAAGTTTACAGTCACGAATGAACAAACTAAATAAGAAAGGAAACTTTTTGATCAACCTCAATAGTACATTTGTACAGATTTGTCCGGCCACGAACTGAATTCCCAAGAAATTGCACTCTATTTAATTTCTATCACAAATATTTCTCTTTTTTTTCGCCAGTAACACAGTATCAGTGAGTTTATTTAATAGAACTCGAAATTGTATCTGTCTCCATTGTCGTACGGCCGTCCCAGTTCATTCAGAGACCAGCCCGGGCATTTTATCTGATTCGCCGGGAGCTTAGAATTTCGGTGGGCCCACACGAAAAGTTCCACGTAAAGTTGGACGTTCAATATTTAAACGATCCGTCGGAATAAATCCCGATGACGTAACCCATTGATTTTTGTTTCGGCCACATTTGATATCTTCCCATTTGCGGGAATAAACATGTTTTGCTTCGTTAATGCAAACAACAAGACTACATTCGGAATGCGGCGGTCAATTAAATTTTCCAAGTTTTTCAGAGCTTATCTAATTAATTTAATGAGTGGGAAACCGCATTTTTTCCCGGTATTTCCACTCATTCATTAAAGTCAGCTCACCGGAATGTCGCTGTAATCAATCATTATAATCGTGTTAAATAGGTGCACTCAGGGACACAGAAAGTGGGACACGTAGATCCAGTGGTCAGATTTCATTGATTTTTGGTGACCAGTTTGGGGTAATTTATTAAAAGGATAAAATATTGAATATATTGATCAGTATCACATTTTTGCCTGGATATCTACGATGATCCAGACACTCATTGACCTCTCTTAACATTGATGACGTTCCATGCCACCTCTTCGTCTTAGGTTTTCTAAAGTCTGCAGAAGGAGAGCTAAATTTCGTGTCTTCAATTGATGATAAGTCCGGAAATCTTGGTAGTAAAGGCAACAAATTTTACATTTCAATGTTAGAAACCCTTCAAAGTAGTCCTCGCAATAAGAAGTCGTGTTGGAAAACTGGATTTTGAAGGGTCCTAAAGTAACTCCACTCTAATCTTTGTTGACTAAGTCACAATGCAATGAGAAGCCTTCATTCCTCTGTACAGTACTAGTTGGCAATTGCCTAAGTGGTAACAAAATGGTCTCGTAGACCTGAGCCTCTTGCATGTCTTTATCTTCTTCAGACTGCACTCTTCAACTGTTACAAACATTGCTTCTACTCCAGTACAACCAATAGGCAATTTACTCATAAGTTTTGCCCTTTTATGCCACTCAAATTACTATAAAAGGCACCACAAAACTGAAATTAGTTAGCACTGAGCTGTGTCTGTTCTATTTTCCATGTTCCTGAGTACGTACATTCCAATTATGTCATAATCCGGATTTTTATCCAACCACAGTTGAGTTTTGTCACTTATTAAACAGTTCTTAACCTTTTGGCTTCCTTTGGGGGAACTGTACACCATAAATTACCATAATCTGTTTTATGTGAAAGGTCGGCTTTTATTTTCATTATAAATAATAGATAATTACACCTCAACAACCTGGCCGTCTATTTACGGCCCACTTTCATCTAAAATTTTTGATTTATCTCTGAATATTCCAGCAAATTTAAGATAATATTATTCAGTTTAATATAAACATTTCATATGTCAGATTACAATTTATTTTGTTTGACGTTTCCATTTTCGTTTTCCTTATTGATTTTACGTGCAGTTTGAAACAGGAATAATCCGCCTTTTATATAAAAGATCACATCAGCCAGAGAAAGATGTAACATAGGTAGTGACTGGTAACGAGTAATTCAGGTTATGAAGTGCATCTGCTAATTAATTCCGCCTTTTATCAACACACACACAATTTACATTGGGAGTTTGAGTGTGTAATTTAATATTTGCAAACAATTTTAGTAGTTAAACAATACGTGGTAGAAGTAGCCTTAGTAAGTTTCTAATTTGTGTCAGATTTTATTAGACCACCCAGGTTTCAAAACTGGCGCATCCACCATAATTATCAACGTTAAATAATTACTAAATATGAAATCAGTCAGCTGCGATGCGTACACCAAATATTCCGCATTTAAAACTGATAAAAAACATGTTTATTTTCGACGTTAACAATAAAGCACCACGTTAATAAATAATAAAAGTCTGGCATAAAAATTTTATTACTCTCCTGCGTCAAACGCTCTCATTAAAAATGAATTTGAAATCATGAATTAGTTATGATAAAGCGTATTGTCTATAATTTTTCAATTTATAAATTATTCCCCAATAAAATTGCTAGTTAAAAATGTAACATTAGTTATTTAATTGTAAACCAAACTTAATTTTTATTTTTACTTTACGTTTATTAAATAAAATATATAAATTTAATATTTTTATTAAAATACCAGCGTTTTATACGTGACTGTGGATTAAATATTTTTAAGGTTTTTAGTAAATATTTAAAATATTGAATTCACCACTATAAAATGAATTGTTCACTCTTCCATGTTTCAAATTTTTAAAAAAAATGATTTTTCAGTTATTCCATTATCAAAAAAACACCTTAATTGTTATTTTCAGTTTATTAAAATATAAATTTTACAACATACAATTGAACATTTTTATTAATTGGTAAAAAACGTTTATTATTATTTTTACCTAATTGTTAAATATTTTTATATCTACATTTATTATAAAATGTTTATGATGCCTTTTATAAGATAAACAATTGTTTTAAGTAACTTTATATAATAATAATAATAATAATAATAATAATAATTTAATGCATAAAATTAATTAATTATAAATGACATAACATTTATTAATTAAGTAAAGTATAATAATCTATATTAATTCAATTAGTGTGATTAGTAATTGATATTATTGACATAAATAAATTGAACAATTTAATAAAGTTTTCAGTTGCATATTAAAATAAACAGAATTTAGAGTGGATAATTTGAATAAACTTACTGTGTTCCAATTACAGAGGAATTGAATATGTATTTGTACACAATGCAAATTTATTGTGGCGCATTCGCCATTTTTAAATATCCTTTTAAATAGTGTGACATTATTTAACCATTTAGCATACAAATAAATATTAATATGAAAAGAGACAAAATTACAAAAAATATGTAAATCTTGTCTTAATTAACCAGAAAAAAGTACAAATATTTTTTTAAGAATATATTCATTATTTGAACTTTTACAAATACTTTTCGCTATGGTTTTTGAACGTATTCAAATACTTCATTTATATATTACTTTTAAAACTGTAGAAAACGAAAAAATGGAGCTTTTTTAAGGTATTCTATTCGCCATTTTAATAATTTCTTATCAGTATATCCACACTGTGAATATTTTGGATGTTTGAACTTAGGAAAGTACTTCTTTTTAAATGTTACGAGGGTATTTAAACATTTTAACCTTCAAAAAGATATTTTTTCTAGGAATATTTATGTTTTTGAACGTTTTCCTTTATTCCATACTTTTAAAACTGAAAACATAATTTGAGCTTTTTTAAAGTATTCTATTCGCCTTTTTAATCCACATATTTTCACTATGAATATTTTGGATGTTTGAACATTGGCAAGTACTTCTTTTTAAATGTTATGAGAGTATTTAAAAATTTACGTAAGCAAATATTAACATAAAATGAGACAAATGTACAAATCTTTCTTTTGTCCTATTTCATAAAAAGTAGGTAAATATTAACTTAGATAACCTTTAAAAAGATATTTTTTCTATGAATAGTTATGATTTTTGAACGTTTTCAAATACTTTATACATTACTTTTAAAACTGTATAAAACATATAAATTGAGCTTTTTTAAAGTATTCTATTCGCCATTTTAATAATTTCTTATCAGTATATCCACATATTTTCACTGTGGACATTTTGGATGTTGGAACTTTGGCAACTACTTCTTTTTAAATGTTATGAGAATATGTAAACATTTTTTATGTAAGCAAATATTAACATAAAATGTGACACATGTTCAAATCTTTTTTTGTCCTATTTCATAAAAAGTAGGTAAATATTAACTTAGGTAACCTTTAAAAAGATATTTTTTCTATGAATAGTTATGATCTTTTAACGTTTTCAAATACTTCCTTTATACATTACTTTTAAAACTGTAGAAAACCTATAAATTGAGCTTTTTTAAAGTATTCTATTCCCTATTTTAATAATTTTTTATCATTATATCCACATATTTTTACTGTGAATATTTTGAATGTTGGAACTTTGGTAACTACTTCTTTTTAAATGTTATGAGGGTATTTAAACATTTTTTATGTATGCAAATATTAACATAAAATAAAACAAATGTACAAATATTTCCTTTGTCCTATTTCATAAAAAGTAGGCAAATATTAACTTAGATAATCTTCAAAAATATATTTTTTCATGAATATTTGAACGTTTTCCTTTATTCCATACTTTTAAAACTATAGAAGACATACAATTTGAGCTTTTCTAAAATATTCTATTCACTATTTTAATAATTTCTTATCAGTACTTCCTTTTAAATGTTATGAAAGTATTTAAACATTTTTTATGTAAGCAAATATTAACATAAAATGAGACAAATGTACAAATCTTTCTTTTGAGTTATTTCATAAAAAGTAGGTAAATATTAACTTAGATAACGCTTAAAAAGATATTTTTTCTATGAATAGTTATGATTTTTTAACGTTTTCAAATACTTCCTTTATACATTACTTTTAAAACTGTAGAAAACCTATAAATTGAACTTTTTTAAAGTATTCTATTCCCTATTTTAATAATTTCTTATCATTATATCCACATATTTTTACTGTGAATATTTTGGATGTTGGAACTTTGGCAACTACTTCTTTTTAAATGTTATGAGGGTATTGAAACATTTTTTATGTAAGCAAATATTAACATAAAATGAGACAAATGTACAAATCTTTCTTTTGAGTTATTTCATAAAAAGTAGGTAAATATTAACTTAGATAACGCTTAAACAGATATTTTTTCTATGAATAGTTATGATTTTTAAACGTTTTTGAAATACTTCCTTTATACATTACTTTTAAAACTGTGTAAAACATATAAATTGAGCTTTTTTAAAGTATTCTGTTCACCATTTTAATAATACAGTATTTTCACATAATATCACTATGAAATATTGTGACAGTATTTAAACATTTTTTTAAGTAAGCAAATATTAATATAAAATGTGACAAATGTACAAAAGTTTATTAAAAAATAGGTAAATCTTTAAAATACAGCTTTTTTAAAGATGCAGCAATTTAAATAACCTCTTGTCAGCGTTTCCCCCGATATTTAAAAATAATGGTTATTAAAAGGCACCATTAAACATCATTCCAATACGCATCGAACCTAATGAATCGATATTTAATATATATTAGTGCGGCAAGTCCGGCACAAAAACGTCCGAACGAACGAACGAACGAAAATGGTGGCGTCGGAACCGACAAAACTGCGAAATAAATAACCGTCAGATTCGGAAGAAATGTCGACGGTGATTAGCGGGACGGGGAGGGCGTGTGGAGGCGTACAGATGCCCGTTTCGACTGAAAGAAATGATCAGATCAATGTAAAATGGGCCAAGCGTTCAGTTAAAGCGAATTAAACGCCAGTGAAAGCTGTCCAGGAGCTCGAGCTTTAACGCAACTCCAGTTAGTTCCCAACTACAGTATGGAACGCTTGCGCTATCATATGATAAGACACGCCGCAAAAAACGTCCAGCCCTTCATTCATGCAGTTGCAACGATGATAAACTTGTGGTGCATCTGTGACGTTACAGTTTTCGATACTTACTTGTGCCGGTACATTTGGCCAGTGCTGTTTTACGTGTTGGGTTAAGAAAAATAAACTTATAAATCCACTTTGAGTAGAGGTAAGCAGTGTAAACATTATGAATATTGTACATAAATTTAGGGGTTGGCTTTGGAACGTGTTTTTTTTTTTTATTATTCGGCTTACGTGGAAATTTAACTTAGGCTGTCGGATGTATGATATATAGATGTGTTTGTTTGTTGTCTAATTATTTTAACACACAGGTCGATATTGCACCTGAACTTAGTAAACATTTTATGTTAAATATGGTTTATAAAATAAACTTTAATCAATATTCATTTAGAGATAATAGATAACGACTAAAATAAAATTACATTTACTAAAATTTTATAAATTTAACAGTTAAATAAATATGTGCTCAACTCTGCAGCTACTTGTTGATTATTTTGTTAGATTCGCAACGTCTGTGAACCCGTCGTTAATAAGACTAATTTTAACTCTAAATTAATTGATTAAATACAATATTAAATATATATTAAATACCATATTTAATATTAAATATGTCGTTTTGTGAAGAATTATTAATTAATATTTAAAATTTAAACTTAAATTCTAATGTTGAGTAAATTTAGTATTTTACCTTTATTCTATAAACTAAAAATACATATTAAATAAAAAAATAATGAATAAACATGAGGTAAATTTAATATTAAATATTGTTTATTACCATTTAATATTTAAATCTCAAAACATTTAGTATTTTACCTTTATTCTATAAACTAAAAATACATATTAAAGATGTTTTGTGAAGAATTATTAATTATTATTTGAAATTTAAACTTAAATTCTAATGTTGAGTAAATTTAGTATTTTACCTTTATCCTATAAACTAAAAATACATATTAAATAAAAAAAAGTAATAAATAAACATGAGGTAAATTTAATGTTAAATATTGTTTATTACCATTTAATATATAAATCTCAAAACATAAAAATTGAACTGAATATTTCTTTAAAATGAAAATAAACATTAATGTTATATAAATTTTTTGAGAAATAAATAAAAGATTATTATTTCGTTAAAACAGTTTATTTCTGATTATAAAATCTCAATTCTAAATTTGATAACAGAATAATACTGTAAACTAAAATTAGACATTAATGTTATAATTTTTAAGAAATAAATAGATATAAATTTATTATTATTTCGTTAAAAGGTTTGTTTAATTTTTAAAGCTTTCAGATATCTAGTATATCACAGACAACAACTTATTACTAGTAAATGTATTGTTAGATAGTTTATTACTTTACTAATTACCAATTAATATTTGAATTTTCCAAATATAAAATCTTAACTTTAATAAATTTAAAAACATAATAATATTTAAAAATAAAATTAAATATCAATGTTATACATTTCTAATAAATATAAGACTTTAGTTTTTTAAGTTTTCAGTATATCATAGACAACAACTTATTAAACTTTTTAATTTTCTAAGCTGTGTCTAGTATATCATAGACAACTTATTTCTAGCAAACATACTGCCAGAAAATTTATTATTTTATTAATTACCAATTAATATTTGTATTTTCAAACACAAAATCTGAACTAGTATTTTGTTATTCAATTTATTGATTGAAATACTGAATAAATATAAGATTATTATTATTTCCTTGAAATATTTTTTAGTTTACAGGTACTTAGTATATTTATAGACAACAACTTATTATTAACAAACGTACTGTTAGAAAGTTTATTATATTGCTAGTTACTAATCAATATTTGGATTCCCAAACATAAAGTCTGAACTCTAATAAACATAATAATCTTTTAAAATAAAATTAAACATTAATATTACATATTTTTTTAAGAAGTACTGGATAAATATAAGGTTTTCTAAGCTTTCAGGTATCTAGTATATATAAGATAACAACTTATTACTAATAATGTATTGTTAGATAGTTTATTACTTTACTAGTTACCAATTAATATTTGTATTTCTAAACATAAAATCTGAACTCTAATAAATTTAAAAACATAATAATAATTAAAATAAAATTAAACATTAACGTTATACATTTTATTAAAAAATACTAAATAAATATAAGATTATTAGTATTTCGTTAAAATGTTTTTTTTTTTAGTTTTTTAAGCTTAATACTAGCAAACGTTATTCTTTTACTAGTTACTAGTCAATATTTTAATTACCAAACATAAAATCTAAACTCTAATAAATTTAATAAATTCGTTATAAACTTTTTAATTTTCTAAGCTTTCAAATAACAACTTGTAACTAGCAAACATACTGCCAGAAAGGTTATTATTTTACTAATTACCAATTAATATTTGTATTTCCAAACACAAAATCTGAATTCCAACAATTATATTATATATATTATTCAATTTATTGATTGAAATAGTGAATAAATATAAGATTATTATTATTTCGTTGAAATGTTTTTTAGTTTTTAAGCTTTCAGGTACTTAGTATATTATAGACAACAACTTATTATTAACAAACGTACTGTTAGAAAGTTTATTATTTTGCTAGTTACTAATCCATATTTGGATTCCCAAACATAAAATCTAAACTCTAATACATTTAAAAACATAATAATATTTAAAATTAAATTAAACATTAACATTATACATTTTTTTAAAAATTCTCAATAAATATAAGATTATCAACTTATTATTAGCAAACGTACTGTTAGAAAGTTTATTATTTTACTAGTTACTAATCAATATTTGGATTCCCAAACATAAAATCTGAACTTTAATAAATTTAATAACCTAATAATATTTTAAAATAAAACTTTCAAGTGTCTAGTATATCATAGACAACTTATTACTAGCAAACATACTGTTAGAAAGTTTATTACTAGTTACCAATAAATATTTAATATTAATTGGTAACTAGTAACTTTAATATTTAATATTAGTTTATTTAACATAAAATCTGAACTCCAACAAATTTAATAACATAATAATATTTTAAAATAAAATTAAAATTAATGTTATATATTTTTTAAGAAATACTGAAATAAATTTAATACAATAACATAAAAATATTTTAAAATAATCTTAAACATGAATATTATATATTTTTTAATAAATACTGAATAGATATTAGATTATTATTTCGTTAAAAAGTTTTTCTAAGCTTTCAGGAACTTAGTATATCGCAGACAACAACTTATTATTAGCAAACGTACTGTTATAAAGTTTATTATTTTACTAGTTGTATATTTGTATTTCTAAACATAAAATCTAAACTTCAACAAATTTAATAACATAATAATAGTTTAAAATAAAATTAAACAAACGTAAAATATGAGCTTTAAAATAAAATAAAAAACATTAATATTGCATATTTTTTTCACTGGACAAATATAATATATATTATTATTTCGTAAAGGAAGTTTATTAGCTCCCTAAGCTTTTAGCTATCTAGTACATCACAAACAACAAAGGAACTAAGGAAGTTTATTACTTTACCAATTACAAAACAAAATCTGAATTCCAATAAATTTAATAAAAATAAACATTAAAGTTACATAATTTTTTTAAGAAATACTGAATAAACGTAAGATTATTATTACTTTGTTAAGAAAGTTTCTTAGTTTTCCAAGCTTAGATGTAAATATATTTACCTAGCACATTATAGAAAGCAACTTATTGTTTTCAAAAGTCGTTGTTTATGTAAAGTACTGAGGAAGTTTGCCATATTTAAATCCCCCATTCCCCTAACAAACAACCGTTCACCTTTCACCCACCCACAATATTCAGACTCACAAAATTAACAAATTATGCCATCACGAATAAAATCATCAAACTAACAAACAATTGAATAAAATGTGTTCATTCGTTCACCATTCATCCACCCACAATATTCAGACTCACAAAATTAACAAATTATGCCATCACGAATAAAATCATCAAACCAACAAACGGTTGAATAAAATGTGTCGGTTTTGTTTCAGGGTATCGTGGGGGCCTAGGCGAGAGGAGACATGTCCGTCGCCTCTGACTCATTCTCTGAGGAGGAGCGCAGTCTATTCCGTCCATTCACTCGCGAGTCGCTTGCGGCCATTGAGACTAGAATTGCTGAAGAACATGCTAAGCAGAAAGAGCTCGAAAAGAAAAGAGCTGAAGGAGAGGTATTTCACTATTTTTCATTCATTTACACGCCACATTGCCCACTCTCTCTCTCTCTCTCTCGATATCATTGATTAAACTACATTTTTTTTGTTGGTTGTGTGGAATTCAGCGACAATATTTCATTTTATTTTATAGTTTTTTGTTGTTATTATTGTTATTATTAAATTGCCACCATAAAATAACTTAAATTCAGTAATTGAGTGATTTCAATTCCCACAGTAATTCCACCGACGAATAAATTATTGACTGATTCATATATTTTACCCCCCTTTAAATTGTAAAGATTTGTATATAAAATGAAATATTGTTGATATTTATAAATATGATCTACTTGTTAAAAATAATATTCTAGTTTAAGTACACAAAAGGAGCACTTTGAAAGGTATAATAGACTAAGTTTGGCATAAAATATATTTATTTTAAGAGGATTACAGAGTCTCGTTTCAGAAACACCCTTAATTGATTGATAAATACGCCAAGCAAAATTGTAACAGTGCTCCTTCAACCTAGAAGATTATAATTACCAAGTAGTCTGCTCTACTCAATGTACATATTATTTGTATTCCTTTATTTTACAGGATTATTATGTATGTAAAACAGTGCTTGATAATATGCATGACTTTATGTAATTATATGGTATATACATAAATTAAAAAAAAAATCCATCAATAATAGACACAACATTTTACATAATGAGGCTAAACCCTAAGAAATTGGCGGTCGTACCAAAAAACCGAAAAATTAAATACGAAACGATGATAATTCCAAAAAAAAAAAATGCTATGGCGCTTATTTTAGTTTGTTTAATTCCAAAATCCGGACCATGTTTTTGTTTTTTATCCAAAAAAACGATATCCACATTCTCATATCATGGAATCACAAAAATCCTTTTGCGGTTTTCCTTTTCAACTGTGCGGAACTTTTCAACAAGACCATCAGTTCATATTCTCGGTTGGTATATCTTTTAAATTCTTAAGCGTCTGTCTTCACCCGACAACGATGCCGTGCCACATTGTAGATACTCATGGACCTCACACTCCAAAAACATCATTGAGTTGTTCACGTGAATGAATGTGATAGAAATTTAATAATTTAAAAGATATCTTTTTACTGCCTGGTCAAATTTACGGACTCTGTAACTATATGTGCACCGACGTTTTGTTAATTTCTCCAAAAAAAAAACAAAGTGACAATTTTGATTTTGTTTGGATTTTGACTTTAAGTTTTGGTTTTTGGCTTGCGTTGGTGTATTTGGTCGGTGTGCATATAATTAAGGGCGTCGACGAGAATACAGACGGTGTCTTGTGAGAATTCCCCCCAAATCGTGTAGAGTAGCAGTATGTGTGCTTTTCGATGTTAAAATATCTAACCTTTATTGCAGACCGGTTTTGGACGAAGGAAAAAGAAAAAAGAAGTAAGATTTCACCAATAAAAATGCTCAGACAGAGATGCTTTTTAGCTGAACAATGCCTCTGACGATTTTGTTTTTTCCAAATTCTGGCTGGAAACGCCTTGCCATACATACATACCACAGAAAAAAAGAAATAGTTTCTCTTGCGTTTCCTACATTATCTATGTATCTTTCTTTTCTATATCGTCAGTTGCATCCGAATAATTGCTTTAAACTCTTTCTGTTATTGCTTGATTAGTTCGATTTTACTGCATTGGCTGCAAATATGGCTTTAAATGAACAAAAAAATAAAGGGCGAATCTAAGGGAAGGCAAATTCACATCCACTTCTTCCCACCCACTACGTTTGTGTCTGGTTCAATTGCGCCAATTTGCCTGCTCTTATGTTTGTAACAGTTACATCAAATCGAATCACCAAATTGTACAACAAATTACACCACTTGTGGGTTGATTGAAAATTTAACACGTTAATGATTGATTGATTGATGAGTCAGTGATGGCGGTGAAATGCGGACTGGTGTAAATTTTGATTCAACAAATGTACATGTATAGATTTCTGACAATGCTAAAAGTAATATTGATGTATTCAGCCAATGTAGATAATAGTAGAACTCTTTTTAGAACAATATTTTGGATGTTTTAGAGTTACAATCAACTGCAACTTTGCTTCATAGTTGACTGCCATTGAAATGGGTAGATAGCCACACAACACATTGTTAATAAAACTTTTATATACACTTTATGTCACTACTCACTTATCTGTTCTAAAAAAAAAACAACAACAACAATAAAGCTGTTTTTAAACTTCAGAAATTTCGTCGATATTCATTCAGCCTACGATACAATATGAACCAATTTTATATTTAATTTATTCGCTGAAACACATTTTGTACGTATACGAAATATATTATTGTATATGTTGGGGTCTTAAAAAGTCTTATTCTTCCCTTCAGACGTACCAAATCTTTTACTTGATAATTTGATAGCGTCCCACAAAGGATACAGTGGGGTATTTACACGAAAAGGCCACAAGACTTATAAAAGGAACGTTGTTACGTGGTGGAACTTTGCTCTGTACTTCGGGAGATTTGATTTAATGAAAGCAAAACTAAGAGAAAACTGACGTGCTTGCCGTTTTTTAATTGCGTTCCTCCAAATGCTTCAGTTTGAAGTTTCGTCGTCGCTGTTGAAAATAAAAAATTAAATAAATAAAATTGTTCCTATAAAAATGGTAAACGTTAACGAGATTTATTATTCGAATTCATTAAGTCTCAGTTGTATTAAATTTTACCTTGCCGCTCGGTTTACTGTAACGGGCTTGACCTATTTTTATTTTTGAAAACATTTAGTTACCATTAAAATTTTCATTAAATACTTAATTATAGTTACAACGTTTGCTTTAACAAGGATTACAATTAAATTTAATAAGACAAATAATAAATTTGCTTTTATTTCTTTGTGGATCAAGAGATTAATAAAAATATTATTAGAGTTTACGTATTTCTGTTTTTGCTGAATAAAGAGAAGCAAATATTTAATTTCTACTCTAATAAATATAAATTTTATTCCTACAAATTTTTTAAAAATCGTTACAATTTAATTTAATACAAAAATATAGGTACAAATCTAGTTTTTATTATTTATTTAATTAGTTAGTTTATTATTATTTAGTTGATATTATCTAATATTTTTGTTACGTAAATTTAAAATAAAATTATTATAAAAATATCATCAAAAAAGTCTGACATTAATCTTTAGTTAATTATAAACAAGGAATATTATTCTATTCAATCATCAAAACTTTATTATATGAGCAAATTTTTAATTTAGACAATAAATATTAATTTTATACTTCCAAATTATTCAAAAAGAATATTAATTTAATTATATACAGAAAAATAAATATAAATCTAATTTTTTCTATTAACAATATTAATATTATAACTAATAATAATTAAAGATAATATAATTAATCTAGTTTTTATATTTCTAACTGTATTTATTTCAATATTTAACAAAAATATATGGTACTAATAAAGTCTGTTGTTAATTAAAATATTATTTAGTTTATATGACCTCCTTTTTAAATAAATTGAAATTAAAATTATTATAAAAATATCATCTATAAAGTATGTCATTAATGTAAATTATAAACAAGGAATTTAAGGATATTTAACAGGAAAAATAATTAATATTATTCTTTTTTATTCTGGTAATCAAGACTTTAATGAAAACATCATTAAATTATATGAACAAATCTCCTGAAGTTTCTATTTTTTCTGTATAAATAAAAACAAATTTTTAATTTAGTCAATAAATATTAATTTTATTCTTCCAAATCCTTTAAAATGAATATTAATTTAATTGTATAAAGAAAAATAAGTATAAATCTAATATTTTCTATTAAAAATATTAATTTTATTATTATTAATAATTAAATATTGTGCAATTAATTCAATATTTATATTTATAATTGTATTTATTTCGTTATTTAACAAAAATATATGAAATTTATACATAAAAATAATTAATTTTAAAATTTTTTTGTGAATAAAAAATCGTATTAGAAAAGTCTGTTGTTAATTAAAGTATTATTTAGTTTATATAAATTATTATTTTAATTGAAATTAAAATTATTATTAAAAATATCAGCAATAAAGTCTATCATTAATTTTCAGTTGATATAAATTTTAAAAAAGGAATATTATTATATTTAATAGGAAAAATATTTAATATTATTCTTTTTTATTCTGGTAATCAAGAGTTTAATAAAAACATCATTAAAGTATATGATCAAATCTTTTGAAATTTATATTTTTCCTGTAGAAATAAAAGCAAAATTTTCATTTAGGCAACAAATATTAATTTTATACTTACAAATTCTTTAAAAAATATTAATTTAATTATATACAAAAAAACTATAAATAAATCTAATTTTTTCTATTAACAATATTAATTTTATTATTAATAATAATTCAATGTGTACTTAATCTAAATTTTATATTTGTAATTGTATTTATTTTATTATTTTACCAAAATATGTGAAAACATAAAAAATAATAAATTTCAAAAGTTTAAGAAATACATCATTCAATTACGTGAATAAATTTCTTGAAATTTCTATTTTTCCTGTATAAATAAAAGCAAATTTTTAACTAGTCAATAAATATTACTTTTATTCATCCAAATCAAATTTTTTATATTAACAATAAATTAACAATTAAAAATTGTGTAATTTATCTAAATTTTATATTTCTAATTATATTTATTTTATTATTTCACCAAAATATGTGAAAATTATACATAACAAATAATAAATTCTATAATTTTCTTGTAAATAAAAAATGATACCAATAAATTCTGTTAATTAAAGTATAAATGATTGATATAAATTATATTTGTTACCTTCTTATTTAATAAATTAAAATTATTTAAATCATCAATAAAGCCTGTATGTAATCTTCAGTTGATAAATTATAAATAAGGAATAATTTAATAGGAGAAATATTTAATATTATTCTTTTTTATTTTAATAATCAAGAGCTTAATAAAAAAATAATTAAATTATATAAAATCTCTTGAAAATTTTATTATTCCAAATTTTTAATTTACACATTAAATATCAATTTTATTGATTTCTTTAAAAAGATACAAACAAAAATAAATACAAACCTCTTTTTTTCTATCAACAATGTTATGTTTATTATCAATACTTATTAAAGATTGTCATTAATCTAAATTTTATATAAAAAAATGAATTAAGAAAAAATGGCCCTAAAGTATTATTAATTAAAGTATGTTTAGTTGATATGAAGTTTTCTTACCTTCTTTTTAAATTATTATAAAATTATTTTAACCCAATTTTGTAAAGTTTAAGAAAGAAACTTTGACCCCTTCCTATTTTTCTAAAAATATAAGTTTTTAAAGTTGTCAAAAACAACTTCAAATAAATTTTAAAACTCAAAACTTCCCTTATTAAAATTGTTTTAGTTTATTTTCTAGTAGGTAACTTTCTTTTAATTTTCATATTTTCTGTAACATTAAAATAATTAAGGGAAATATTTCGTGTCAATAACACATTAGCTAATTGAGAATGTGAATTATTTTTATTAATCTATCACATTCATTTCAAACAATAACTAAAAATAGTACAGATATAATAGATAATTTAATCACTGACCGACAATTTCTTTAACACGACGACAAACTTACAGAAAACTTCCGCGAATCGATCAATAAAATAAGTCGACTTGAACTGAATCATCTGAGGGAGGAGAACAAATTCCTCTAGTTACATGCACTCACATGCCTTGGGCCAATAATTTCCAGTGAAATTATCCAGTATTGATTATCGCTTCCCAATGACCCCCGCACGTTCATAAAACCGAATAAAAAACTTGACTTTATCGTGGCGTACACATTCTATTATTGGTCAGTATTGTGTGTCTGTTGTTGACCTTTCTTAATTATACATTAAGGGAAAATTTCAAATCAGTTCCACGTCTGTTGCTCATCGATTTCGACGGGATTACGTTTTAAGCCACTCCGACCTTTGTTGCATTACTGAAGTACACGTGAATTTAAGTAAATGCACTAATTAACCGTGACTAAAAATACGCATTTCCACGGACTAATTAATTTCGGTTGGAGCACACAAACAAATTCAATTTGGAGTTACCGAGTTTAACGTATACTAATTGACGGATTTAGGTTATCCGGGGGGTTGGAAAAAAATTGGGCTAATTATACTGGTACTCTGAATACAACACACCATTCACAAAGAAAGTCGACCAGCAACAAATTAACTTCGATGCACCTCTTGTGGTTCAGCTCATATGTATTACGATTACGTAGCTGTAGATTGGAGAATTGTCTCTTGTTTTTTTCTTTACGAAGAGTAGAAACGAACACTTTTTGCAGAATTCGCCTCACGATTGCTTTAGATTCTGATCTTTTGGTTTAGTTTTCAAACTGTCTTCCTTCTTCGATGATGATCTTCCGTAGAGTGACATGCAGTTTTGCTAGAGAGTTGGTAACTGTATTTAATGAGCTTTAACAGTTGGAGGTAAAGAAAGAATGAATTGTAATTCCGGTAGTACTAAACAGGACGAAAACATGTTTGGTTTGGTTATCAATGAACGTTCTGTAGTAGATTAGGCGGAATTGTAGTTCTGGTTGGTGGACAAATAATTGGATCATCTTGTATAAATCATTTTGCTATTCTTTAGACACTGAACTGACTAAACGACACTTAGCTTGGTGCATGTTGCATAAAGTACTTAGAATTCTATGCGTTTCTATAAGTTACAAACCTCTTTATTTTTTACATTACACTTTACATACCCTTATGTATTTGGTATAACTCAAGATGGGGTGAAAATTTATATAATAGTCAACGAGGTAGCAACGGAATTTTAGGTTAAACCAAGGATGTCACTTAATCACGTTGATATCACACTAAACACAAGCACTATTTAGTATACTTTTTACTGTGTTTAATTTGCATTTTTGCAGATGTACTTGAAATTTTAACCATGTTTACCCTTGTTCAAAAAATGCTTTTGATACTACTGTCATTTTTTGGACACATTTAAATATTTTCCTTGTTTAGTACTTCTGCAAGTTCAATGAATAACCACTTGCTAATGGGAAAAAATGATTATTTCATTCGTGTAATACAGATTCGGTATGAAGACGAGGACGAAGATGAAGGCCCCCAACCTGACCCAACTTTGGAGCAGGGTTTACCCTTACCTGTACGTCTTCAGGGAAGTTTCCCTCCAGAATTGTCAAGCACACCACTAGAAGACATCGATCCTTTTTACAGTAACCAAATGGTAAGCCACGTTAAGAAAACCTTAAAGTAAATTAAACCACATTAAATGTAAATTAAAATATTCGGAACACCGCCCAATACATACAGAGCAGATCGGAAAAATATTAAAAACGTGAGGGAATTTTTAAATTGGTTCTCCACCCGCCCATAAGGAAGCGCCGTAAAATTAACGAAAAAAGTTTATTTGCATTTTTACCATCGCGATATGTCTTACAATACTCAGATTTATTTTAAAACATCCACCGAAAATAATAAAACATCGCTCCGGATATTGGACACAACAATATTGAGAGCCGAGTTTTCTGTCGTTCCGTTTTACGTCCCGGTTTTAGGAAATCAGGAAGCCAATCGGAAAAATGTTTATTTCAATATCATTCAGTCAATTGAGTCAGACGAGAATTGCTGGGTTTTCTTGGTTTAATAATTAACCACCAACGACGTCCAAAAGAACTAACTTAAGGTATTTTCATTTTGGGGGAACGGTTCGAAGTTGGTAAACAATTTGCAATGAAAACTCGAGTCGTCCGTGTCGTTTGAAAGAAAAAGGAGCACGGCAATTTTGTGTTTTAAGTATTTATTGATTGTTTGACCTTTGAAAATTTATACGAAACATACGAAGTAATTAACACACGTGACAAATTTTTATTTTTATCGACGCGTCGTACAGAGGGCGTCACAATTGGCGTACGAACAATAGGCAACCCAGTATTCTCAGTAATTACAAACATCTTTCGAGACGGGCTATTTTTAGAATGATATATCAGGAAAGTTTTACTTGGAATTGCTGAAAACGTAGCTTATCAAGATTTATTTTAGTAAATAATTGGCAATAAAAGCGGAATTCATCCCCTTCGTTTGTTTTGAAATAAAGAACAACCCAGTAATTTCGTGTTCTCCTTTAAGCATGTATTGATTGATTGACGTTTACAAGCGCACATATTAAACAAAACGAAACCTAATTGAGATTTTCTTTGGCGTTCCTTGTGTGGACAAATAATTCTTAGATTTTTTTCTTTTGTAAATACTGATTTATTTATGTTGACCTTTACCTACAAAATGTCTTGTCCGTCAGATTTATACTTGGATTTACTTAAGAAATTGTCACGAACATTCAATTTTAGCTTTATTTTATAAACAGGCATAATAGAGACTAATTACGTACGTAGCTGTTCCAGAGCTTTCAACATTTCGAGAGAATTATTTATAATCTAACAAAATTCATGCTAGGAAAATACAGATTAATTTTACGAACTAAATCTGGACGTGCTAATTAAGGGTTTATGTAAGCATGTTTATAATTATTTGGGACAGTTTCTTGTGTTTCTTAAATTAACTTATGTATATTTAATAAACACAAGCCTAATTTAAGTAAAAAATCTACGAATTATATAATCTTTTACGAGAAATTACACCTGGAAAAAGGTATTATCTAAATTAATACAAAATATAATAGAAGTTCTTAAATATACCGAAGATCCCTGAACAATAGGTGCAATAACAATAGGCAACCCATATGACACCTATGGTGTATATTGTTTAATTGATACTTATCATCAAAATTAATATAATAATCTTATCATAATAATCATAGCATACAAAAATGAAAAGTTATGAACATTCAATTTTAACTTCATTTTATTGACAGAATTAGTAAAGACTAATTACATACGTAACTATTCCAGAAAATTATTTATAATCTAAGAAAATTATGCTAGGAAAATACAAATTAATTTTAGGAACTAAATCTAGACGTGCTAATTAAAGGTTTATGTAAACATGTTTATAATTATTTTTGACAGTTCCTTGGGTTTCTTAAACTAACTTACGTTTATTTAATAAACATAAATACAATAAGACTAATTTAAGAAAAAAATCTAAGAATTATAATGTTTTCTATGAGTAATTACACTTGGAAAATAATAATTATGCCATATTAATGCGGAATACAGTAGAAATCCTAAAAATACCGAAGATGGCAGTACAATGACTGCAATTACAATAGGCAACCAATACGACGCCTATGTTATATATTGTTTAATTAATATTATCATTATAATTAATATAGTAATCTTAATCTAATAAACTAATGATTACCTCAAACTAAATATCATATTCCATACAATATGTCTTAAACAAGATTTCTAATTTATACAACATGTTACTGGTTCTAAACTGTACTATATTATGTTATTATCTGTTTCAGACTTTTGTAGTTGTAAGTAAAGGCAAGGATATATTCCGATTTAGTGCAACAAATGCCCTTTGGATACTAGATCCTTTCAATCCAATCCGACGAGTAGCAATTTATATTTTAGTACATCCATTATTTTCTCTGTTCATTATTACAACAATTCTTGTGAACTGTATTTTAATGATCATGCCTACCACCCCCACCGTAGAATCTACCGAGTAAGTAAACTTCATACTGAAGATTTGCCTTCACTCCAAAGACCAATTGAAGCAAACAATAGTTAAATTTGGTCATATTTTCTATTGGTTTCTGGATGTTGGTTGATGATTTAATACGTGGACCAGTTGGTTGGACTTGTTGCGAATAAAGATTTGTTTTTCAGAGTGATATTCACAGGAATCTATACGTTCGAGTCAGCTGTGAAGGTGATGGCGAGAGGTTTTATTCTTCAACAGTTCACCTACCTTAGAGATGCATGGAACTGGCTCGACTTCGTAGTCATAGCGTTAGCGTGAGTAGTCATAGATTTAGACTAGTTAATACCGTAGTGTTCTTTAATTTGATCAGGTTCATAACTACACCGTTTACGATTAATATTAAGGATGCAATATTTCACAAAACGATTGATTATCATCCTTAGTGAAATGAGAGTCTAGTTAAAAGAGTTTATTGAATACGACAGTTACTGCATCTTTTAGAAATAATCCACAGGCATCTACATCTTGTAAAGAAATTGGTTTCTAATATTTTCCTTTTATTTCACAGCTATTATTATATTCTTATTGGCTTAAAACAGTTTTCTAATTTATGCTAAAAAATTATTACAAGTGAGTTGGTTGTTACTGCTACCATTGTCTTCATGGATTTGTAGGAAAACATTCGTAGTTTATCTTGTATTAGAATTTTGTTGTGTCGAAGATAGACAGGAAATACAATAGGGTATGTGGCTCGACAACACCTAAAATCATTTTACTGTATTTTAAAATTGAGAACAATCACACATTTAGGCTATAAGTACAGTAAATGAGTGCTAGGCCGAAGAGGGAAAGCCCTTGTCCGAAAACCCATTAGTGCTAAATTTAATTGGATGTTTTTCACACACATTCACACTTCCACTTAATTTTCCACGTAATAAAATTCACAGGCCGGCACGTTCAAAAAGGACAAAGACTTAAGTACAGAATTACAAACGTTTCGGCGTGGGCTAAAACACCAACATACTTTAACACTAGCACCTTCATCCAACAATCAGACAACATTTTAGTAGGACAAGGTTCTTCCTGTTACAAATAATTTTAGGGTGCTCAGCCACATGTACATTAGAATAGATTAGAAATATTTTAAATTTTAGATTTCAGTATCGATAGTCATCGTAAGTAGTGTACCCCCATGCAATTTCGAATATCTTGCAACGTATTTTTTTATACTTACATGGAAATGTATGCTGCAAGATGGATTTGTGCATTCGAAATGGCAGTTTTAGATTTTATTATCTTTATTATGGATAAATATGTTAACGAATTTATGTGCATTCTGTTTCTGGTATTGTTTAGAATAATATGAGGTTTTTTTAGTAACAAACTATTGGGGCTTATAGAAGAAATTTAGTGGCAAATCCCGCACACCCCATAGCAAACCTTTTATTAACGAATGTTTATTTTATAGTTACGTAACTATGGGAATTGACCTTGGAAATTTGGCTGCCTTGAGAACATTTAGGGTACTTCGAGCTCTTAAAACAGTGGCAATTGTCCCAGGTATCCTACTCGTATCCATTTTATTACTTTGTTTATTCCGAGTTTTAACCTTTGTTTGTATTTTCTGTTTGATGTGCTTTGGCAAACAATGGCTGATTAACTTATTAGCTGACATCAAACAGTGGTATGCACTTAAAGAGTCACTAGCAATTTTAAAGGTTGCCAACATATGAAGTGGATAGTCAAGTATTAACTGTAAAGAATGGTATAAAACCAGATGGAAGAAGAGTCATTAAGAGGGAGGGTTCACCAAATTCCTTGAGAAATTAATAAAACAAAATATAACATCTACATTTTTCTAATCAGTACTTAAAGATCCCCCTTTGCTCCACGAACAGCTTCCATCCTCCTTAGTGCATTCAAAATTACTGAACGAATAAAATCTGGATCCATACTTTGCCATTTTTCTCTTAGGGCATAAGCTCCTCCAATTTTGGAGGCTGGTGGTTTCAAATGTAAATTTGACTTTGAAGATACGTGTCTCTAAAGACATTCCACCCCACACTATTACAGAACCTCCTCCAAAAGTAACAGTTGGGGCCATGTTTTGATCATGACATCTCTCACTACCTTCACGCCATGTCCAAAAACAGCTATCCAAGTGTATACTGAGACTCATCTGTGAACAAACTCTGAGGGGAACCCGATGCTCCCTGTTTAACGGAGGGTGTCGAAAACGTCTTCTGGCTCAGCTTCATACAACCTTCTTCTGATGGTAGCCAGATAGTCTGTAAGACATACATTTGGGCTACTTCTTCTTCTCAGATTGCCATGTTCCAAGAAGACAAAATTTTCAGAAGAAAGTCTTCTTTTAGACATTTTATGGTGCTAAACAACAGATAAATTAAGAATGAATTTACACGAATTGGAATGTTGGTCTTTATATATTTAATTATTACGTCGTACATTTTAGTCTCAGTAATAAATAATACAAAAATCAATAGTGCTAAAAATAACCATCGATATCAATAATATCCACTTCCTCAGTAATCTTAATAGAAACATTAATAATTGTATTATTTCCTCAGACTATGCTCGGTCAGATATCTCATGTAATCATGAGCATTTTCCATATGATTGAGTTTATTTCTGTTCAACTGAACATTCCTTCAATTTGAAGATCAATGTCAATCTCGTTTTCTCGTGTGCGCCCGTTTTATTCAGTTTGCACAACGAATATCAACAATTTTACTCTTCCTCATAATACTTCATTTAAATCAGTATGTTTTGTATCTAAACGAGCGCTCAAAGAAAATTTATCCCTTTATGTTTATTTCCCGTCTCTTATTCGCGTTTAATTTCTTTTAAAAATCGTACACAAACGTATTTTCCCTTTTCCACCATTCACATTCGCCCAGAGGAATAATCGGATCGAATGAAAGGCGGAGAGGCTCATTCAAATTTTTGATAGAGATAACCCTCTTAATCTGTTTTCCAATAAATTCAGCTGATTCCACCGAAACACGTAGTTCCGTGAAAGCATCAAAATATTATAAATCATTCCGTGGAAGTTCGTCCTAAAATAACGAAACGGAGATTCGTACTTCCACGAAGTTTGTACATATTGCAGTCCCGGCTGATCGATAACTGTTGTGGTGCGGGGACACCTAAATAAGGCTTTGTCATAATTTCGTCTTGTCCTGATGAATGCGAACGAAAGTGAAACGGCTTAATCAATATTTTATTATGGAGAAAGTTTAATTAATCGAGCCGTTTCTGTGAATCCCCACGTCACCTGCTCACTTCCATCGTTTGGTCGAACCATAAATGCTGATGAAGGATGAATTTTCATTGATTGGACCCGGCCCATGCCACTGTTTGATGCATCGCACAGTGTTTGCACAAAAAACACCTGATGGGGGGATTAAAACTCGGCGGTGTTTGGATGGGTGTTAATTTTTTGTCTCTCTGTCCCGCCAGGTTTGAAGACTATCGTAGGTGCTGTTATAGAATCCGTTAAAAATCTCCGAGATGTGATAATTTTAACCATGTTTTCACTTTCCGTTTTCGCTCTGATGGGTTTACAAATTTACATGGGGGTGCTGACGCAAAAATGCATTAAAAATTTTCCGAACGATGGATCCTGGGGTAACTTGACGGACGAAAATTGGGAACGATTCGTGAGCAATGAAAGTAAGATCAAATTGTTTGTTTGTGTATCAATCCTGGGATGCTCATCCTCAATTCCTTGCAGCAAACTGGTACTACGACGATAACGATGACATTCCTCTGTGTGGTAACTCTTCTGGTGCAGGGTAAATATTAGTAAAACATCACAATCTAAGAGCCTCAGCACGGCCTTAATTATTTCAGCCAATGTAAACCGGGCTATACATGTTTACAAGGATACGGTGAAAACCCAAATTATGGTTATACTAGTTTTGATACATTCGGTTGGGCCTTCCTCTCCGCCTTCAGGCTAATGACTCAGGATTATTGGGAGAACTTATATCAATTGGTAAACCCTAGCCTTGCCCCACCCCAAACCTAACTTTACCACTATGTATTTCTAGGTTTTGAGATCAGCTGGTCCTTGGCACATGTTGTTTTTTATCGTTATCATATTCTTAGGATCCTTCTACCTGGTGAACTTGATCTTGGCCATTGTAGCGATGTCGTACGACGAGCTGCAAAAGAAGGCCGAGGAGGAAGAAGCAGCCGAAGAAGAGGCCATAAGGGTAAAACCTCCTCCCACAACCCACCCATAAACTCAAAAACCTGAAACCTTTTACAGGAAGCTGAGAAGGCGGCACAGGCGAAGGCGGACAGGGCGGAGGCTAGAGCGGCGGCGGCCTTGGAGGCGCAGCAGGCTGCCGAAGCGGCCGCTGCCGCCGAAGCTGCCGGTCCGGACATCGTTAAGTCTCCGTCGGATTTCTCCTGTCACAGCTACGAATTGTTCGTTGGTCAGGCAAAGGGACACGATGACAACAACAAAGAGAAGATGAGCATTAGATCGGAAGGATTAGATTCAGTGAGTGAGCAGAGGAGAATACCTACGAATCCCACCAAGATGCGGAAAGTCAGCGCTGTAAGTGTCTTGATATTTATTGGGCCCCATTT
The DNA here is from genome assembly GCF_024364675.1 of Aethina tumida. Lineage (NCBI taxonomy): Eukaryota > Metazoa > Arthropoda > Insecta > Coleoptera > Nitidulidae > Aethina > Aethina tumida. Next base: position 9,619,404 of record NC_065435.1, on the reverse strand, counting down.
TTCGAATTAGATTGATGAGTGATTAATTGCTTTTAAGTATTCCAAAAGTCAATGGATTATAATTGAAAATAAAAATCATGACAATTATAGTGTTTAGACTTTGTTTGTTTAATATTCGCCTGCAAGGGAATATTGAACAAATGCCCTCTTGCACTTTTTTTTATTTTCATGCCTAGTAGTGTTTATAAGTTCACCCGTTTTGTTACCAGATAGATTATTTTAGTAGAATGCTCAGCAACTTGCCTGTTAAAAGCATTTTTTACTTATCAAACGTTCTCAATTGTGACTAGCACCAGTTATGAGTACAATTAACATCCTACTTCAATTCTTTTGGACATACAAATGGTGTATCAGAAAAAATACCTTTTATATCAACTGTTTTAATTAAATTCGTCAAAACCAGAAGTGCTAGTGGACTATCATCTTTATATTTCAAAGAAAAAACTATTTTGATGCTTGGTGTGGTGTTAGATTTAATTGTACTCATCGAGACTTCCACTAGTTGTAGTCCATAGAATGCACAATATAATTTTCTGCTCATTTCATCTTACTGTTCTGAAACGATCGCATATCTCAATGTCTAAAGTTTTGTTGCAAGAAGTTTACTGAATTCGACCTAATCTCGCAGGAGCAAAATTTTGATGATTTTCGAGAATTGAAAATGGTAATTGCTTTTAACACCTGCGTATTAAAACTGATGAAATTCTTGAGAGCACTCTACTATATTTTTCATTTAATCCTTTTTTAAAGCCTTGTTCGAATTATTTATACATACCAAATCGCTTTTTTTTTAATTGCCGATTTTAACCAGCTAAGTTTTAGTATGTATAAAACAGACACGTGACATGGCTAGAGCTTCTTACAACAGTACAATATTATAATTTTGTGACGTTATAATATTTTACTTGGGAATTCGTTAAAATTATTGCTTTTCATCAAAGTTTCAACACCTCTTCAAACAGAAACTAAATTGTTAGGTTAACAGAAGAATAACATATCAGAAAGAAGTACAAAAAGCAGTCTGAGTCCATTAGTCAGTAGTTCTAGTAGGATTTACATACTTGAAGCATTTGAAAGTTTCTAGATTAATAGTAGATAGACGTAGCTAGATCTTAGAAGAGAAGTAGGTGTTAATATTTTCTTGAAAAGCATTCCAAATGAGACGTAGAAATTTAAACGAGAATTCTCTTCTAAGTGTTTTCGATATGCTTTTCACTGCAACGTAATATGCCCCTGAAAATTATATGTATAAATTCAGCTTCGAGCTAATTTGGCTCATATCACAGTGTATCATAATAGCTCCCAACAAATTACCTTTGAAATGAGATAGAGAAAGTTACGCGAGGTGTCTTTAATTTTGGAACGACAGTTATTTACTGATAAAACGAAAACACTCTATAATCATCCATAAATGTCAAGGGTCAACTGAAATTGGCTCTCAGGTGGCATTTAACGGAATTTCTAATGACTTTTTAAATGTACTTGTGCACTTGAAATGAGATTTTATATTAAAAATATGTGGAGTTGATTAGTCACTTGTAGCTTCAAAAAACTGGATATTAGATTTATGGAAGAATTTTTATGGTAATGTCTTTTAAAAAAGGTCGTCTGTCCATTATGTAAATGTGTATTGATTTTTTTAGCATTTACTCAAATAAAACGGATAAAAACTTCTAGTTTTTTCACAAAAATATTCTTTATATAACCCCGCATTTATATTTGTATCTTTTATTCATTACGATTGATTATCAATTTCGTTTCAAATCGTTAATTTTAACAACCATAGTAGTTGCAATAATTGTTTTCAATCAATATTATTTGATGATACCAATATGGCGTCTCTTTTACACCAATGGTACAAGTCTTGAAGGTCCAAATGCTTCTAATATTCCTTTGTTCACACTTCCAATTCTAGCTTTGAAAACAATCTTTTGAAAGCAATATCCTAAGTTGAGATTAAAGAAGCAGATATAGCTAATGCTGGACTGACTCCATCAACCAAGACGACTGGGCTTAACCAAGAAATTCTTTCCATGCAAGGAATTCTCGTTAAAATTTCCCGACGACTCGTAAATTTATGATCGAGACGGATGTATAGACCATGTCCCGTGTTCAGGCTAGTCTGAGTCTACCTGGATCCCCATTCAATCTGCGGCGCGGCTCCAGAGGTAGCCACCAGTTTACATTACGTAACAATCGCCGAATGGTGGCTCCACCTGGTGACCGTAAACCACTGGTTCTGTCCACCTATCTCGATGCTCAGGAACATCTGCCTTATGCCGACGATTCAAACGCTGTGACTCCAATGAGTGAGGAGAATGGTGCTATGGTAGTCCCTATGTACTATACCAATCTGGGTACGTATCAATTGGGTCCTCTTTTCTTATTGGTTTGACCAGTTTACACGACACTGGCACCTTCACTATCATCCGTTATATACAGCCTTCATGTGTAGTTCAAGTCAAGTCAAAGACCGCCATCAAGAATTAAAACTGGAGGTCCACTTTGATGAAGGCTGTATGTGCCTGAGACAGTCTTATTATTAACCAAAATCTAAATAAAGGTTCACGTCACTCATCGTACACCTCGCACGCTTCTCGGATGTCGTACACATCTCACGGAGACTTATTAGGTGGTCTTGGAGGAAACGGAAAAGTGATGACCAAAGAAAGTCAACTAAGATGTCGATCAATGAGGAACGGTCCGACTACAACAACAAATAATTTCACTGAATTTACTCATAAGGCTCATCGTGGTGATTACGTAAGTATAGGCTTTATTAATATCCAAGCTATGTATTAGTGGAGTAATAACAATAACGCCGGTTTTGTTCTTTCTAACTAGGACGGTCCGACTGGACAATTCTGTGAAGGGAAATTAAAGCACTTAGACAATCCATTTATTGATAATACTCAAAGACAAACTGTTGTGGATATGAAGGGTAAGTTCCATCAGGAAAATGGTGATTGCAAAATCTTCTTCAGATCATTTTGGTCAGTTTTTAAAGGAGAACATTTTGCAATCTGACTTACTAGTCCAATTTGCCTGCAAAGTGTGGAGGTGTCTTCCTTCAATTCATCTCTTTGCAAGTAAATTAACAGAAGGCATAGTAATGACAAACTTATGTCTTTAGATGTCATGGTTCTGAACGACATAATCGAACAAGCTGCAGGTAGACAAAGTGGTGGAAGTGGTGACCACGGAGGTGAGCATATGTTATTTTGTTAATCCCAATGTATCACTGTCCCCCATTTCAAACGCAATGACACCATCGCAATTTGCTTAAACTAGTTGTATAGCCTAGCAACTACACTAAAGGTTCTCTATATATTCGTTATCATTATATCTGTCACATGTTGCTAGTCAAGTCTAACTAATACGTGTTTATTTACTACATTTGTACATTAATGGAGGAAAAATTAACAAGAAATAATTTTAGGTAAATAAAAAATATATCTATATATAATGTAAAATGTTTGGCACAAACCATAAGTATTTCAGCACATGGGTAGGGTTTATAAACATTTCATATGTCCGTATATCAGAGGCACAAAAAGGGTGAAGCTAAAATCTGAAGCTTAACAATTTAAATAAAATCGATAAACCGATAAAAGCATCCACTTTCATTGTTAATAAATTTATAACTAATTTGTTCTTTAATGGCATGTTTAACATCATTTACCCTTCACCTTTTTTCCAGAAATTATCTTTCCTTTGTTATATGGAATTTAGTGTATTGTGACATCATTTGATCTAGGATTTAGTTTAGAAACATCAGTAACATAGATTTTGTGTGGTAATAGAATTAGCTGAGGTGAATATATCCGTCACTTTGTTAAGTTTTCAATAATTTAAGCCTTGCCAAATGTGGCTGAATCATTTTAGTAGTCAATCGCGTATCCGGATAGAGCTCCATTTTAAGGAAGCTTAAATTATTGAAGAGATTTTTGTGAAGAATCTTAGGCTTTGTGGTTCTTAGTCAGCGCATGGGCTTATAGTAACACAAAAAATCAACGTAAAAAGGCTTCCGATGTTCTTAACCCAGTTTCAAAATTTTGTAAAGCAATTCCGATGGTGTAACCAAACCCAAATATATCTACCACATAAAATAAACCAAACCTCCTTCGTTTCAAAATTAATCAGAATTTGACTATTTTCATCTAACTAAGTTTAAAGATGACCAAAGCAGTTTACCAGCTGAGAGTCTTTAAACTTGCACATAATCTTTAGCTTGCTTTCCAGTGGTAGTTAAAAGAAACATGAAAAGACTTAACCAGAGGTTAAGAACGGCTGCCACACTAATCGCAAATTGCACAAAACCTCTTTCCCCAAAAAAGAGTGTGTCAACTTCACCTTTACTAATACTTCGTACAGTTTCTGTTTATTATTTCTCAGCCAATAATAATGATGAAGAAGAGGATGAGCCCACTTTTAAACAGCGTGCTCTAGCATACACGATGAAAATTATTGACATATTTTGTGTATGGGATTGCTGTTGGCTGTGGTTGCAAATTCAAAAATACGTTGCTCTGGTGGTGTTCGACCCGTTCGTGGAGCTCTTCATCACACTTTGCATCGTGGTCAACACGCTCTTCATGGCCCTGGATCATCACAACATGGACCGGGATCTTGAGAAGGCACTAAAGAGTGGCAACTACGTAAGTACACCTACAAAAAAAAACATTAACGTACCATTATAAAACTGTTGTATTGCAGTTCTTCACGGCTACCTTCATGATTGAGGCTACTATGAAGCTGATTGCGATGAGTCCGAAGTATTATTTTCAAGAGGGATGGAATATTTTTGATTTCATCATCGTCGCTTTGTCCTTACTGGAGTTAGGTCTGGAGGGTGTGCAAGGTTTATCTGTTTTAAGATCGTTCAGATTGGTAGGTATTGGTTAAAGGTGATTGGACGTGAGGTAACATCCTTGTGTTGTAGCTGAGAGTGTTCAAACTTGCAAAATCTTGGCCCACTTTGAATTTACTCATATCCATTATGGGTAGAACCATGGGTGCTTTGGGTAATTTGACCTTCGTACTGTGTATTATCATCTTCATCTTTGCCGTAATGGGTATGCAGCTCTTCGGTAAAAACTACACAGGTAAAAGAAAAGATGCAAATGGAGAAGGAAGTACTGATTTGCTTTTGTGTTTTCAGACAATATGGACAGATTCCCAGATCACGATCTTCCAAGATGGAACTTCACAGATTTTATGCATTCTTTTATGATAGTGTTCCGGGTATTATGCGGAGAATGGATAGAATCGATGTGGGATTGTATGTTAGTCGGTGATGTTTCCTGTATTCCTTTTTTCCTCGCCACCGTCGTCATCGGCAATCTTGTGGTAAGTACCAGCTACTTCCCTTCACGAACGCTTTGCAAAAGTAAGTGGGTTTTTATGTATATTAATTGATGTACTTGTGTCAGGTTCTCAACCTTTTCTTGGCCTTGCTTTTGAGCAATTTTGGATCATCAAGTCTCTCAGCTCCAACTGCGGACAACGATACTAACAAAATAGCAGAGGCCTTTGATAGAATTGGCCGTTTTATTGGATGGATAAAGGCTAGTGCTTTACATATCGCAAAATTGGTTCGGTTCAAGTTAACAAACCAAATATCCGACCAGCCGTCAGGTGAGGGACCATCCAACAGTTGGAACCAAGGTTTTTATCCAACAATCTGATCTGATAGCTCGCTAATGGTTTTGCTTGTTGCTCAGATGTAGTGCTTAATTTGAGCAAAACAATTTCATGGCATGCGTTAAGTGTAGAATTAATATTTTATAATAAATAAAAAAAACATGAACAGCTGTCTATGTAATCTTATCATTCAAATGATTTTGTGTATTTCGAAAGGATTTCAAGTTATGCACACCAATTTGGAAGCATGCACTCAGTAGTATGAATTAAGGCATTTATACCAGTATATGATTTTTATAAAGGCGATTACTTACTTATAAACGTTTCTATTTGTACCCACACATCAAACAAAACAACACCACAAGACATGTTTGATCTTTAAACATCACCACACCCTTTGACATAAGAGGAAACTCTACCAAAACTGCTATAAATGAAACGATTGACAAATAAGTAACTGTGCCTTGCAAAAGTTAGTATGCTGGTATGATGAACCAATTCAAATTTAAAATGCTCCATTTAGAGAACTATCGGCCAGAGTACTAGAAACCCTTCTAAATAGGTGTCTATTATAGATGTTTACTTTTGTACATTCTACTTCCATATCAAATTTCAATGTTTAGGCTATCTGGCACATGTTCTTAACTAAAGAGTTGAAAACAGATTTTACCCTCAACCATACATTGACCAAACAATACATTTAACGAAGAGTGTACATAGTAATCCAATTGATGTATCGATGTGCTTCACTGAGACATACATACCTACAAAAGACACTTGACAAATGCGTCTAAAATCTGCTCAGTTCAACTCTTTAAACCAATAGTGATCTGTAAATTGATCGAGCTTTTTTTCATACGACTAGATATCAGTTAGCTTTTGAGGGTCGCAGTAAATTATTGCTTTACTGTCACCATTCAGATATAACAATTATTAAAACTGAAAATCGAACTTGTACATTATTCTGTGTTTAAAATACAGAGTGTCTCATAATTATGACACTGTTCGAACATGTTTTTTGTGAACTGAATAAATATTAATCATGATACACTCTGCAACATCAATTTTGGTATTGCATGAAACATTGAAAATTGTTTCTGACTAATTCTAAAAATTTTGTATCATTCCAACTGTTTAAAAAATATATATATCGAGCGTATTGTAGCGACCACTGTTGGATATCCATCAATTCGTCTAATTTTAGATACGAGAGATGGTGGACTGGAAATAACCGGTGATGAAATACTCGCTGATGGTATGATATTCAGAGACAAGAAGAGTCCGAAAGATCGCCTGGAAGTAACGATCGGTGATGGCATGGAGTTCACGATACACGGTGACTCGAAGACGAATCTGAAACGAGGCAAAAACAATATAAATAAAAGTAAGACAATAGGAAATTCTATTTTAGAACATGATTTTATCGGACATTTAGATGACGACGAAATTAGTAATAAATCTTATGGTAGCCACAAAAATAGGTTTAAAGATGAAAGTCATAAAGGTAGTGCTGAATTATTAGATGATCAAGAAGAAAAGCGTGATGCTAGCAAAGAAGAATTAGGAATAGAAGAAGGTAACGAGCGTAGTTTTGCAACAATCATCAATAGTACGAGTTTAGTTTTAGATGGTGAGGAAGATGTTTGTGACTGTGAACGTCCACTAGAAGAAGATTTAATCATTTATGCGGAAACTGATGAGATTATATTAGATGAATATTCGGCTGACTGTTTCCCCGAGTCCTGTTACAAGAAATTTCCATTTTTGGCGGGTGACGAAGACTCACCATTTTGGCAAGGCTGGTCGAACTTGCGCTACAAAACGTTCCAGTTAATCGAAAACAAATATTTCGAAACGGCTGTTATAACAATGATATTGTTGAGCAGTTTAGCATTAGCCTTGGAAGATGTTCATCTACAAACTAGGCCAATTCTGCAAGATATATTGTACTACATGGATAGGATATTTACAGTGATATTTTTCTTTGAAATGTTAATAAAATGGTTAGCGTTAGGTTTTCAAAAATATTTTACAAATGCATGGTGCTGGTTAGATTTTATAATAGTTATGGTATCACTTATAAATTTTATCGCCTCGTTATGTGGAGCTGGAGGTATACAAGCTTTCAAAACGATGAGGACCCTAAGAGCACTAAGGCCATTGAGGGCCATGTCTCGTATGCAGGGAATGAGAGTAAGACATCTTCATTTTTATAAGATGGCGACTATCACTGACTACATCTTTTATAGGTCGTAGTAAACGCATTGGTTCAGGCTATACCATCTATCTTCAATGTATTGCTAGTGTGCTTGATATTTTGGTTAATTTTTGCTATAATGGGTGTACAGCTCTTTGCTGGCAAATATTATAAGGTACCTACTATAATCATCTTCAACTTGCTCAAACAGTACTTAATGGTCATATTTTTGCAGTGCGTAGATAATAATAAGACAACGTTAAGCTTTGAAATCATTCCTGATTATAATGCTTGTAAAGCGGAAAACTACACTTGGGATAATTCTCCTATGAATTTTGACCACGTAGGAAAGGCATATCTGTGTTTGTTCCAAGTCGCTACGTTCAAAGGGTGGATCCAGATCATGAATGATGCCATCGACTCCAGAGAAGTAAGTCTCAAAACCATCCTACAAATTGTCTCTACAACTTATTTGTGTTGCAGCTTAACAAACAACCGATTCGAGAAACAAATATTTACATGTATTTTTACTTCGTATTTTTCATCATCTTTGGATCGTTCTTTACCCTTAACCTGTTCATAGGAGTAATTATCGACAATTTTAACGAACAAAAGAAGAAGGTTAGTGGAAACGTAAGATTTAAAACTGTAGGTGTGTAATTTTTGTTGTTTTACAGGCGGGTGGTTCATTGGAAATGTTCATGACTGAAGACCAAAAGAAGTACTACAATGCTATGAAGAAGATGGGTTCCAAGAAACCGATGAAAGCTATACCAAGGCCAAGGGTACGTTTCCTAGTTACGAACAAATATCCCAATAATAACAATATTATTGTTTTTTGCAGTGGAAACCGCAAGCCATAGTTTTTGAAATAGTAACTAATAAGAAATTCGATATGATAATCATGTTGTTCATCGGCTTGAATATGTTAACGATGACCATGGACCACTACCAGCAAAAAGAAACGTTCACAAAAGTTTTGGACTACCTCAACATGATTTTCATAGTAATATTTAGTACCGAGTGCCTAATGAAAGTATTTGCTTTACGTTACCACTATTTTACCGAACCATGGAACCTTTTTGATTTAGTGGTTGTAATATTGTCTATATTGGGATTGGTGCTCAGTGATATTATAGAGAAATACTTCGTATCGCCCACCTTGTTGAGGGTCGTGCGAGTAGCCAAAGTTGGCCGAGTTCTCCGTTTAGTCAAGGGAGCTAAGGGCATTCGCACACTGCTTTTTGCACTAGCCATGTCACTGCCTGCGCTGTTTAACATCTGTTTATTATTGTTCCTGGTTATGTTCATCTTCGCCATATTCGGAATGTCCTTCTTTATGCACGTGAAGAACAAAAGCGGACTCGATGATGTCTACAATTTCAAAACATTTGGGCAGTCCATGATACTGCTGTTTCAGGCACGTGTCCGATGGGTTTAGTTGTTGCCTTGGTACTAATAATGGTGTGTTACAGATGTCAACTTCAGCTGGCTGGGATGGGGTGTTGGATGGAATAATTAACGAAGAAGATTGTAAACAACCTGATAATGAAATTGGAGAGACTGGAAATTGCGGAAACTCAACAATAGGGATAGCCTTTTTGTTGAGTTACTTAGTAATATCGTTCTTAATCGTAATAAACATGTACATCGCTGTAATTTTAGAGAATTACTCTCAAGCTACAGAAGACGTGCAAGAAGGCCTTACAGATGACGACTACGATATGTACTACGAAATTTGGCAGCAGTTCGATCCGGATGGAACGCAATACATTCGTTACGACCAGCTCTCTGATTTCCTGGACGTGTTAGAACCACCTTTGCAGATACATAAACCTAATAAATATAAAATAGTTTCGATGGACATTCCAATCTGCAAAGGTGACCTTATGTTTTGTGTAGATATTTTAGATGCTCTTACTAAAGACTTCTTTGCCCGCAAGGGTAATGCGATTGAAGAAACTGCTGAACTTAGTGAAGTGCAGGCTAGACCTAATGAAGTCGGTTACGAACCAGTTAGTTCGACGTTGTGGAGGCAGAGGGAAGAATATTGTGCTCGGTTAATACAAAATGCGTGGCGTAAACACAAAAGACAAAGGACTGGCGGCGGTCCGGACCAGTCGGACGAGGGGGAGGCCACAGCCGATGGAGAAGACGATGGTGACGGTGATGGTGATGCCGAAGCCGAAGCCGAAGGTGAAGACGACCAAAATGGAGAGCCCCGCCAAACAGCCGTACTAGTGGAGAGTGACGGGTTTGTGACAAAAAACGGCCACAAAGTAGTGTTACATAGCCGTACGCCCAGCATTAGCTCACGATCTGCGGATGTCTGAGACAGGCCTCGCCCCTCCCCTACCTCGCCATAGCCGCGCGATCCGATCCACACAGATCCGATCCGATGGCAAATAACAACAATAGGGCGTTGTTATTTTATCTCGGCCGAATTCTTCTTTTTACTCAACTCTTTGGTTCACATTCCTCATTTTCACATTCTCATACATCGAATCAATTCTTTCATGAATACTTCCGAGATAAAAAATAAACACTGATAAGTTTGTGCTGTGTAGTTTGATGGAGAAGGTATCGTAATTTAAGTCAACTGCTTTGCTGCTCATAACGCTATTGAATAACACCCTTTTACCACTATCGTTCGTTATACAAATAATTGTATCTATTCCTATAATCATAGTTGTATGATCAGTAAAATTTTATGACGTGTCATCTCCAACGTCTCTTGAATATTCCACTAATTATGTCCCAGCATAATTAGACAGAGTTCTTACAAAACACACCAAACCAATGTTCTAACTCGTACCCTTCAAACTGTAAATTTGTAACTTTAATTGTAATGTTAGTATACTGTATAGAGATAGAAATTCAAATATTTTTTGCACAATATATGCTAACACCACAGTTAACATTATGAAAATTACATTTTACCTCATAATTATTAGGCACCTAACACGAATAATTTGCAATAAATCCTCGCTACAGTTTGCTAAGAAGTTTCCACTCATGTGCTGGTACATTTTAAAAGTTAGCTTTCATGACCAAGACTAGTACACTATTCCCCGTTTCCTTTGAATAGTGGACGCGTTGGTGAGTATTAATCAATTTTTAACGTTCTTACTGCGGACTTGCTTCTTCGGTATGTCTGAGTGTTAGCAACAAGGATCAGGAACCAATAACCCAACCTAACCACACTTCTTCCACCCTATTGAATTATCAAGTAGATATGTTTCTTCAACTTCGGCAACCACGAGTACAACTTAAAATAATTACAGTTACCTTTCCTGGTCCTTGAATATGAATTGGTGGCGTCAGTAAAGTAAGAATTGGATGTAACTAATTAAACGTTTAAATGAATAATTTAGAGAGTTAAAAATTAGAATAGAACTATTACACGATGAAGTTGGTGAATATTAGCCGGTTGCAAGTTGTAAAAATTCTGTAAAATTTAAGAGATGTTGAGATGGCAAGTTGACCGACAGTTGATATGTTTTAAATCAATATATCCTATTAACTTCGAGTGATTTTGAATAATTTGCGACTGTTTTTTACATACATATATATAGAACTTGTATAGAATCGAAATTAATAGGATTAATTAATTAATCTTTCACATGAACTTCTGTGAATATGTAACAAGTTATCGTTGACTTCACATGATTTAGAACATGAGATAAGACAGTAAATTGGTGGTCTGAATCGAGTCGTCTTGAGTAACAGCCTTCTACATAATGTACAAATTATAATTGAAAGTTGAAACTAGAAATTGAGGTACACTTATTCCCAAGGTTGTCCCTCCAATTTAATTTTTTATAATGATATTATTAAGAAACGAATGATTTTTACAGATTTAAGACCTTAATTCAGACTAGCAGTTTTGCAAAATTCGTAAAAATAGATACTATTGATTGGAATAAAACAATAGCACAAATTTCCAAGGAAGATCAAGAGTATGCATTTTTAGGGATATCATCATCATATAGAATGAACAATAATATTAATAATTTAAATAATAATAATTCAAATGGACTACTTAAAAATCACATCAAGTTGTTTATAATGGTGCTTTCTTCATTGCTAAAATATTCAAGCTATCTTCACATGCTACAAGGAACGCATATACTGGGAAGGGGCGAATGGGAAAAAAAATGCTAAATGTTCACAAATTTTTGTATGCATCATACAATAAAATTATTAACTTTGTAATTTTTGTATGCGTGACATTTTTTAACCACGTTTTGATCTAGCAATATGGCACATGCTGTAACTATTTTTAAAAATACGTGCTTCTATGATAAAAAAAACATTAGTTTAGCTTGTAAATTTTTTAACACCAATTTGCAATAGCATTTTGAAATATTGATGGCACTTCTATAGAAACCACAAATACATCTTTGTACATTAAGTCACACGAGTTGCATTTATTTTCTTCAATATGGCTGGACCATTGTTCGAATGTTTTATTCGTGACCATCATTTTAAAATGCAAACTAACTCATAAAAATGTCACTCATACCAATAAAGAAACCGATCATCGTGACTACAAGTACTGGAAAGCTTTTGTTGCAGTACTTCTAGTTACCCACAAGCTGTTATATCATTTCGTTATAATTAATTAGTATATTATTGTTAAAATTTTATATAAATATTACGGTTTTGAATAATGTTCCACCGGCTAGGCCACTTAATATAAAAAACGAAAAAAACATATTGTTATTAGCATAGCAGGACTATTTAAGCAATTTTTTACTTTAGTATAAACATGTGTTCGGTACTTACATAGACTGACTGTGTAACAAACTATGCACTACTTTATGCAACCCGCACCAAGCCACTGTACAGAGGTTGCATAAAGTTATACACAATTTGTTACCCTCATATCCACACGGTCTGCATATTTACAAAACCTCACCGTAACTCAGACGCAAACATCAAAACTACAATCGGAACCTTGTTCGACAGATCAAATATACGTATGACACAAGCGACAATAACCAACTATACAAAAATCGAAGAGTTAATTTATTCAGAGCCTAGTCAACTCCTTCAAAATACAAACAAATAAACCTACAAGGGGGTGGGTTTTGTAAATATACGTGACTCTCCAATTAAAATTCGTTGCGGGTGTATGTAATAATCGGACTATACAATCGCTCATATACAATTTAGATAGTCAATAAATATTGGAGTGAGAACTTGTAGGTCCTATGACAACTCATTGTTCCCAGATGATGTGTCTTACGGGCCTGGTGTATTATCAAACTTGAATCCTCAAGCAATAGTGATGATTCATCTAGTGGTTTTAGTGTATGATGTGTGTTATAAATTATATAAAAAAAACAATACATACGAAACATTCTTATGTGTATAAAAGAAGGCAATAATAAAAAAAAATGTTGTTGTTAATCGTTTTAAAGCTATAATTTATTGATTTATGTACCTGTTCTTTTAATACAAATTTTAAAAATGCCTTATACCAGTGGAACATTAGTCAAGTTCCGAGGACGCAAAGTGATAATATATGTATTTATATATCAGGCAATCGCTACCTACTATACAAAATTATTTCGAGCTCCACAGCTTCTTTATATTAAATGTTCAGATTTTACCATTTTATTATTAAGATAGACTTAAACAAAAAAAATTGAAAAAATATTCTTTAATAAAAGATGTTTGGTGGTAATGCGTCTGTTTTTATAATGTGCTGCAATTTACTATGAAATTATTATTTACATGGTGCATTAAAAACGGATTTTTTTCGTCCGACCCACGAACGGACCCACAAAGCCAACGCGTAACACCCCCAAAAAAAAAATTCATTTGAAACATTCGAAAAAAAAAAATGAATTCGTGCCTCACTCTAGTCAAATTCAATTTTACACTTAGAACACAAAACTGTTCCATCGTGCGTCACATCAATAACGGTTCGTTTGACTTTGGTGATTTGGTTGTGAACTCTCCATGCTGAAACTTGCCTTCGGATTATTTTCGACGTTTGTTGATTTTGTCGTGTGAATTAAACCTAAACTAAGTAGCTAGATTGACAAAAGCAAAACGAATAAATGCGAAGATCTAGCACTAATGCCTTAAAATGGTGCTAACAGACTAGTGAGTAAAACAAAAACATATTAAACAAAAAAAAAATTGACTGGGCTTTGTGCGTCCGACGTGGGCCGCGCCGAAGGAGGCTCTGAAAAAATTGTATAAAGCTAAAAACAATAGGGTAAACACAGTAAAAAAAAGCCTTCCTAAAAGTTAATAAAAAAAATGTTGTCCGGTTTTTTTCCGGGTGCAAATCCGTTTTTCACCTTGTGATATTTACCAGCACTGCGTTATGAAACAATTTTTATATTGTTTCATATTTTGCACAAACTGCTGACTATTTTTATGAAAACCATCCAAACCGTTCCAAAAACATCAACACAAAACATTTTTATTTTTAGTACATTCTATATATACGGTCAATCATAAGTATTTTTTAAAATGGGTATAAAATTGGAGCTACATACCTCTCATAATACCTAACACAAAGTGATTATTATCTAATAACATTTTGCACATGAATATGACTGTATACAAGCTTTTTTTATTTTGCATCTAATTTAAATACCTATTACAAATGTGGATACATGTAACGTACATATAAATTGTCCAATATGTTAGCTATATCGTGTCTACATTTTCAAAACCCATTCATGTAATATAAAGAATAATAGTATTACAAACATATATATACATATAATTTTTCTAAGCAATCGTTGTTTTAGGATAGCTATTGATATATTAAGATTTAGTTTGTAAGCTTTGCGAAAAATTAAAGCGATCTCGATTAAAATTGGAAATAATTATTGTCCATCTACCATTTTGTTACATTTTTGTTGTTTTGTTGATTTTTAATTAAATAAAAAATAATAAACATTCAAAATTTCTAAATACCTTAAATTTGATTTAGGGCGAAGCTCAAACTCAACTGGTAAGTATCCACTCCACTCAACAATTAATTTTTATTATATAAAAATTACATAGTAACACATATTCTTCAGTACAAATAAATCTTAAACTACATTCCAACATACATTGATGAACTTTTTCAGTTACATTGTTTATACAGAGAAACACATATTAAAAAATGAGCTGAGCTATTATTTATAGTTTACATCAGAGTAATAAAATAATATTTTTTTGTATAATATGTTCCTGAATATTTCATTCAATGATTTTTTTACCTAATTTTAAAAAAAGAGACAGAGATGTTGCCTTATAAATATTAAAAATATTAAGGTAAGTAAATAATATATTAATTTTTATTATATTTTACATATAATATTATGCCTGTTTTATTAAATAGAGAAAATTAACCAAATATGTGATAATATTCCTGATATAGAAAGAATTTTACCATTTCTATTTGTCAAAAGTAGTTTCAGACTCAACACACTTATGGTACTATACCACCACATTCATTTCAACTCCTGAAAGAAGTTGTCGCCTTAGTAATAACTTTAAATCTTTTTTGTTATTTAACTGAAGATACTTTGTTAACTTTATCAGTATATTTTATGTTTGTTCTAAAGTTTGTGAAGCTTTTCTTGTTCCATCTTACTTAATAAATATTAATGAAATGTTTGTATTGATTTACATTTAAATTGCAAATGTGGATCCACTTAGATTACATACACCATATGATAATAGAACATGTCCCTAACTCTGAAGATTAGATTGTTTGTCTTGGCAATGTTTTCTAAACGAGAATAGGTTGAGTGATCTCTTACAACTTTATCTATATTGTTCATATTTTCTTGTAAATGCACCCTGTATCTTATTGTTCCATATTCGGATGTCTATTTCATAACTAAACTCGTATTCAAAAGTTAAGGGTACTGAAAAAAATATGTAAAAGGCGTGTTAACTTTTTGTTATTTTATCTTTTAGAATTTTTTAATTGAAAATAAGTTGTAAACAAAATAAAAAATAAGATTTAATAAATAATCCAGCCATCCAGAGTTTAATCTGAATACTGAAAGAGACATCACACTACGATAGAGAAAGAAAGTCTCCTACTATAAGCCAAACTTTTACTGTCTCTGTCGTGCATGATGTCTCTCTCTAAATTCAGACGGGCCAAACGCTTTTCCTACTGTATACAATTAAGTATAAGTGGACCCATTTTAATTCATTAAATTTAACTAACTTTTGAAAGTGAGTTTATGTAACTGATTCTAATTATTAAACGACTTTGATTTTTATTAATTTATATATTTAAAAATAAAATTATTATAAAAATATGGTTATTTGGTAATACTTCCCAAATATGTGAAAAAAATATGTAATTTATTATTTTTAGTTATAAATATAAATTAAAGCTTCTCAATCATTGTCTCTTCATTTGTTTTATATATTTATTCCATATTTTATTAAATAATTCATTACTAGAAAAAATAACTAGTACTAGTTGGTCATAAACTTGTATGTATGTAATTTCAGTTATTTAATTCAGTATGTAATTATTTTTTTAAAATAAACTTTTTTATGTCTAAATATAATAAATTATAAAAATGAAAACACCAATTTAATATATGGATTGATTTACAACATGATGTAAAATCGAATGTTTTAAAACAAATACCATTAATAGTTTATGAACGCATGTTTATAACAAACTTGGAACAACTAAAAACATATTTTGTTTACAATCAGATTATAAATCAAAAATATGGAAATTGTATAACACGACTAGGCAACCCATTTAACACATACACATGTTTATCGATAAAAGCTTAAAAAATATATGTGAAACATGCACTCAGTAAATTTTCAAATTACAAATGTTGTTGTTTAAATAGTTTTTGGGAAAAAATAATTTAAAACAGCTCAATTTTATGAATATTGTCGGTTATAGAACAAATTTTTACCCCCACCACAGAATTCCCACTCTTATCTGCGCAAAAGTCAACGTAGGTTCTCTGCTTTATCGGCTTAGGTCTTTTCGTGTTAGCTTCTGTGAAAATATACATGTTTGAATCATGAAGGTAAGAAGAAAAAACTAAGAAAAACGTAGTAAAAATGTGTAAATACTGACGTGAAACTAAACAGTGACTTGGAAGAAACAGTTTTGTGTTAATAATTTGTGAAAGTGCGATGGGATGGCTTAGATATTATAAGAATCGTTTCGTCGGAACTTCATCTCGACCATTGTATTCCACATGTTGTTTATATTTTTTAATAAGTGACCGGCCTCGGAGTTTGTTTTCGAAACACGTTGCCGTCTGCTTTCGTCTAATCGCAATTGTTTTTCTAACTTCCTCAAGCACTTCCGACCGTTGAAAAACTTCCGTGTCGAGCCGAACATAACCTAAAACTGTTTTTAGTACAGACCCAAGTCACCCAAGTCGATACGATTTTTTGTCAAGTTGTTGCAATTAATTATGGTTTTAGCTAAACATTTCGTACCCCGCCACGGGATGTCAAAAACTGGTCGAAGTTGTGGACGAACACAAACTTCGTATCTTTTACGAAAAACGTATGGGCCAGGAAGTCGAAGCCGACTCACTTGGTGATGAATGGAAAGGATACGTCCTCAGAATTGCTGGAGGAAACGACAAACAAGGTTTCCCCATGAAGCAGGGTGTTCTCACTCATGGTATGTTTGTTCAGTTTTTTCTTACACATGGCTACCAGTAAATGTTTTGTGTGGTACTGGTTGCAAATATATGTTTGGTTGTGTTACTAATATAGGTTATAGGGTTTTCTATGTTTTTACCTAATGGGAATGGGGTGTGTATTTGTAATTCGTAATATTATGAATGAGATTGTTTATATTAACATTGTCCACACTCAGGCAGTTTTTCAGTGTATTTGCCTAACTAGAAAAACGTTCATGTGTGTGGAAAATAGATATTTAAATACGATCTAAAGACAACAATAAATTGTTTATGGAGACTATTAAAATTACAAATTCTGCTTGCATTAAACTAATTGTGTTACTTTGTTTATTTGACTTCATTTATTGAGATTTATTTGATTTAAAAAGAAACTAATAATCTTATTTATAATCTATTTTTCACCCTTCTAGTTACGAAATCTTTTCTTTTATTAAAAATCTGTATATCAGTTGTCAAAACGTAAAACTCCAGAAGTACTAAAACTAATTTCTCTCTGTTAAACTTTACAATGTTATGATAGAAAGTGTTTAAATATAAACCAATTTAATATCCCGTGATGGTTAGAGAAATAGCACACAATCCTATTTATTATTAATTTAGGAAATACACACTTGTAATTAAGTACAACCAAAATATTTTATATTTTTTTATACCAATAATTTCTTTACTGAAATGTAAGTTTTTTTCATTCAGTCTGTCTGATTGTTGTACTAGACCCACTGATATTGTATGACTCAATTAATTTTTTATTTGTCTAGAAGACAAGAAAGGATTTTGTTTACTAATTCTTCCAATTTGTCTGACTATAAAATGAGTTGGTTTTCTGTTAAAACGTTTTCTTATTGTATTTTCAATCGAGTGTTTTGTTTCATATTTGATAATAACATTGTAAACCATTTTTTGGGAACATTTCAAGCTTTTGGGGACGTCAGCAATATTTAGACTTTGATGTTTCTTGGTAATTATTAGTTCCTTTTCTCTGGAGGGCAATGTTTCTGTCTCCTACTAATTAAAATAGTATAATTCTTACTATTAAGAGTATTGTTAAATAGTGACAAAAACGTAAATGTGCCATTTCTTTGGCCAACCAAATCAGACTAATATATGGGTTTAAAGTAATATCTCCGTCGTTTTTAAGATATGGATAAAAAAGGAAAAAAACGTGTAGAATATTGAACTATCTTTGATTTTAAATTTTGTGCTCTTTCCCTAGCCACCACTCTACATAAAAATTAAGTATAATAGTACAAATTTCTTAAAATTGGAACAGTTTGTTAAAACAAAATTCTTCTTTACAGGCCGTGTCCGTTTGTTGCTTTCCAAGGGACATTCTTGCTACAGACCCCGCCGTACCGGTGAACGTAAAAGGAAATCGGTCCGCGGTTGCATCGTAGACAGCAACCTCAGCGTTCTCGCACTGGTCGTCATCCGCAAGGGTGAACAGGTAAGGACCCATTTTTGGTTAAATTTTCTGGTTTTGCAACGCAGGTACGATGGAGTGATGTCCCCAATTCACTTCACAGTTTTAACGTTGCATAAATCAACCGAGAAGGCTTACCACATATTAACAACTTGATTTGTTAACGTGTTATTGGCTTCACAACAGTTCACCCGGTCGTAAAAATCGATTGTTTCGGGGATTTATGGTTGTTTTTTGCAGGAAATTGAAGGTTTGACTGACAAAAACGTTCCACGTAGATTGGGTCCCAAGAGGGCTTCCCGCATCCGTAAGTTGTTCAACTTGAGCAAAGAAGACGACGTACGTCAATACGTTGTCAAGCGTCCCCTTCCCCTCAAGGAAGGCAAGACCAAACAAAGGTACAAGGCACCCAAGATCCAACGTTTGATCACTCCATTGGTCTTGCAGGTAAGTCTTGTCAATCTATTCCATAAATTTGTATCCACACTCAGGCAGTTTTTCAGTGAATTATCATAACTAGTAAAACGTTCATGTGTGTGGGAAATAAACATTTAAATACGACCTGAAAACATCAATTAATTGTTTTTGGGGACTGTTAAAATTACATGTTTTGCTGGTAAATTAATATTAGTTGGTTAAGTTAACGTAAATTGTCTTGTTTCACAGCGCAAACGTCATAGGCTCGCACTCAAGAAGAAGCGTTGCCTGAAACGCAAAGAACAACAAGACAACTACGCCAAACTTTTGGCCCAAAGGAAGAAGGAATCCAAGGCACGTAGGGAACAATTGAAGAGACGTCGTTCCGCCAGTATGCGCGACAGCAAATCCAGCAGAAACTCTGACAAATAAGTGATTTACATGTTTGTTTTATTTGGACGACAAATAAACCCTTAATTCTAAGGACTTGGTTTTATTTATTTTATTTTATGTAGGTTTTGTTACCTGCAAGCGACTAGAGCCGGTTGATTGATTTGTGGTCAGCTGGTGTGAAAGCCTTGCAAAAACAAGACAGTTTTACCTTGGAAGGTTAGTTCTGTCAGTGGGCTAAACCTTCTGAAAAACTGTAACATTTTTTTTTGTGTTAATTACTCTTACAGGTGCAGGAAGGCGGCGGCCACTTTAATTAAAAGGTAAGACTTTGTTACTGTTCTTTTTCTTTACACTTTTAATGTTTTAAATGATGATTCTCCATAAATTAATGTCTTCTTTTCCCGTCTGAAATATAATGAGTGAGAAACTATATCTGAATGAAACTTAATCAACCTTTTAATAACCAAATTTTTTCGTTGTTATAATATTTATTTATTTTTTTCAGCATTCAAGAATTCCCATTCGGGACTTCCCTGTGAGACAAAAGGTAAATGTTTAAATTAACTACTATTTTTTCAAATTTTCTTATAATGATGATTCAAATCAATTATGTCTTCTTTTCCCGTCTGAATAGAATGAGCGATGAAATATTAATCTGACAGAAAATGAATATTGCTTTAAATTACACACGAAAAAATTATTCTACAATAATTTTTTGTTTTGTTTCAGATGGAAAATGGAGTAAGTTTTAATGTAATGAATATTTTATTGAAATAAACAGGCTTCAAAATTATTTTTGTTTCATTTCACTACATACTAGCAAGACTTTAATTCAAAAAATTTTCAAATGTTTTTGTTTTCCTTTCATTAAAATTTTTTTATAGAAGATAATATAGAATTAAGAGACGCAAGTAACTAGACCTGGTCAATATTTTTGATTATTGGCTGGTGTGATACCCTTGCAATAGTAAAACCAATTTCACCTTGGAAGGATTAGTTTTATCAATGGACCAACTCTTCTGATAAATTGGTACAAAATATGTTGTAATACAGAAAGTTTAGTTCAATAAAATCTTTTTGAATATTAATTTTGGTTTTATTTTTCCTTTCATCGACAGTTTATAATTTAGGATAATATAGAATTAAGAGACGCAAGCAACTAGACCTGGTTAATATTTTTGATTATTGGCTGGTGTGATACCCTTGCAATAGTAAAACCAATTTCACCTTGGAAGGATTAGTTTTATCAATGGACCAACTCTTCTGATAAATTGGTACAAAATATGTTGTAATACAGAAAGTTTAGTTCAATAAAATCTTTTTGAATATTAATTTTGGTTTTATTTTTCCTTTCATCGACAGTTTATAATTTAGGATAATATAGAATTAAGAGACGCAAGCAACTAGACCTGGTTAATATTTTTGATTATTGGCTGGTGTGATACCCTTGCAATAGTAAAGCCAATTTCACCTTGGAAGGATTAGTTTTATCAATGGACCAATTCTTCTGATAAATTGGTACAAACTTTGTTGTAATACAGAAAGTTTAGTTCAATAAAATGTTTTTGAATATTAATTTTGGTTTTATTTTTCCTTTCATTGGCAGTTTATAATTTAGGATAATATAGAATTAAGAGACGCAAGTAACTAGACCTGGTCAATATTTTTGATTATTAGCTGGTGTGATACCCTTCAAATAACAAAATCAATTTCACCTTGGAAGGATTAGTTTTATCAATGGACCAACTCTACTGATAAATTGGTACAAAATATGTTATAATACAGAAAGTTTAGTTCAATAAAAACTTTTTTAAATATTAATTTTTATTTTATTTTCCTTTCATTGAAAGTGTTTAATAGAGAATAATATAGAATTTTAAGAGATGCAAGTAACTAGACCTGGTCAATATTTTTGATTATTGGCTGGTGTGAAACCCTTTCAATAATAAAACCAATTTCACCTTGGAAGGATTAGTTTTATCAATGGACCAACTCTTCTGATAAATTGGTACAAAATATGTTGTAATACAGAAAGTTTAGTTCAATAAAATATTTTTAACAAGAATTCTATTTAATTTTCTTTTAAATATATATTATATAGTAATAGATGAAAGATCAGTCAATGTTTAGTGATAACCCTTAAGATATTAAAACCAATTTTTCCTTGAAGGAACTAGTTTTATCATTTCCTCCGATAAATCTATACAATGTGCGATAATTTATTTATTCCAGTAAGTTTTTAAAAAAGTTACTATTTTTAATTTATTCTCAACAATTTCACTTTACGTAGCCAAATTCTTTTGCCATAAAATGATGGGAATAATTTTTTGCCTAACACACCGTATATATATTTTCCTAGAACACTAATGAATAACAAATTGTTTGTATTGTTTTAAGATTTATATACTGTTACTGACTAGTAGTTGTGTAAACAATTTTCTTACGTAAATGTTTATATTTACAATTCCATTTTTGTATTTACCTGCGTGTTTAAATAAAAGTATCTGTATTTTGTTAAAATGGTACGTACTTTTAAATTTTTTATCAATATTATATTTATAATACGTTTATAAAGATTATGCATATTACTAATTATTTTTAGTAAATATTGCCATTCCAAAGTTTATTTATCAACTAATATTTGAGTGCTAAATCAAAATAATATTACTTAAAAGTTTTTAAAAGACATTTGAATTTCCGGGTAGTGTGCTAAATGGGTTGCATAAACACGACTTGAGGAAGTCCGTTTGATAATACGAAGATAAACAAGGAAACTGTATTATCAATATTGTATAAAAACAAAATGGTGGTTAAAGTGTAGATTGACGTTTTAAAGTATGTTTTTTAACAAAAAATAGTGTTATTTGTATATTTACCAAAGCAGTAAAAATCAATTTGACTTTATGATTTAGTTTAAATGGTGAGTTGAAAGAGTTCAGTGTAATTATAAGTGGTGGTACTGTGTTATTTGCGTTGTTTATTGGGTCATTTGTATGAATGTTCTATTTAAATGTACTTTTGCGTTTATTTCTTGATTCCACTGTCAGGTTGTTGAGTGGTTAATTTCGCAGTTGCAAAAATTATAATTGAACTACCTACTGTTCGCTAAAACTCGTTAGGTTGTAGTCGATAGTCTTAATGGTTTGTTTATTGAAAATTAATAAGTATGCCAGTGTATAGGAAAGCGATTTTATTATCAAAAACTCATAAAAGGGAAATTACAAATGCACAACTGATTGTTCAATTTAGTTGCCAGTTTTGCAGACGTATGTGAAGGCATAAGTGATTTTCTGTTCCAGAAAATAATGTGGTAAATAATAGTCGTAATATAAGAAAGTGATGACAAGCCAAAATACACAGGTTCGTTATTTTGTTTATCTATATTTTGCATGCTATCAATTAATTCTTTGCAAACAACTTATTTTATTATTTCCTGTACTTAAGTATTTACTATACAAGCCTTTATTTTTTTTTCTACTTCTTATTTGTTTTGCGATTTCGTCGCCAATCTTTTCTTTCTGTTTTATCATGCATGTGTGCTTCCTTTTTATTTCTACTGCGGGAAAATGAGGCTATTCCAAAATGTTGTAAATATTCATGAAAATAAATGTGTCAGCTTTTTAGTGGATCAGAAATTATATAAATTAAGTTTCGTAAGGCAAATCTCGGATCCATACGAATTTGCTTTAAAAATAATTGACATGATAATAAATTTAGCCTTCTGCGTTACTGAAGGTTACGAATTTGTGAACCAGTCACTAAAATAGTCCATATTTCCTCTATGTAAATTAATAAACCACAAAGTTATTTGTGTGTTGAAGGAAAAAATATGGTAGACGTGTGTTCAAACAGGTTGCAATGTTTAAGACCGTGCCAAATTAACCCCGTCAACTCCACACACACACGTATCCAAAAACAACCTGTCTCCCATTCCACGTACCCTGTTTACAAATAATCCACCTTAGTCTGTGAATTCCGTCGGCGTTATTGCGCTCCATTTTAAATTGGATCTGGGTGGGCAATAATTTACCATTGAAACGGCACTCAAAAGGAAATGTCCCATGTTATTGCCAATAAAACTGGTGGCATTGCGTACCGAGCAGGTGTTTAAGCCCTTTGATATACGCTGTCGGACGTTTTAATCTGTGTTGTCCGGAGAAAACGGACGATAAATTAATCATGCAGCCAGGAATTAAATCGAAGTCATTTTGTGGTTTCGATTCTGCATAAGATGTATATAAATATTAATGATACGCTACTACTTTCAAAACTTATTAATATTATACAGTAACTTTTACATTTTAGACATCAAGTAAAATTGTTTTTGTGTGGCACAGTTCAGTAATTATGAGTAATTTAATATAAAAAATGTGTTTTTTGTCTCTACATCCACATTTTTTAACTTTTAAGTATTAAGAAAAAATGAAAACAGATCAAAACTAATGTTTTCTTTATTTATTTTTTTGGGGAGCTCTTCCACTAACATTTTTAGTCCATAGATATTCATAAGATAAATGTGATCATTTTATTGAAAAGGGGCTGTAACTAAAACTAAATTAAACAAAAATGTTGTATACATTTAAATTTTTCCGTATTTTTTATATTTCCATGCTATAATTATTAATTTACTTTTCTTTTAACTGAGATTTTTATCTGCTTATCGTACATTTTCCATATTTTATGTCGTAATTGATACTAAATTAAATATAATAAAAACTTGACTTGAAATCTTGAAAAAAAAATAAATGAGCAATGTAGCTGCTCACAAAAATAACATACATTTAAATAATATATTGTTATTAAATAATTTAAACGTAACATAAAAAAATTGTTAATACTTTGTTCGTTATAAACCCCTGTAAATAGCGAGGCATAGATTCAACGAGATGTTATCAACGGTCGTTTGAAATTAAATTCCACGACTCTTCAATTAATAACCACAATTGATCTAAATTTGATGGTTTTTGGTGTTTTAATCGATAGTTCATGCTATTCCATAAGTTTTCAATTGGATTTAGATCCGGACTTTGCGCTGGCTAATCAAGAACCTCATCGTGATTATCTTTGATCAATTTTGAACAATAATATTCTGTAATCGTCCTATACCATGCCAAGACAAGGAACCATAAACTCTAACGTTTCCTCCACAGTGTTCCAATGTGTTTCTAACGTATCTAGGATTCAAACTTTTATTTGGAGAACGACGAACGCATTGTTTACCATCTGATCCTGATTTATTGAACTGGGTTTCATCACTTCAAAATACTTTTGCCCTAAATTCTGGAGGATAATTAATATATTTTTGTACAAATTTTAGTCATGTACGAATATTCCTTTTTGAGATCAGTGACTCAATTAATTCATTTTTTATTTCCCTAGAAGATAAGAAAGGATTTCGTTTACTGATTCTTCCTATTTATCTGTCCTTAAAATGAATTGGCCTTTTGTTAGGACATTTTCTTATTGTAATTTCAATTGAGTGTGTTGTTTCATTGTTAATAACATTGTAAACCATTTTTCTGGAATATTTTTGGCGTTGTAAGCAATATTTAGACCTTGTTTTATGTTCATTTTTATTTCTCTCTTCTGTGGAATGCAATATTCCCTTTTTTCCCTCCTAAAGTGAGTTATTCAATAAAATAATAGGAATCCTACCAAGAATAAATTCTTACTATTAAGAATATTGTTAAATAATGAACAAAAGATAACTAAATATATTTGAATGTGCCATTTCTTTGGCCAACCAAATCAGGCTAATATGTTCGTTTAAAGTAACACTGTCGTTTTTAAGATATATACCAAAAAAAACGTAAAAAGTAAGTTGTGGGCACCACTGTATGTATATTTTATCTTATAACTACCCCACATTAGATTAAAAATACACGTGATATCATGTCATTATCCTCATCGTCATTTTCATGTTTCATCACTTTAGTATATAATTTGTTTTAGTTTTCTAAAGTAGATTATTTAAGCCTTAAAAATGTTTTCCAACGTCACCCCCTTCTATTTTATTATCGTTTGTGGTAATCCACTATTTGTATGAAGCTTTTAGATTTTATTTTCGGTTTTATCAATACATTAGTGTTTTACAGATAATGAGTAGTAGTAGAAAGTTTTTATTTTGTACATTTTGCTTATTTTATAATTATTATTTATATTTAATTGATATCAAAATTCACTTTTAGTGACATTTTGGTAATGTCCCAAGTAGTACAACAAGGTTAAATTAGGTGCAATTTATGTAAAATCAGGTTTTTTTCGTTTTTGGTAATCTATACCAAGAACTATTATTTAAATGTTAGTGTAATGTCAACCTTACAAATGGGGAAAGATTTAGATTTAAGTTTGGTCAGTATAACTAATTATTTAGTTTACAATAAATAACGTTGAACGTTAATTTTCAGTTAAATTTATATAAGACTTAATTGGCTAAATCCTACGTTTTAGACAATTATTTACTAGTTTTTAATGGTTTGTCTATAAATGGGAGATGAGCAAATCTCAATTTATTATTTAAAAATAACCATACCATAAAAAGTGAAAAAATATGTAGATTTTTATATTTTATTTTTATTAATTTTTATTAAATTTCCTTTATTATCGTTTAAGTATTGTGTTAATATTAGTAATACTTTCATAACTTATAAAACATTCTCCATAGAAAACAAATTAAAAGGTCATCTTACTCATCTCATGTTGAAATACATAAACAAAATTTGCTCAGATGCCGATTATAGTCTAAGTACGTTTAGAATAACATAAACAATAAAATTAAATTGTATGAAACAATTCCGTATGACTAATCTGCAACAAAAAAATTTAATTGACATACCAAAACAAAAATCCCACGTTTACCTGGTAAGAATGTACTTGGTATCGAAAAGTTCTCTGCGACGGTCTTCATTTATCGTTCATCCGCATGTTTATGCCTATTGGCGCCAAGCTATTAGAAAATGAATCACTTACTTAGTTGAGTTCACAGGCTTTTAAATTTAATATAATTTATTATAAATTAATTCAATTCGTGTCTGGTTAAATCACTCCTTTTAATGGCATTAGCATCAACCTAATTCTCAGTGTTATACCGTTGTTTGAAAAGAATCAGTGACGTGTGAAAATTTTAAATGCTGAGGATATTCAATTTTAAATTTGATATGGGTGGGCAAAGACGGCGTAAAATATTTTATATATACAATGTGTGCCACCATAAAATCTCACATTCCAGTTACGGAATTTACAGTACTGGTCATGATTGTAGCAACTTATTACAAAGAAATCATGGTCAAAAGTTAATAAAAAATGTAAAAATCGGGCTGCCATTGACTTTTTGTTACTTTATTTTTTAAATTTTTTAATCTAAAGTAAGTTCTAGTAAAAAATAAAACATAAATTAGCAATTTTTATTTTTTATCAAATTTATATATACAGTAGTGGCCATAATTATAGCAACTTATTAAGATATATTAAAAATGTAAGCTGTACTACTTAAATTGGATGTTCAATCTAATTTTATTCTTTAAAAAGTTGCCTATTTTTTTTATTTTTCAATGGACAAAATTATAGCAACTTTTTACTGGTCAAAAGTGAGCTACGAAAAAAATTCTCAGTGCAAAAAACTTGAAAGAAAATCGATAACTGGATAAGTCAAAAAACAATCCAATCTCATCGTCAAATTGAAATTAAAGCCAACCTGGAGGAAATGGGACTTGCTGAAATTAGTTTAAGGACTGTAAGAAGATGGTTAGTGTATGGGGGTTCGTTTCACACCAGATCTACAAAAAAACCCTGGTCTCTACTAAAAATGTAAAAGTCCAATTTTGACTTGCTTAGGATCACATTCACTGAACCACAGAACAGTGTCGGAGTTTTTAGTGACGAGACTAAACAAAAAGTTTGTTGTACCCACAGTGAAACATAGTTATGCTATGGGGATGCTTCAGTTTTTCTGGCGTAGGTCCCCTTAGACTGATTTATGTACAGGGATATATTAAACAACAATTTACTTCCATATATTGAAGAAATGATGCTCTTAATAAATGTGTTTTAACATGAAAACAATCCCAAAAACAAATGTAAATTTGTGACGAATTGGTTAAAAGACTCCAGACATCACTCCTATAGAAAACATGGGGAATCATTTTTATAATCAAATTCTACATAATAATTTTACAAATTTAAATGAACTCATCACAGCAAATCAGGAAGCTTGAAGGAATATAGACCAAGGAGATGGGCTAAAATTATAAATCAAAAAGGATATTATAGAAAGTGTTAATGTTAAAAAACACAGAGTTAATCATTAAAAACCCCTTTTAAAATTAAAGTTGCCATATTTATGTTCAGCTCAATTCAGAAAAATATATGTAACCTTTCATGGAATAAGAATAGAGTAGTTTTTATAATACTGAATGAAACAACAGCAGCAAATTAATATTATTTTAACAGTTCACACTAGATAAAGTAGCTGCATCAAACGAGATCCACTAAAGCATGAATTTTACAAAACAAAAAATTTTGGAATAGATCCGGTAATGACGGCCGTGCCGTTTTCCCCCGGGGGTACCCCGTTCTTTAAGACTTAGCTGGAAAGTGTAAAGTATTTGCAGAGGTACCAACCTTATAATCAAAACCAATACCGTCAAACCGATGGGCAATGGGATTCGAGTGCGACGGCCCCCCAAAATCCGCCGACGGTACCCGCTAGGGGCATAAAAAGATTCACGACCAATGAAGTAACCCGTCCATACGAAGAGTCTCACTGGGTAAGCCAAAATTTGCATGCAATGTTTTTATAATGACGCCGCCCTTTTGTCGTCGGTTATCGATTTCATTAATTAGTTTTAAATACAATATCTTTTAGATAATTTATTGGTCAAAGGTTTTGTTACTTGAATTTATATATTTGTTTAAGATTAATACAAGTGAATTGAGTAAATATTTTTTTATATTTGAAGGGTTTTAAATACTTTATACACATCGATAATTGATATCTGTTGTAAATTCTTATACATATTATCTACGACAGGTGGATACTTTTTATTAACGTTATAATTCTCATCAAGTAAATAAGACAAACATGAATAATATTCTGGATAAACCGCAGTCACCACATATTTATATAATCAATTCAGGAAAAGTGTGATAACTTAGAAAAAAGTACAGTTTATATATGTATGTGTTGAAATGGAGCAAACTTAGATGATCTAACAAATTGAACTCGCAGATAAACAACAATAACTATGCATTAGCCAAAACAAAGTAAATTACTCTAATTTATTGTTATCACTTAAGTCATTATAAAATTATCTTCTTAGCAATAATAATATACTTCCTCATCGCCGAATAAAAATACTACTCATTTAATGATTACAGCCAAGTCGATAATTTGAATATATTTGCATAATGTGTTCAATTTATTTACGCTTACATCTTCATTTAGAAAGTCCACATACCAAATAGTAGAAAACTGTTTGATTTTGTGTTGCGGCACCGAGTTTCTTTTCGGAATGAATATTTAACTAATCCAGGGACGGATTTACAATTCGGTGGTCCAACCCAAATTTTTTTGATTCATTTTTATTTGACTTGCATCCGGAATTATTGTTTGGCCATGTGTTAATGTGTGTTTATGCAATCGCTGAACCGATTGAAAAGTTGCAAGAGTTTTTAGTACGTTGCGGTAGTTCATGATGTTTTGCAACCTGAAATTTGCACAAGTATTTACATAGTTTGCCAAGGCTTGTGTTGTTGTGTTAATTGCGTTTTTTTTTTAATTAGCACCGCCATCGAAATGGATTGTAGTTGGATAGTTTTGCCTTGGTTTATTGAATTGTTATTTTTTTATCTGGGAACTACTAATTAATAAATAACACTAATTTACGGAGAAAAACGCATCAAGTGGAAAGAAATTTTTCCTTACGTTTTACGTAGAATTCGAATATGTTGAGTATGTTAAGTTTTTGAAACAGAGCCAAAGAGTCATATTTTAAAAAATTGGTCTGTAACAACGGTATTTTGTATCATATTTTAGTCTAATTTGTATTAAATCATAAAGAAAAGATACAGGAACATTTTAAACCATTACATGACTCCGTAACTTCAGTAGTTCAATAATTATGAGTAATTTAATATGAAACAAAGTATTATTGGCCTCCTTTTCCACAATTTCTAACTTTTAAATATTAATAAACAAGGTAGAGAGATCAAAAGTAATGGCTTCTTTATTTAATTTTATGGGGAGCTATTTTGGTAACATTTTAAGGCCATAAACATTCATCTTGTACCTCGCACAGGATAAATGTGATCATTTTACTGAAAAAGTGTCTCATACGTCACTTTCCTTATTTTGTGCTGTAACTGAAACTAAATCAAATAAAAACTATTTTATGAGTATAAATTTTTCCTTATTTTTTACTTTTCCATGTAATATTTATTAATTTACTTTTATTTTAATTGAGATTTTTATCTACTTATGTTTTATCTTGTAATTGATGCCAAATTAAATATAATAAAGACTTGATTTATGAAATGTACACCTGTAATTAAATACAATCAAAATATTCCTTATTTTATTTAAAATATTCATTCTACAATTAGTCATTTTGTACATAAATTAAAATAATTTCTACTTAATTAATAAACACAATTCATCTAAATTTCATGGTTTTTGATGTTTTAATCGAGACTTCACGTCGTTTCATAAGTTTTCAATTGGATTTAGATCAGGACTTTGGGATGGCCAATCAAGGACCTCAACATGATTATCTTTTAACCAATTTTGAACAACTTTGGACACATTATTATGCATAAAAATCCATGTAACTGGTAATTTATCGTTGGCAAATGGTTCTATTACGTCTCTCATTATATCTCTATGCATGAAACGCTTCATTAATATTCTGTAATGGTCCTATACTGTACCAAGACGAGGAACCCGAAACCCTAACCTTTCCTCCGAAGTGTTCCAGTATCTTAAGTTTTTGGCTATGTCAGCAATATTTAAATCTTAAAATTTCATGTTAATTATTATTTTTCTTTTCTCTGGAACTCTTCTTACTGGCCACATTGGACGTATAGCCAAGCTGTCGATTAAGAAGACATGTTAGCTATTATTGCTGGATAGTAATAAGAACTACGAAAGGAAATTACGTACCCTCTTTTCTGGGCATTATTTTATACTATTATTTTAAATTCTTAATATATGAAAGTAGGAAAATGGGAAAAAAAGACGAAAAAATAATTATATTCTCTTTTAATTACTGAGTTGTACAATGGTTTAAAATGTTCAATGTAAATCTTCTAAAATTTTTTAAAAAATAAAACAGCTTCTCATAAAAGTACTACAAACATTTTCCAATTCTTAATTTTTTTTTTTTTTTCGTATGTATGCAATTTCTCAGTATCTGTAAACTAGTGTAAATTAGTTTTTACGCTGTTAAGTGCTATTAGGAAATAACAATTATATTTTAAATAATATATAAATGAATGAAAACAATGTTATCAGTGATAGATTATTACGTATTCTAGTACTAACGGATAATGCGAGGCAGTAACCTGGGTAGAACGTTATTAAAAACAATACTAATTAATTTCTAAGAGTGGCAGACAATTTTTTATAACAAACTAACCCGATGAAGGTGTGCCTATTAAAAAAACAGTAACTACATGAATCCAGACAGTAACATCGTGACTCACTGATTTATGTAAAACGCTTTGGAATATTAATAAGTATTAAATAATTTTGCAATTAATAGACGTAAGCGCACAACGATGCATCTAAATCAAGGTAAAAACCTTGACCGTAAATAACAACCATAATTACAGTTCCCCCCTCGGACACAGAAACTAGCGACGACACGTTTTTTTCTTTTCTTTTCGGTTATTTTTTAGATGGCTCCTCCAGATCTGCCACATCAAATGGATAACAACATCCAGCATGACTGTAACATGCGACTGAGGTCGCAGAACAACATGAACGTAACTACGACCGCAACAACAACAACAACAACCGGAGACTGCAGTAATTTTAGGAACAATCAAATCGGCAATAACGATCACGACGTCAACGTGAACTGTGTACAAAGCCCGCTGAAAACGGGCTCAAAAGCCACACCGTAAGTATCGAAGCTCGAGACGTGGAGACGAGTGCTTAGTTTGTATGTTTCGTAGATGGTTTCACGGCAAAATAAGTCGAGACGATGCCGAATACCTCCTTGTCCAATCAAAAAAGACGGACGGCCTCTTCCTGATCAGGGAGTCGACCAACTTCCCTGGCGATTATACGCTGTGCGTTTGTTTCCAAGAAAAAGTCGAACACTATAGGGTGAAAAGACAGCAGGGCAAGATCACCATAGACGATGAGGAGTTTTTTTCGAATTTACAGGAGCTGATAGAACATTATAAAAAGGACGCGGACGGATTATGTACCAAGCTTGTTAAACCCTTAATCAACGACTTGTGTATAATACCTGAGCACGAGTTGCAAGTAAGGCACCACTTAAGTACCAAGGGTATTAGTTGTTAACGCACCCTGTTTGTAGATAAAGGAACCCATTGGCAAAGGTGAATTTTGCGAGGTGAAGCTGGGCTACTGGAAGAAGAACAAGGTAGCCGTCAAAGTATTAAACGATTCTAGTGAAGCCGAGGCCATTCTTATGAAGTACGCCACCCCCACAACCCATTAACCTAAGCACGTACTAAACCACGACACATTCCAGGTCATTACACCATGAGAACCTAGTGAACCTTTTAGGAATAGTCAGAAGAAAGGACCAGATCTACCTGATAACAGAGTTCATGAGCAAGGGCAGTTTGGTGGACTATCTCAGGTCCAGGGGCAGACAGCACGTGACCAAAAAGGACCAAATTAATTTTGCGTTCGACACCAGCTCCGGCATGGAGTATTTGGAGAAGATGCACGTGGTGCACAGGGATTTGGCCGCCAGGAACGTGTTGATAGCCGAGAACGGGAGGGCCAAGGTGTCCGATTTCGGGCTGGCCAGGCGGGACAACACCGCCGCCTCGGAGTCGGCCAAGCTGCCGATTAAGTGGACCGCGCCCGAGGCCCTTAAACAAAATGTAAACTTGGATGTTGTTGTGCGTTGTGGGGTATACAACTGTTTTTTTTTTTTCAGAAATTTTCCAACAAATCGGATATGTGGAGTTTTGGAATACTTCTTTGGGAGATTTACTCGTTTGGAAGAGTTCCGTATCCTCGAATAGTAAGTTTATAACTAAAATCTAGTCCAAAAGTTAGAGATGTTGAAAAAAAATATTATATGATTATTGTTTTTTCTATTATTGTTGTACAATGCATCTAGTCAATCTAACTACTCCAAAAGTTTGTGAAACATGGTGGTGATTCAATTATGCTCTGGGGATGCTTCAATTCTTCTGGCGTAAGACCCCTTAGACTGATTTATATAGAAAGATATATTAAACAACAATTTGCTTTCATATATTGAAGAAATGATGTTCTTAAAAAATGTGTTTCAACATTAAAACAATCTCAAAGACAAATCCAAAATTGTGACGGATTAGTTAAAAGACCAAAACATTTAGTTTTTGTCTTGCCCTTTCCAATCTCCACACATCAATTCTATAGAAAACATGGGTTATCACATTTACAACTAAATTTGACATAAAAATTTTATAAATTTAAATGAATTCATCACAGCAATTCAAGAAGCTTGAAGGAATATAAACTTACTCGTCGTATATTCAGAAAATGGTCGAGTCTATACCACAGAGATGGGCCAAAATTATTAAATACAGATTTAATCATTAAAAATTCCTTTTAAAATTAAAGAAGCCATATTTATGTCCTGTTCAATTCAGAAAAATATAGAATAAGAATATAGTATTTTTCATATCACTATATAAAACAAGAATAGTAATTTAATATTATTATCACTTCACAACAAATAAAAAGAGATAGGTAGTTATCTAATACTATGCAGATTGTGAATGTCAAATTTTATTTTACAGCCTCTGGCAGACGTAGTGAAACATGTTGAGAAAGGCTACAAAATGGAATCACCTGAAGGATGCCCATCTGAAGTTTACGACATTATGCGTCAGGTAATTATTAGTAGTTACCCACTCAAAACAGTTGCATCAAAAATTCTGTTTCAGGCGTGGGATTTGGACCCCGAGAAAAGACCTTATTTCCGTGATGTAAAGAATAAACTCCATCAGCTTATGACTAAACATATTGAGACCTAGTTATGTAAATGTACATACTACTATGTATAATATAATAATATGAATAGATGGAAT
The DNA here is from genome assembly GCF_024364675.1 of Aethina tumida. Classification (NCBI taxonomy): domain Eukaryota; kingdom Metazoa; phylum Arthropoda; class Insecta; order Coleoptera; family Nitidulidae; genus Aethina; species Aethina tumida. Next base: position 9,585,383 of record NC_065435.1, on the reverse strand, counting down.
ACGCATGTACAATGTACAACGTGATATTCATTAAACTTCATGTAATTCATCTGACAAATGTTCTCTAATCACCCCATATTATTAGTAAATACGTTTTTTGACATTTTTTTCCGCATTACTAAATTATGTGGTAACCTTCCAAATTAGGTCGAGATTGTGGCGTGGTTATTGATATTATTTTCTAATATCCCTACCGTACTTTTGTAAAAAATTTTATTTATTATTTTTTTATTTATTGTACTTAAAATGCGTCAGATATTTCACAACGTGGAAAACATGATTTTATTTTAAAATTCCTCCTAAATGGAAAGTGTATTATTATATAGTTTTGTTGTAATATTATATTGTATATTTTTATTTTATTCTTTGCTAGAATTTGGAAATAAATTCTTTTCTTGTGCACAGTGTTTTATTAATACATAATTAAATAGGGATAAATACAAATAATTTATTCGTTCTTTAAAAATTTAACAATTTGGGGAAGACCAACATGCTGAAGATGCTGTTGAAGGTCTTTACCGGCTTTTCAATAGCAGTAACCTTGTCTTTGATGTCGGAGCGGCTCAAGTCGCCCCTGAAATTCAGGAGGCGGTACAGGTGATCTTCGGTAATGTCCGGATACTTTTCCACAACCCTGTGGAGCTCGAACGACAGCATGTCACTGTCGCTGCGAATAACCTCGCACAACAAAAATATACATTCAAACGGATTATCGTTTTCTTCACCGGTTTTACACAGGTTCATAAAAAGAGACGATAACTTTTTGGTTTCTTCGTCGATTTTGTCGGCGACCATCCTGCATTCCTCGTAAGTTTTCATGGTTAGCCTCTTCGATAGCAAGCAAGTTAGGAAACGCTGGGCCACCATCTTCTTGGCCATAACAGCAACGAATTTATAGTTATCGTCGACCAAATGGTTGTAGTCATTGAAGTAGTCCTTCAGAGTTATATCAATTGTGTCTATTGGAAGGGATGTCTTAAGCCACGCCTGCGTGAAGAGTTTCTCGTAGTGTTCTTCCAAATCTGTGGTTACTTCCTGGAGTAAATATCCGGCGGTTTCGTTTCGTAGCTCCTAAAATTACTATTAATTAAGGTGCTACATTTTGGAATACGTTTTATTACCATAAATCGACGATCAACGGTCCTAAATTTCTCCGATAAGTCATCCATGTTAACAATGGTGGAGTACTGCTTATTTAATTCCGTATTTATTTGGACAAATTGGTAACAACTGTTAATGATTACGATCATGTGCTGCGTAAAATAAGGTATCTGTTTCCTGTCGCTGAAATATCTGTTTTTGAAGTCAACGATTTTCAACCTGTATGACTCGCCAAAGTTGATAACTTGATCCAAGCTCAAACCAAGGACTTTTTCTGTTATAGTAGTACTAAAAATTTAATGTGTAATTGCATGGAGTCATACATATACATTTTGTTACCTCATTGTATTAGTAACTTGTAAATTTTGTGTGATCATTTGGAAAATTAATACAGGGGCAGGTTGTCTTGTATATGTATCCAAGTGGATTTCTCTACCAGAATTCCACTCAGCTTCTTCAGATGTTAAGGTGTTTTGCATCCATTCTTTGTAGTTATTTTCGAGATTCTATAACATAAACAACAATTAAATATTTGATACAAATTATTATTAACAAATTACCTTTAAGTAGTCACCCTCTAATCTCTCCATGACTGCAGTAGGCAACAAAGGTCCTACACTGGATGTGTCTTCATTTAAGTCAGGATGACCGAGCAAGTCCTTAGATTTATAGGTCTTGTTAATCCAGGACAGTATGGTAACATACTCATTGCCCTCCAGACCATTTTGTATTATTTCTTGCAGCTAAAATTAGACTTGTAATGAATATTAACACACAAACATCCTCTGACTTACATGTATTGACAATGAACTGTGATACATGTTAATGTATCTCTTCATAATATCATACTTAGGTGGAAAACAAGGCACACACAACGTTTTAACAACCCTCAAGTCCTCCAGTATTAGTAACCTAATTAGTTCTAAATATCTAATAAGCCAATGTTTATTATCCTCCCTTTCTTCAACCTGTGTCCCTTCAATTCTTGTCGCCACAGATTTCTCCAGTATTTGAAACAGCATTTTCTTCCACCGTTTTGGCCTACCTGGCGGAAGAAATCCGGATTGTTTCTCCTGTTTTAAAGCATCCTCGTCCGACTTTTCTTCACGTTCTATTATCCTCAGAACTGTGACGATCACGCTGGGGTCCTTGCGGACTGTGTTTAACGTTCTTGACAGTATTAATTTCATTTGCTTTTCGAGTAGCTGAGACAGCACTTCTACTTGGGCAAAATATTCCTTCAACATGCCCTTGTCGTGGGGCGACTGGTTGGGTAACTTGTGCAATTCATACAGTAAATCGTCCCTCGACGTTTCCAAGTCTCTGAGGCTCTACAATTAAAAAGTTTATTTATGTTCCAATTCGAATTAGATTTTTAGTAGTACCTGGTGGGTGTGCAGCAGTTTACCCTCATTAATCCATTGTTTTGTTTTCTCAACGCTGGCGGGCATGGTGAATATGTGCTTGTGGTTTTCTATGGCCGTCACATACTGCGAATGCCTCATGTTTTCGTCCCTGACTTCGTTCAAGGCGTTGAACAAAACAGGAACGTCATCGAACAATTTTTGTACAACTTTCATGTCTTCTTCAATGCCTTCGACGCTTTCAGAGCTCGACTTTAACATATTTAAGGCATGTTTGACCCCATCCAATTGCTTTTGCATGGCTGACTTGAGCAGGGCTTCGAATGAGGCCTTCTGTCTCGCCACGGTTCTCTTGTATTGATCGATTTTTTCAATTTGTCCGGGCCTTTGGAACATGGTGATGATTTGACTTATGGCCTTAGCCTTTGCAAAGGCTTCCGCCTCGCTCATATTGGGTTTTACTGGAACGGAAGGCGAAATTATCCACCCATTTTTTGTTTTACTTCGTGTACTTACTATAGACCATTTACTTCAGTGACGTTATTTTATTGTACTATCATACATGTTAATTAGAGTTCATATTTAATTCAGTTGGCCATGTTTTGAACATTTCGAAACAAGTGCTTAAGGTATACTTCTATTTGATGACAAGTGCAATGACGGAATACCAAAACAACGAATCAAAACATACCCAAAGATCAACAACACACATTACATTTCCTGACAATGTTGGTTGCCTATAGGTGTAATTAATTTAGGAATACGAGAGGTGATCTAAATGTTATTGGAATAAAGTACATCTACAATAATTTACAACCTAGCAGGAGGAAGCTTGTGAGAGGGACAAAAAAAACCTCAACTCCCTAAATGATGGTATCATTCCCCAAATTTTTTCACTTAGAAATGGGAGTGAAGTAGAACATTAAAAAGGGGCATTTAATTCCTTTTAAAGATAATTTTTTGATTTCAAAGACCTACAATTTTCTAATAGATCCATTTCAAAAACTAAGAAGTAATGTAAAGGGAATTAGAAGCCCTTCTTAATAATAAGTTATCATTTGGCCCCCAGGATGTCGAAGGTTTTGCTCTAATTTTTTAAAGTTGTTCCTCTGATACAATTCTTTCCTTGTTGTTGAATGAATAATTGATAATTATTAAGTCGGTACAATTATAAAAATCAATTAATTTTATCATAGATAAATCGATTTATACCTTGATATCATAAAATTGGTATCTTTCAAAAGATTAATAATATTTGTTTAGTTTGTTGATAACAATTTGTAATTGTCGATGATTTCATCACGTTAATATTAATGTGATTAAAATGACGCATAATTCTATTAAACCTACCGAAACTGACGCATTTTTTGATTTTACATATATAAAGTTTTAACCTTAATTAACTGGACACTTTAAAACGGAATAGTTTTCTCTAAATTAAACAAGAAAATTTAAAATTATAGTCGATTTTCCTTTTTTATATTCAGTGTGGCATCGGGACACTCCCATAAAATTTGAGTTTCTCAAACTATACAAGTTACAATACCAAATATTGAAATATTTCAGTTACTGTTAATTTTTTATGAATATTAATAAAATTCTTCCATACTTTTTTCCATAAATTAAAAACAAAAGTAAAACCCTGAGAATATAATGAAAATTATAATTAGTGGACCAATTTTTAAATGAATTAGATTTGTTCAGATTTCAGACTAGAGAAACCATTAAATAACATTTGTAACAAGTAAAATAGTCCATATTTTTTTCCACCACCGTATATATGCATAATTTTTTTATGAAATTTGGTATATACCCATTTCGGAGGGTGCTCAATTCAGTGGTGTAGCGAAATTTATTACAGAAAATTTGCGAGTATGATTTCTTCAAATTCTTGTCTAAAAAATTACTCAGTCAATCTGTTTTATTTAAAACAGACTAAAAAAGTTAATTTTTTGGGGGTGTCCCGCTTTTAAATGAGCCACGCTGTTTGTATAAGATGCGTTTTAATTAAATATTTTATATTAGCCTTATAGAATTAAATAGTTAACTTCAGTTTTTCTAAAAAGACGGACAAATAAAATAAATTCTGAAATAAAATAAAATTGTATTGAACAGTGACGTCACGGTGATAGTCTCGGTATACTCGTATGTCGGTATGGAAGAAAGTGATAATTGGCGAGTGACAGCGCTACACGGTTTTTGTACTAATTGTACAAAAAGTAAACGTCAACATTTAGATATGTTCTCTAAAAATGAATCGTAGTGAGGGATTTGTTAAAAGAAGAAACATAAATCGTGAGAATAGTGAGGGTGTCTCGTCGAAAGAAGCGAACAATGACGAAAAGAAGTACTTGCGCGACGAAGACGTCGACGATGGCGATTCGAAGGAGACTAGATTGACGTTGATGGAAGAAGTGTTGCTATTAGGCCTGAAAGATAAGGAAGGTTACACATCGTTTTGGAACGACTGCATATCCAGCGGATTGCGGGGATGCATCTTGATCGAGCTGGGGCTGCGCGGCCGTGTGGAACTCGAACGTGTCGGTATGAGAAAAAGGGGTCTGCTCGCCCGAAAGCTGATCGTGAAAAATGACACACCGATCGGGGATGTTCTGTTGGATGAGGCACTGAAGCACCTTAAAGAAACTGAGCCACCAGAGACTGTTCAAAGCTGGATTGAATACTTAAGCGGTGAGACATGGAATCCATTGAAGCTACGGTACCAGTTGAAAAATGTGAGGGAGCGGCTGGCGAAAAATCTCGTGGAGAAAGGTGTGTTAACAACAGAGAAACAAAACTTTTTATTTTTTGATATGACCACACATCCACTCACTGACAATGTTACTAAAACCCGACTAATTAAGAAAATCCAGGATGCCGTTCTATCCAAGTGGGTTAATGATCCACAGCTCATGGACAAAAGAATGCTAGCATTGATATTTTTGGCACATGCTAGCGATGTCCTGGAGAACGCTTTTGCACCACTCAATGATGATGACTACGAAATAGCCACGAAGAGAGTTAGGAGACTATTGGACCTTAATTTCGAAAATGAATCTAACAATCCTAATACGTGTGATGTTTTGTGGGCCGTTTTTGCTGCTTTTACAAAATAATCAAAACTCAACATATTTTTATTCTGTACAATGTCAGTAGGGTACTATTATTTTATATCATTGTCTGTGAGTCCTGATTGATTTGACCACATTAACACAAGTGTAATATAATAATTAACAGTGCTGTTTTCTAAATTATACTACCTGGAATTTATGTAATACTGTGATGTAGGTTAAATAGCATTGTACAATTTTTCAAGTCACATTTACTTTCCAATAACTTTTTGAGGACGCAGTTTAATAACATTTTTTCTTAAATTTTAGAATGTAATTTTTATCATTATTATGCTAATTTGAATTATGCATCCAATATGTAAATATTTTTTTATCAACAACGTTTTATATTATTGGTTATTATTAGCTGAGCGTTCTTTTTGTGGACCTGTTGAGCACCCCTGTAAATTATTGATATAAATTCAATTAATTACTGGAATAGAATGGAATTACTGGTGAGATTTTTTATTTTTTTGTTTTAATACAAATTTTTGTTGAGATTATTTGCACATTTTAAATAAAATCTGTAAATTTGGACAATTTTAGCAATCAAAAAGGTTTGATTATTAAAATTGTCCGTGGACCACAGTTTTTTTAGAGGTGTGCACATAATCTCAGCTTAAGTATCATTCCAACTATTACAGTAAGATACACAGATACAAGCTTTTTGTTGAAGAACCATGTTTATTTTTTTTTTTTAATTATGATGTAAAATTCCTAATCAATCTGTATTAGTATTAAATTTATATGTTAAACTTATTACATGTCATATATGATAAATAAATGTTAAAAAATGGACTAAATGGTTTTATTAAGAAGTACAGTAGCTAATAGATATGTAATATTTCACTATAAATTAGCCTTTTTTATTATTTGTCTTTTTACGAACTGTTTATAAAAATAATTTTGAAATTGAGGTTTATTATTGTTTTCTATTGAGCAAATAATATTGATGTTCTGCATTGTTTATTATTTGTAAAATGTTGATATGTAAATTAAGTATTGAAACATTAACACATTTTCACTTAGTTAGCTAGTGAGTTGTTGTAAACTATTATACGATTTTACTATATTATTTATATATTATTTTTTAGAATGAATAATTATTTACTAAATAAAATATTATACAAATTTATCTGGTTGTTTTATTACACAATAGCTGATAATATGTTGGACTCATTTTGCTGAACATTCATTTCCTCTAAATTAGATTCAAATATTTATCATAGATAATGAAAATCCAAGTGTAATTCTCCTCGGAGTACACCGTATGTGAACAATTCCCGTTATCAGTAACATTGAATTCAAAAATACTTTAGTAGAAGGTCATCAATTTCACCACCATAAACTATTATATTATATGTTACTAAAAATTGCCATTTTTATGGTAATAATGTTAATTGTTTTTTTTTCTAATTCAAATATTTTCACACGGTTTTAATACGAAAGTCTAATAAGAACCTTGGAATTATCTTGATTCTTACTTGAATTTATTAAATAAAAATTTATGTTATGTCGTATTATCATGCTTGTTTTTGTTATGGATCAAATTTTAATTTATGACAATAAATTTAAAAGGAGATAATAAATTATGTGTGATGCTGATAGTATAGTATACAAGGTGTTTCTAAAATTGATGGTCAAAATTTAGCAACAGGTATAACGCATCCAATAATGAACAAATTAATAAATAAAATATTTTTCTAGTTCTTTTTGAAGAAAATACAGCCCCTTAAATTTAAATTTCAAACATTGCTTTTTCTCATCTTTCTGTAACCTTGGACCAAACGTGTTTAAATTTGGTATGTATTATTCTAAAATACATAAATACAATTCAGTGTAATTCCATAATCATACAGTAGCGTAGATTCTGGAGGTTTCCCCTCTTTGTCTTGTCCTATTTTCTACGCCCTTGAATGCGTTTTAAAACTTAAAGCGTTTCATAGACTTTGCAGAATTTAGAAAATACTCCCGATTAATTTTGATTATCAGCCATTTTTGAGTTAACGTCGTCCCGACTGTCCTGGTCCAGTGAATGTGATCCTAAGCAAATTGGACATTTTTAATAGAAACCAGGATTTTTCTTGTTGGTCTTCTCGCAGTCCTCGAACAAATTTCAGCAAGTCCCATTTCCTCCAGGTTGGTTTTAACTTCAGTTGACGATAAGATTGGATTGTATTTTAACATTCGATTATCCAGTTATCGATTTTCTTTCAAGTTTTTCGAACTCAGACATCACAATAACAGAAAAAATAATAAAGATTATAGTCACTAGTATCCAATTTAAATAGTACAGCTCGTATTTTTAAAATATTCTATTAATAATTTGTAATAATTATGGCTACTACTGTATATAGTATAGAGCACGTTATTGATTTATAAATTAGCTCAATCTGTTGTTGCTATCACGAACTATTATTAATGTAATCAAACAAAATGTTTTATCAAAATTTTTATTCATTAAATATATAATATAAAGGAATGATACGAACATAACTTAAATCATTTGTCGTTTTGTTCACAACAGTAATAAAACAAACAATATTTTGAAAACAACAATATCACAATAAATATCAATTCTTCTTTGGTTGCATACTTGTGAAGAATTGTTGGAGTGTCTTTTGGCCTGGTGGAGGAGGTTTCTTTTTTAGTCCTACTGTTCTACACGGACCCAACTTAATCCTTTTTGTATCAGGATTCTGTGACTTTACAATATCTTTGGAGTCTGTCAAGTCAATGGTGGGTGTCTCAGATTCTGTGTTTGTTATATCTGAGATGTTGTGAATGGATCTTTTCTTCGAAGGAGTTTCTTCTATGTCCAAATTTAAAACTTTTGAAGTAAGACTACTTTGAGAGTCGGGTTCGCGAGGTTCGTCTTTGGTAGATTCGATGGAGGATTGAGATTCTGAGAATGGTTTATTTTCGTCGTTGTCCACTTTGTTAAAATATCTACTTTTGGTTATGACATTTCCTGGTGGAGTTGGGGTCGTATTAAATTTGCTTAGTTTCTTTTTCAAAAATGGATTCTTGCCAATGACGGGAGACAAAGATTTTCTTTTTTCGGGGGTATCTTCCTCAGGAGTTTTTTCGTCGTCAGAATCCTCTTTTTTAGGAACAATAATGAGAGATTTTTGTTTGTAAATTGATAATTCATCGTCTAATTCGAGAACTGGACTAGTATTTTCCTTTTTCTTTACAAAAGCAGGCGCAGATTGTTTATAAGTTTTGGGTGTCCCAAACTGAACCAAATCTTTTGGTTTTGCCTCTACTTTTGAAAGTGGGACTTTGGCCCAAATACTTCTTGAGGGTAGGAGCTGTTAATCGAAAAATTTTAATAAAAATAAATTTTATAGACTAAAGACTTACACTTTCTGGTGGATACCAGTTTCCAAATTCTTCATCTTTTGATGGATGTAAATTACCTAGTGCTATTTTTAAAGCCTTGTCATTGTCATATTTGGCACCTGCATTTTTGCAAAATTTAGGATCTGTACCACATTCTGCTGGATCTGTGAGTGACACCAACTGCCTTTTAAATGGATCAAATACAGTCTGATGTTTAAATGTTGCATATGCTATCATAAATTGTTCTTTGTATTCTTCAGTCACGTCTAAATGCCTCATATTTAAATATCTGGGCACCTTATCTAAAAACTGAAACAAACAATAATTATATTAAATTATTTAATTTTTGCTTATTGGATTATATAATTTTACTGAAAAACATCACATACTTTTAAAGGATCAGTTTCTGCCGTAAGGGCCAGAAATTTTAAAGCTTTCTTAAGTCCTATGCCACTAAGTGAGTTAAGATAATCACAGCCTGACAAAATACACATATAACGAAACTTGTCAAATGTATATAAATCAGGTCTTAGTTTCATTGCTTCATTAATTTTTTCAGAGTGGACTAGCTGTCCATTACCAATCATATCCATTTTGTACATCACTTTCTTACAACCAAACAATATGAGGTCAGAGTCTTCAGTTATGATGCAGTCTGCAATGTTATTAATACTAAAAAAAGCTAACTGTGCATCAGATTCGTATGGTGCTACAATGCAATCCACATTTTTTATTTCACGACACTTTTGTATGAGTTTGTGGGCCATTTTGGGAGTTATGTCGATGGCTTGCTTCATAATATTTCTTGCCTCTTCTACTTTGCCTAATCTTAACAATTCGGCAGTTCTTTGCTTGGCAGTTCGTCTTTGTTGCCTTCTTTTAGCCTCAGTTTCTGATTTTGCTGGCAAGTTGTGTCCATCAAATACCATAATAACGTGTATGTTATTCTTCACCAACATATTCACATACTTTAAACAATAATTGACATATCTATAAATCATAAATTAAATATCAACTGAAAATGTAATTTAGTAGTTGTTCTTACATATCAGTGTCGTCTCCTCTTACAAGCTGTTCAGCACAAGCATTGGCCCCTTTGTGGAGCCAGCAATAAGAGTCAACAGCCACAGTTCCACCTCTAAATCTAGATATATTGGTGTCCTCGGTGGCTTTAGCCAAAAACGGCAACAATCCAGTGATGCCCATTTTCAACTTATTCGATTCACCCCAAAAGATTCACTGGTTCCTCTCACTCCATCCCCGAATGTTGTGTTTAATGTTTTGCAGTCAAATGTTGTTTTCCCTCCATATATTGTTTGTTATGTTGGCCATAATTGTTGCCAACCCAAACGCGCCTAACAAGCAAAAGACAAATATTTGGGACATTCCTTTGTAAATACGCAAGATGTTCGCGTTAATAGGACATTCCAGTCCAATTAGGACGGTATGAAATGTCATTGATTTATACGAGTTTATTTAAATCTTTATGTTTTCTTGGTAAAATGGTAATTATTTCATAATAACTATAATGTTTTTTTTTCTGTTATTCTTGTGTCTTCTATGCTTCTATGTTTTTAATTTTCAGTGGACAAAATTAGAGCTTTATTTTGTGGTCTTTCATTGCCCTCTGTGAATTTAAATCGATTGTTTATTGACGATCCTAAACACAAATCCAAAATTAATATATAATTATTATCAATTGTGGCGAAGACACTTACCTTTTGCAATACAAGTATAAATAAGTCGGAAATTTATTTATCACCCATTAAAAAAAATAATAATTTAATGTTGAGTAAGTAAAGAAAAACAAATGTTCTGAACATAATTACATTTATTGTGATTGTATGTGATCTTTATAATGTTTTTTATTGTTTTTAAATAAAATAGAATATGATCGTACAAATAGTACTTATAAGTAGTTTATATACATCAAATGTAAATATGTGCTCAAAGAACAGTGAGGTGCACAACTTTTTTTACACTATATGTGAACGATTGGCTAACGAGATCATTGACTATAAAATGCTAACACCTTGTAACAATTACAACACCACGTTCAAGGCATTTATGAGTCGTTCTAAAGTGTTTGCCACTCTTTTCCATATTATTTCTTATGATCTATGCAGACTTTTTCTTGATATCCAGTGCTTACAACGATAAAACAAATTGTAAGGCCAAAGAATGGCAAATACAGAACCACTAATGTTTACATGTCAAACTTAAATAACAAAATTATTCATATAATAACATAACAACACAGACAATTTATGAAGACAAAGATATTTGTATATACGACAGGAATATTTCAATAATTTGACCTACCACTTAGGCTTGCATTTGTCTATAAATTTACGCATTTTGTAATAAGTATTTGACGTAACAGATTGGATATATTATGTATATAATTCATTAATTTGCTTGTGATCAACTTATTGGAAAGAACCTGCCTCAACTTTTATAAATTAATATAACACAACCATCTTATAACTTACAAACATAAGTATCAACCTCGAGGTAACATGAAGTTGTATGGAAAATGCATAAATTTTCTTGCATTTAGGTTTCAATTTTCAATATGTAAAAGGATAAAAATAACATAAATAATGAAGAATCTTATCTCTAAACTATACAGAACTAAATTATAAATGGAAATTAGTACATACTAAAAATTATCGCAGACAATATCTTATAGAGCAGTAAAATATTTACTCAGGATGTTTTACCCAACAGAAGTCTGCCTATAGTGATCTGAAACTTTGATGAATACTAATACTAAACAAAAAACGCCGACTAATTTTGGATGAACCATCCTTAATAAAATTTAAAAAGCATCACAGGTGCATAAAATAATATAACTAAGTAAATTGCATATTTTAATAATTGTTACTGTATAAAAATAAGTATTAAAAGCATTTACTCTAAATAACTGTAGGTAAAGTTAGTTACTAAATTAATTGACTTACATATTATGTCACCTGTTTACGTTATATATTTAAAAAATAACGATAAAAAAGAATTAAACCTGACTGAATCAACATCTAATATGACAAAAAAACAGTTTAAGCACCAAATTAAGATGTTCTATTGCGGATGGTGGTAAACTACAACTGAACCCTATCTGAAACATCCATGAAAGTAAGTACTGATAAGCAAAACCTGTCCCAATTTTGAATTATACCCTATATTCATGGTACGTGTAAGAGTGGGGGAAAACAAGTGTCACCCACCCCACTCTTTCGAGTCGTTCGGCTTCGGATGAACTCGGACTGACATTTGCCATGAAGATACGGTACGCACCCATGTTGGTGATTTTAAACGGATAACTAGAAGAATTAAGTTCAAGTTGCTCAGTGTACGGACTGAAGTGACTTGTGTGTTGCTCAGTGATGGATACTACCACTATTAATTGGCTTTCAAACAGGGGGACACTGTTGCAGGCACATATTATCTAGCAATTAATATTTAATGTAACTCACGTTTTGCGGGGTAAACTAAATCCAAATAAAATTACGTATACAAACGTTTCTATTACGTATTTAAATTCTATTTAATAATACAGCACACAAGACCGATAATGAATGATAATTTATCTACAACAAGGAATATAAGTATAATAAATACAGGCCAGTAAACGGAGGGGTAATTGTCGAAAAATTTAACATTAACATTAACACTTCGTGGTAGCATAACGTACGTAAAATAAAAAATAAATTAAGGCATTACAAAAATATATAAAATATAATCAGAAATTAATCAACTAAAATTAAAATAAATTTTATTCTAATTTAGGCAAGTTACATTACCACAAAGTTTTAAAAACATTAATTTCTCATCTACTTACTGACCTAACAGAGCTTGACGTTGGTGACCAACTTTAAACGTCCAGAACACCAAACTCGGTTAATAAAATAAAACATAATAATGAACTATGCAGTGTATAATTTCTTACACAATAAAAATTGAATAACCGTCTATTCAAAAATATAACAAGTCAAATAAAAAATACTTGAAACAGCTCATTACAACAAAAAAACAGGAAGGATTCTTTTCAATTCAGTTTGTTGCACGTACCGGCTTCAATTCGTTGAGATCAATTTTTAAGAGTCGCTGTTACTTCCCCCACATTCATAAACTCATGTCTTCATTTCAAAATGGGGACGAAATGAATTATAACAATGATACTTTCGGGAAAAATGTAAATAAATAGTCTATACAATAAATGTGTCATATAGGTTTCAAATTGTATATAAACAAGAGCACCAATTGAATATAAAAACTAATCAATATAAATAACATTTTAAAAATTAAAATTTTGTAGAATAATAAAATTGCAACAATTCGATTTCCAAATTGAAAGACCTAAGGGTCTACTTTACTTCTGGTCAATTACCTGTAACAACACGTTTTATGTTGTTGTAGATAATTGGCCAGTTGTAACAACTGATTGTACTTAAATGTATATATATAATATATTTTTTCTATGTATAAACCTCTGCGACTTGTATCTGTATAAAAATATTAGACAATTTAGTTGAATTTTGAGATAAATAACAGTAATTATACACTTTTCATTTATAAAAATACCAAACATTTTATTTTAGCAAATGAGGCAGGCATCCAATATTTTATACAGATTTTATCGCCAATATAGCTACATATCTTTCTAAATTGACAAAAACAAGTACCATTTTGTTTAATACACCCTGTGGTTTTGATATATGTTTGTTCACTTGTGGTATACACATACATAAGACCATTTTCTTTGTTTAAAGCTAAGATTTTCTCAAATTGCACACACGTTATGAACGAAAACGTCATGTATATAGTATCACACTTTAAATGGTTCAATTTCATTGCCACGTCCTCAATATATAATGTTTTGGCCACTGATTTTTGATTGGTACGTGATCATGTGTGATATTACTCAAACAAAATGGCAAAAGTTCCTGTACCTTAAATTTTAGGCAGATTACAATTTTTCTTTCAAAACTACTAATAGACTGTGCTTATATTAATGATAATTGCACTACGTTCTCAACGATTTATCTAGACACGAATAAACTGTTACACCAGGCACAACATTTTACGGTACGACCACCAAGAATTCAACAACTGAAACAATGACGTTGAGAAATCAATTCACGACGGGAGGCACTTGATTAAAATTATTGGTGTCAACTTTAACGTCAAATAATTACGGTGTTTTTGTATTTTGTCACAATCGTAGTTCGCCTATCAGCATCTAAGAAAGCAGCTTTGTGATTATGGCAGTGAACGACTTGTATTTCAAGTTGTTGATGAAATGTTGCTTTCTTTGTGGTGCGTCAACGTCAAACGTCAACCTCGTATAATTATGGACTGAAATGGAATTAAAACGGTTTCCCTACGAGAAATAAATCCAACCGAAGGTGCAAGATCAAAGGAAATAAGTAACTGGAGAATGGTAAATTTAAAAATACCAAAAGCTGGCACATAAATAATTTCTTATAAACATCTATGATCATACTAACTGTTATTTTCAGTCATTTTAACAATAATTAAAGAGAAGGAAGACAATACGCTATTGCACATTGCTAGCTAACTATTAGAAGATACCTTAACTGGTTCGGCGGGGGTTAAGGGACTATTCTGACTATTTGCACTAGAGGGGGTGTGTGAGTTTTGTGCCATCAATTTCTGTCTCACTTCACGTATTTTCAACTGCAAACTCGACTTGCTCGGAAATATGTCCGAATGCTGGGCCTGGAAGGCGGTGGTGGCCTGCGCCGACGGGAACCACGTGTGCTCGTTGAACAGCTGGATCACCAGCTGCCGCCGCTGCTCCAGTATCTTTCGGTGGCCCTTCTCCGAGTCGCGCGACGTTCCCGGCGTCCTGGGTGTCCTCGGCGACGTGCCCTCGCCCATGTCCCCGCTCAGTTCTGCCGTAAAAAATGATTTAGACGCGGGATTAGGGGGTTGGTTCAGGTTACGCACCTCTGACACTGTCAATGTTGAAGTCCGGCCCGAAGAACTGCGTGCCGATGATTTTGGTCGATGGCGCCGATTTGGGCAACGAGTTCGTTGTGTCGGCCTTCGGTTCCTCGTCGATCGAGGTCCGATGGGTGGCAGTAAGTGGGGGCCGTTTCTTCGGATAGTTCGAGAAAAGGCCGCCCGGACTTGGCGGTATCACGTTCGGCGACTTGTTCTCCTCCGGCTTGTAACGTGGCAGCGACGAGAACTTCTTGTCGAAATCGACCGTTTCCAATACTCTGAAAAATTGTTTCCTTCAGACAAGTTTACGATATTCGTATGGTTGTTTAAGTAACACACCTGTCCATGCCATCCTCCTTGTTGCGCTTGAAGAAGCTCTTTTTGGTGGACGGCGACGCCAGGTCGTTGGGGTTGCCGTCCGCTGGGGCCGAAGAAACGTTCGCACTTTCGCTAGACACTTGAACGTTGTTGGTCTGTGAACCAAAAGCTGCAAGCAGAGAGATAAAGGCGATTAATGTCTTCCTTAATTGCTAATTGATTTGATGATTTGATTCATGCGTTCAACGTGTGCCATTTGAATGTGGAAAATTAGAAGAAAAATAAGCAATTTTTTATAGTTATATTGAACTCTTGAAGTTTATATAATGTATCACATTGAAGAGAATTGTTGAATTGAATCATTACTTTGTTAAGTGTTTAAAATAAATTTATACTACAAATAAGATATAAATAAATGATTAATTCTTCTACTATAATGAGGGTTGTCATCAGTTATTTGACGACACAGCAGTTTAACTGACTATATCAACAGAGACAACATGTAACAATTTATTTTTGGTGGTGAATGTTGTTGAAGTAAGGTTGCTAATTTTGAATTAAATGCATGAAATTTAATTAATTTGAAAAATTTGATTACATATTTGTACCATCATCATTAAAGATTTGACGAAATATGATTAAGTCAACCAATTTTTTAATCTAACTACAATATTCAGTATATAATAAAATTTAAAAAATTAATTCAATACATTTCATTGTTAACATCACTCCACTGTTGAACATCAAAAATCCTAAATTGCTTATTTCCTAGTAATTTGTCATGAACATGAGCAAAATTAGAAGAAAAATAAGCAATTTTTTATAGTTAGAGATTGAACTCTTGAAGTTTATATAATGTATCACATTGAAGAGAATTGTTGAGTTGAATCATTACTTTGTTAAGTGTTTAAAATAAATTTACTACAAATAAGATATAAAAAATAATTCTTTTACGTTAATGAGAGTTATCATCAGTTATTTCATGACACAGCAGTTTAGCTCACCAAATCGACAGAGACAACATATAACAATTTATTTTTAATGGTGAATGTTGTTGAAGTAAGGTTGTTAATTTTGAATTAAATGCATGAAATTTAATGAATTTGGAAAATTTAATTATATATTTGTACTATCATCATCAAAAATTTGACGACATATGATTAAGTCAACCATTTTTTTTAATTTAACAAGAATATTCAGTACATAATAAAATTAAAAAAATTAATTATGTATTTGTACTATTATCCAACATTCGTCCTCAATCATTTGACGACAGATAATGAAGTCAATATTATTAATTTTAATTTAACAATAATATTTCAGTACATTTCATTGTTAACATCACTCCACTGTTGAACATCAAAAATCCTAAATTGCTTATTTCTCAGTAATTTGTCATGAACATGGTTAAAAAAGCTAATGATGGTCTTGACGACGTGAAAGACGATATTGTCATTGCTTGTGGTAGGATGTTTTAGAGGCAACATGCAAATTAGTTATTCGTAGAGGTGATTGTTGTTTAAGTAAGGTTGCTAACTTTGAATTAAATTTAGAATAAATCAAGAATTTGAAAAATCTAATTATGTATTTGTACTATCAAATATTGGTCATCAGTCGCTTGATGACACAGAAATTTTGTCGGTGGATGAGTAAGACAAATAATATTTATAATTTAACAATAATATCTCAATTTAAACTATGATAATTTTATTGGTGAACACCGGAAAGAAAATCGAAAATTGCTTATTTCCTTGAAGACAAATGACGTTCTTAATGACATGAAAGACGATAGACAGAGTCATACAAAAAGAGTAGTAAAGTGTAATATAAAATGAAGGTTCACAACAACTTGTTTGTTAGAATCATTTAATCAGTTAATCCCGTTGATTTTGAAAAAATTAAAGCAATGTGTTACTCCCAATAAGCGGTAATATTAATGTACAGTTAGCAACCCTCTGTTTACTCCATGAGATCTAAATCTACAGTTAAAAGGGGATTAGATTTGTCCAATGATATATGATAACACATAGGTCGGATGTTTGTTTTTAGGGAACAGCTCCCATTTGAACACTGATAACTAACTACAGACTTGCTATGACTTAATTAAATGATTATAGTAAATTTAATCAAACTAGTTAACCACAAGCCGGTAGTTGAGCTAATCTAAATGACAGTAACACTACCCCTGATACCTTTAGGTTGTTGTACAAGCTGTGATTGTCCTCCTTTTATAGAAAAAATTCAGACATAAAAATATAAGTATAAATGCTTTCAGCAAAACACAAGGTAAACTTACCTAGTGACTGTCTCCTCTGCAAGGGTGCCCTGCCCAGCTGGGCGGGCGTGGGAGCCAGGACGAACTCCTGATTGTGAGGCTCCGTCAGCTGATTAGTCTCAGACATAATATTCTGATGCGACGCCAACGACATTTGCATTTCGTTCTCCTCCTTCTCCAACTTTACGTCCTTGTTCTCGAGCGAAAATGTTAAACCTGCAGCGCCACGTGTCATGTAGTACTTTGGTCTGGCGTTCGTAAGATTGTCAAATAAACACTTACCTGAGGTACACGCCTTAGGCGTAGTGACCGTTTGATTTTGTGCGGTCTGATATTCGGCCTGTGACGTGATTACTTTTGTCTGAGCCTGGCTGACTATTACCGATTGCGTGGCCGGCTTGGACAATATACGTACGTTAACGTTGTTAACGTTCGACTCGGAAACGGGTAACGAGAACGGCGGACGCATGTAAACGCATTGAATGTCTTGGGGATTGGACGTCACGACCACGTACTGCGACCTGTCGGTCGAGTCGGGCAGACACAATGGCGAATTGATGACGACGGTGAGAGGTTGGGATGTGAATTGGCTGGTCTGGGTTTCGTTCATTTGGAGCATGTTATTTGGCTTAATTGGCGACTTGAGGATTAAGGTGTTGGTTTTGGTTGGGATGGTGCTGGTTTGTATGGCGGACGAGTTCACCCACTGCGTCCCCGGATCGGTTTTGAGGGAGGACCAAGGTTCGAGGGGGTTCCGTTCCTTGATGTCGTTCGGCGTTTTGACCACTTTCGGCGATATTGGCATCGTTTTGAAGGCACCGCCGGTGGGTTGGAAACCCGTCACGCCGGACGGATTCACCGGACCCGCGTGGAAGGTGAAGGTGCTGGTGGTGGGCGCCGGACTGTACTTCGGCGTGTCCACCGACGGCAGCCTCGCCTTTATCGGCTTCGGTTTGCACGTCACCTCCGAGCCGCCTGACGACAGCACCGGGCTGAAATGAGGCTTCGAAAAATTCGACTGTTCCATGTCACTGTGAGACTCCGAATCCGAATCGGTAACTTTTTCTTTACATTTCAGGTCAATTTCGGTTCCTGGTTCCTCACAAATGACCATTTGGTCGTCGTCGGAGGCGTCGCCCGACACGTCAGCCTCAAGAGGCATCTGCCTTGAAGGCTCCAACTGATGGGGAGGCGGCGAATTCACTCTGGGACTTATCGGCTCCCCACTGTCGCCAGTGGAGCTCAACTTACTTCTACCGGAGCCCGTCGAAGACTTCCTCCTGTCCTTGTTGCACCTGAAACTCAACCATCAACAACCACATCAAAGACTAACTATGAATCACTGACCATTTCCACTCGGGATGCGCCTTGAAATGCGCCTCCTTAACCTCGGAAGCCAACTCGTGGTACTGCTTCTTCTGATCAGACCCCAAGGCATACCACCACTCCCCCAGAATCTTGGACACGGTCCTGTTGTCCTGGTTGGGGTGCATTTGATGCACGATGCCCCTGTGCCTCTTCGAGAATATCATGAACGCGTTCATCGGCCTCCGGATGCGCTCCTTGTTCTTCGTCATGTTGGGTTCCTTGTTATTGCTATTGAGGGAGGTCAGCGACTGGCTCCGTTTCTTGTTGCCGTTGCTATCTATGCTGGGATTGGTGGGTTCGCTCTCAAACACGTCGTCGTCCTCCTCGGTGGGCACCGGCATCGACTCGACGTCAGTCTCGTCGTCGAGGATGTCGATGGGTGGCGGTGCCGATAGGGGTGGCGACAGTTCCGACGACGGTGGTGACGTCGGACCGGTGCTAGTGGTTAAAATTGGCACGATCGTGTGCCAGGGTATCACGAAGGCAGACTGTGAAGGTTGCGAATTGCTTGGTACTTTTATGTGCGGAACGATTTGTCTTTGGTTCTGGTTTGGAAGCGGCACCTTCGGTGTACTATTGCTTTGCGGTCTCATCGGTGAAATGTTCGGCGGTAATGTCAGCGAGTTATGCTGGTTCATCGTTTCGTTCTTGATGATGTTGTGGTTCATGTTGGGGGATATTTGTTCGGCTTTGACGATCACCTGGGACGGTGGATTTTGCGGTGCCGGTATCACCCTCTTGACCACCGATTGCGTGGCCGGCGGCAACACAGGTACTAATTGTGTCGGATGCACTATCACAGGCAAACCAGAACCTATCGAATTCGTTGGAATTAGGCCCGCACCACTGGAATGGGTACTATTTACATGGTTCGTGCTGTTAGATAGCACGCGGATTGTTTGGGTGGGTTGCACGTGATCGCTCTGGATGACTTGTCGCTGAAACGATTTCGCCTCTTTCATCTCGTTTTCGTCATTGTTCACTAACATCAAGTGGTTCTTATTTTCATGGGTCGGCTCGGGCAATACACAAAACACTGTTCCTGAAATTGACTTTTTTAAAGAATATTCGCTACCAATAACAAAGTTTCTTGATACCGTGCATTCAAATTGTTTCTAGTTACGTGTGGCCTACTCCTTTTCAATTCGATTGGACGACTCTGCTCAAGTTTCCTGAGCAATTTCACTATTTTTCTGACGACTTTTTTTCATTGATTTTTCTTTCAAATGCTCATAACTTTATTAAAAAATAACGAATTTAAACAACTTCATTTAAAATGTGAGGATCATTGTAACCATTAGTTTGATTGTTGTACAAAAAATTTACCAAATAGAGTATCAAGACACTTTGAATGATCAATAAAAATTACCGACTAACCTTGAGAGAGTTGAGTATTATCATGTTCAATTGGTTGATTTGAGGGAGTAGTGAGAGCCTGCTGAAGTATCACACCTTGATCGTTTCCCGTTGTGTTCCACGACCTCGGATTAGGCGACACCCTAATTACACTCGTGGTTGGAGCCTTAATCGGCCTGACTTCAGGCCTGCATCAAACATAATACGGTTAGAAACAATCAAACTGGTGAAACCATTTGGTGTACCTTATTACTGGCTGATAGCACGGTGCATAATTGGCGGGTCCGGGTGAGTTTCTCTTCTGCATGTGAGACGAAATTGACGATATAGGCATGAAAACGTTATTCCGCGAGCCTACGGTTAACGGGGATTGGATCGCGTTGTTCGGCGACGATCCTTGACCGTTCGGTGAGAAAGCTGGCGTCGATCTGGAGCTTCCCAATGATACTGTAAATCAGTAAAAAGTATTAGAGCTAGTTGTCGAGTATTACCGATAGTTTTGAATATATTTTTTGATTTAAATTACATTAAATTAACATTCAACACTATCGATAGTAAGTTTGGAAGTATTGAAAAATATCGATGGGGATGACAATGAACGTTATCGATAGTTTGATACTATCATGATCTGATAGTTCTTTCGTTAGTTTTGTACTACTTAGAATATTTTAGTCACAAAATTTTATTTAAATTATGATAACAAAACAATTATTTATATACATATTTAATGTGTACACTCCAATATTATCGATATTACTAACGATAAGGTTGATAGTATACTTTGGAATTATCAGAATCTATAGATAAAGATAATTATCAATATTATCTATACTCTTTTATGGTTTGTAAATATACCTATAGGCAAGAGTTATCGATATTTTATTTTTAAATTATGGTAATAAAAAATTTTTTTTGAGTATGTTTGTTTGAAAGCACTAAAAATACATATTTATCCCAAAACTATCGATATGGCTGATATTATACTTTGGAATTATCAGAAACTATGATTTAGGTTAATTATCAACATTATTGATAGTCCTTCACTATCAAATTCTATCGATAGTTTTGAATTACTAACAAGATATTGGTCATAAATAATTTTTGCTTGTGTTTTCTTATAGGCTAATATTTTTCATTTTTGCTTAATAAAATGTTTATTAATATTTTTAGGAGTGCCTATAGTTAAGATATATCAATATTTTATTTAAATTATGGTAACAATATAATTCTTTTTGAATGTACTTGTTTGAAACCACTGAAAATACATATTTGATATATTTATCCCAATAGCATTGATATTACTATAGATATGATACTTTGGAATTATCAGAAACTATGATTAAAGTTAATTATCAACATTATTGATAGTCCTTCACTATCAAATTCTATCGATAGTTTTGAATTACTAACAAGATATTGGTCATAAATAATTTTTGCTTGTGTTTTCTTATAGGCTAATATTTTTCATTTTTGCTTAATAAAATGTTTATAAATATTTTTAGGAGTGCCTATAGTTAAGATATATCAATATTTTATTTAAATTATGGTAACAATATAATTCTTTTTGAATGTACTTGTTTGAAACCACTGAAAATACATATTTGATATATTTATCCCAATAGCATTGATATTACTATAGATATGATACTTTGGAATTATCAGAAACTATGATTAAAGTTAATTATCAACATTATTGATAGTCCTTCACTATCAAATTCTATCGATAGTTTTGAATTACTAACAAGATATTGGTCATAAATAATTTTTGCTTGTGTTTTCTTATAGGCTAATATTTTTCATTTTTGCTTAATAAAATGTTTATAAATATTTTTAGGAGTGCCTATAGGCAAGATATATCAATATTTTATTTAAATTATGGTAACAAAATAATCCTTTATAAATATATTTGTTTGAAAGCACTGAAAAAACATATTTGATGTATTTATCCCAATACCATCGATATTACTATCCATATGACTGATATACCCTGAAATTGACAGAAATTGTCGATAGGGATGAATATCGATACTATGAAACCGTTAATCAAGGCAATAAACGACGATTTAACAAACGGACTGGTACCTAACATGTTGGCAGCATCGGTCTCCTCTTGATCGAACCGGCCGGTGATCCTGCGGTCGCCGCAGTTGGGCGACGTCTCCGAATCCCTGGACGTGTCCTCCCCCTCGCCCTTACTGTTGGACCTCGGGTTCGGTCCGTTCCTGAGGGCGCTGCCCTTGAGATTTAGATGCCTGGAACAGTAGCCCCTGCGCTGGCTCTCCTTCGTGCAACCCGGTGCCGAACACAGACGTCTCCACTGCTTCCCGTTGAACTTCTTCCGTATCGCGTTCGGCGTCGTCACGATGTCGCCCTTCTTGTACTTGTGCGGCGTGGCCGGATGGCTGCGCGGCGTCGTCGGCTGCGATCTCTGCGTGATGCTGCTCGAAGAACTGCCGCGACTGTGCATGCTACTCCGCTTGCTGCTGCCGGACAATTTGGCGTCGATTTCCGAATTGAACGTGAGGTCCTGTCGCAGCTCGTCCTCGCTCTCGCCGAATTCGTCGTAGACGCGTCCGTTGGAGACGGGCGTGCAGGCGGAGACTGGGGTGGTTTGGGTCGGAGAGGTGATGTGCCGGAAGTAGTCGTTGGTCTGCGGCAGCATCTCCACCTGCGGCTCCAGATTGGCCAGCTCGTCGTACCAGGGTGGTCGCAGTAGACGCAGTTCCGATCGTTTCACCTCGATCTCGCTGCCGCCGCCGATTATCGCCACGCTGAACCTGACAGGCTGGCCCTCCAGCACGCTGCACACTATTCCTTCGACGAATACGTTGTGATTGTGACGGACGCATACTCGGGTTGATGTGGTGATTTGGTTTACTGACGGACTGGCGTCGCCTATCACGTTGTACCACTCTTTGTCGAACACGTTGGAGAACGATATTGATTTCGCATCTTTACCATCTAGCTCCACCACAATCTACAAGAAAAAAAAAAAAATTAACACCAAATATATAAAAAAAACTATTTCTACAATTATTATAATTATATAGTATTAATTGAAAAAATAATGAATTATCATTATTTCGTTCATTAAAACAAAAAACTTAACTTGAATGAAAATGAATAAACCTAATTATTAGAGATTATTTTCATTTAAATGCCTTCGATTCGGTTTGCCATTTATTTCAGAAATGTTCCATTTCCATTAT
Source organism: Aethina tumida (assembly GCF_024364675.1). Classification (NCBI taxonomy): domain Eukaryota; kingdom Metazoa; phylum Arthropoda; class Insecta; order Coleoptera; family Nitidulidae; genus Aethina; species Aethina tumida. Next base: position 9,561,967 of record NC_065435.1, on the reverse strand, counting down.
ATTTATATAAGAATTAATTAAGATTTAATTATGTATTACAAATAAATATCTTTGAATAAAATTAATTCTTTTCAAATTATTAATTAATAAGAAAAATTAAAAATGAATGTTGAAAATTATCAATTCGATATTTTATATTATATTGGTAATTAACGGTTATCAAATATCACATTTATCTTTCACGGTTGTATAAACAATATTCATTCAAACAAAAGATATAATTTCGAAAGATAAATTATTCCAATTATTTAAGATCATTATTTTCATTATATTGCTCCCGATTCCATTAGATTTTTTGCTAATTTATTGATTTGTATTTGCATTATTATACGAACACAATATTTTCTAAAGAAATAATTTTGATCAATGTTATTTTCCATTTATTTTATAATTATGTGCGTTTCAGAATGAACATTTTTTTAGCGCTAATGAATTCTTTGTTAATTAACGTAGAAAAACAGATTTTAATTTAAAAAAATATTTTTCTTTGAATTAAATGCATTTTTTATAATTTCCAGTAATTTAAAAGTAAATTGATGAATGATTTATGTATTTTTTTAACATTTAAACCTTTAAATTTAACACAAATTTATCTAATTATTAGGTATAACTGGCATTAAAATGTCCTCAATTCTATTAGAATGTTTTTAATTCATTGATTTGAATTTTTCTTGGATTAGTCCAGTTCCAAAAATTATTATACAAACTAAATATTTTCTACAAAATTTTTTTGGCCAATAATACGTTATATTTCTTTAATAAGTATATGTCATTAAAGTATTAAAAGGTAAAATTTTCAGTGTTAATTAATTTTTTGTTATTTATAACGTAGAAAATGTTATAAAAATACAAAAATGGAAATCATTTAATCCAAAGAAAATTGTATTTAAAAATTAAATTAATCTGTTTTTAGAAGATAAATCTTTTGTTTAGAACAAACGTTGTTCATATAATAGTTGAATATTTAAACCTTTAAATTTGACACAAATTAATATAATTATTAGAGATAATAATTATTAAAATATTCTCAATTTCATTAGAATGTTTTTAATTCATTAATTTGAATTTTTCTTGGTTCACTTCAGTTCCAAAAATTATAATACAATTTCAATATTTTCTAAAAAATGTTTTTGGACAATGATACATTACAATTCTTTAATAAATATATGTGATTAAAGTATTGAAATGTAAAATTTTCAGTTTTAAATAATTTTTTGTTATTTAAAACTTTGAAACAAAAGATTTGTATTCTAATAACATTTTAGATTAATAACATTTAAACCTTTAAATCTGACATCAATTAATCTAATTATTAGAGATAATTGTTATTAAAATGGCCTCAATTCCATTAGAATGTTTTTTATTCATTGATTTGAATTTTTCTTGTTTTAGTTCAGTTCCAAAAATTATTAAACAAACTCAATATTTTCTAAAAATGATTTGTGCCAATGAAACTTTACATTTCTTCAATAAGTATATGTGATTAAAGTATTAAAAGCTAAAATATTCAGTATTAATTAACTATTATATGAACAACGTTCATTCTAAAAAAAGATTTATCTTCCAAAAACAGATTAATTTAATTTTTAAATATAATTATCATTAAATTAAATGAATTTTTTATTATTTACAGTAATTTAAAACTAAATTGATGAATAATATTCATTTTTGTAAATTTTTAACATTTAAAACTTCAAATTTAACATCAATTATTCTAATTATTAGAAATAATTGTCACTACAATGTCCTCAATTCCATAAGAATGTTTTTAATTCATTGATTTGAATTGGTACAGTTCAGTAATTTCAATGATTTTTTTTAAATTTCAGTAATTTGAAACTAAATTGTTGAATGATTTTCATTTCTGTATGTTTTTAACATTTAAATCATTAAAATTGTCACAAATTAATCTAATTATTACAGATAATTATCATTAAAATGTACCCAATTCCATTAAAATGTTTTTAACTCATTGATTTGAATTTTTATTGGTACAATTCAGTTCCAAAAATTATTACATGAACTTAATATTTTCTAAAAAATGTCTTTGGACAATAATACTTAATAACAGTTATTAACGCGTAAAATTTTCGGTATTAATTAATTTTTTGTTGTTTATAACGTTGATCATTATGAACATTCATTCTAATCAAAAGATTTATATTCGAAAAATAAATTTTTATGTAATTAATTTGCTTTTTTCTTAAATCATTGTAACAAATATCTTCTAAAAAATATTTATTGTATATTTAGATGTCTAACTTATACTTGAACATTTTAATTCAATATTTTTTTTGTTGTTGATTAATTATCATCTATGAAATAAATCACACTTATTTTTAATTTAAATCCACTTGAGATACGGATGACACTATTTTCATTATATTTATTATCAACGTAATTTACACCTAACATTTAAACAATTGTATATGTCCATGTAATAGTCTAATTAAAATTGATAAAACCCATTATGGAGGTAACATAATTAAAATACTTGAAGACTGAACTTACGTACGTACATATTGATTTATCTATAACGATCCAGTTTATTCATTAAGCGATAATTAATAACATCGTAACGAGTGTGAAAATATATTTTAATAACATTACGTACAGATTTCACATAATATTTAAAATAACTGTCCGCAATATAGTCGAATATTGCCAATTCATAAACATACAAGAGATACCTACGACGTGATAAACTAAATTAAATATGTATTCATATAGTACACGGTTTATCTTAATGCCGATTGCGGTAGGAGTGACACCGTGCAGCTAGTGCGAAACCCACTTATGTGAATTGCATTTTTCTAAATAAGTTGCAGCCGCTTGCAACTGCTCCTCTTCCTGAATTTGAACAAACGTTCACCTTTGCCAACATTCGTTATGAAGTGAACATTTCAAATATCCACATTATTTATGGAAGCCTTTCCATTTTATAAATAGATTATTGTTCTTTTTGACGAGCCAAAGCCCCAATCATTTGCAGACGGCCGCACATCTGGACGGCCCTTATTAGCGTTTACTTGACGTGACTTAATTTATTATTTTTTTTTTACGTTACGACAATGTTTGTTGTACGACGACATTGATACGAGATAACGGCGAATTTGCATCGTATCAGTTTATCTCGCACATTCGATGTTACACTATGTCTGTTGTAAATAGATCACACTTCAATGGGACGAAATCGAAAATTTGTCCTGTTGTGTCACCGTTAAGAAAATTTACTTAAAAGCCGGGGTAAAATTGTGGGCCCTCACTTAAGTTTTCACAATATGACTCCTTTACAATTAATTATTAATAGATTTACACCATTAGATCTGTGGTGCAGAAACTGTATTGATTGATCAGTTGTACTACATCTTAAATTAATTACAATCAGCTTTAATTAACTGCTTTGTTAATTTAGTTAATAATCAAGCTCTAATATTAATTAATAACAAAGACAATATGTAAATTTATATATGTACACTCATGTGGTGAATTTGTTATATAAGAAATATGAATATTTAATGATACAATATCAGAGTATACTTGGAAGAACCGCAATTTTATAACTTGTGATTAAGTTGTGTCTTACAATACAATTCCCTCAAGTTTAATTGCAAAATTGTTTTACTACGTTTGTACGGATACCTCAATTTGGTTGTAATCAGTTTCTTTGTTTAACAATCAGCTTAATGAATGAAATAATGGTTCTACTATTAATTCATTAGAAAAATAATTCATTAGAAATAATACTTGATTAATGTATATATTTAAGAAATATATCAAATAAAACATAAAATCATGTTCTGGCATTAATTAATAATAAAGCCAATATGTAGACTTATATATTTTGTTCTGACAAATTTTTTAATGTATATATTTAATAAATATGGATGTTTAATAATAGGAAAATGGGAAATACTTTGAAGAACCGCATTTTTGTAACTTGTTGCCATTAAGCTATATATTAACTTAGTTATCATCAGTCTTTTTAATTAAATTATTAAAATAAAGCATAAAATCATCTTCTGGCATCAATTGATAATAAAGCCAATATGTAGACTTATATATTTTGTTCTGACAATTTTTTTAATGTATATATTTAATAAATATGGATGTTTAATAATAGGAAAATAGGAAATACTTTGAAGAACCGCATTTTTGTAACTTGTTGCCGTTAAGCTGTGTTATACAATAGAATTTTATCAAGTTTAACTGTATAATAATTTCCTATGTATATATTAACTTAGGTATCATCAGTCTTTTTAATTAAATTATTAAAATAAAGCATAAAATCATGTTCTGGCATCAATTAATAATAAAGCCAATATGTAGACTTATATATTTTCTTCTAACAATTTTTTTAATGTATATATTTAATAAATATGGATGTTTAATAATAGAAAAATAGGAAATACTTTGAAGAACCGTATTTTTGTAACTTGTTGCCATTAAGCTGTGTTATACAATATAATTTTATCAAGTTTAACTGTATAATAATTTTACCACCTTCGTATGTATATCTTAACTTAGTTATCATCAGTCTTCTTAATTAAATTATTACAATAAATTATAAAATTATGTTCCGGCATTAATTAATAATAAAGCCAATATGTAGACTTATATATTTTGTTCTGACAAATTTTTTAATGTATATAATTTAATAAATATGGATGTTTAATAATAGGAAAATAGGAAATACTTTGAAGAACCGCATTTTTGTAACTTTTTGCCGTTAAGCTGTGTTATACAATAGAATTTTATCAAGTTTAACTGTATAATAATTTTACCACCTTCGTATGTATATCTTAACTTAGTTATCATCAGTCTTCTTAATTAAATTATTACAATAAATTATAAAATTATGTTCCGGCATTAATTAATAATAAAACCAATATGTAGACTTATATATTTTGTTCTGACAAATTTTTTAATGTATATATTTAATAAATATGGATGTTTAATAATAGGAAAATAGGAAATACTTTGAAGAACCGCATTTTTGTAACTTGTTGCCGTTAAGCTGTGTTATACAATAGAATTTTATCAAGTTTAACTGTATAATAATTTTACCACCTTCGTATGTATATCTTAACTTAGTTATCATCAGTCTTTTTAATTAAATTATTAAAATAAAGCATAAAATCATGTTCTGGCATCAATTAATAATAAAGCCAATATGTAGACTTATATATTTTGTCCTGACAAATTTTTTAATGTATATATTTAATAAATATGGATGTTTAATAATAGGAAAATAGGAAATACTTTGAAGAACCGCATTTTTGTAACTTGTTGCCGTTAAGCTGTGTTATACAATAGAATTTTATCAAGTTTAACTGTATAATAATTTTACCACCTTCGTATGTATATCTTAACTTAGTTATCATCAGTCTTCTTAATTAAATTATTACAATAAATTATAAAATTATGTTCCGGCATTAATTAATAATAAAACCAATATGTAGACTTATATATTTTGTTCTGACAAATTTTTTAATGTATATATTTAATAAATATGGATGTTTAATAATAGGAAAATAGGAAATACTTTGAAGAACCGCATTTTTGTAACTTGTTGCCGTTAAGCTGTGTTATACAATAGAATTTTATCAAGTTTAACTGTATAATAATTTTACCACCTTCGTATGTATATCTTAACTTAGTTATCATCAGTCTTTTTAATTAAATTATTAAAATAAAGCATAAAATCATGTTCTGGCATCAATTAATAATAAAGCCAATATGTAGACTTATATATTTTGTCCTGACAAATTTTTTAATGTATATATTTAATAAATATGGATGTTTAATAATAGGAAAATAGGAAATACTTTGAAGAACCGCATTTTTGTAACTTGTTGCCGTTAAGCTGTGTTATACAATAGAATTTTATCAAGTTTAACTGTATAATAATTTTACCACCTTCGTATGTATATCTTAACTTAGTTATCATCAGTCTTCTTAATTAAATTATTACAATAAATTATAAAATTATGTTCCGGCATTAATTAATAATAAAGCCAATATGTAAACTTATATATTTTGTTCTGACAAATTTTTTAACGTATATATTTAATAAATATGGATGTTTAATAATAGGAAAATAGGAAATACTTTGAAGAACCGCATTTTTGTAACTTGTTGCCGTTAAGCTGTGGATGTTTAATGACAGAAAAACAGAAAATACAGGAAGTTTATTAATCTTTATTATTTAAGAAATATAAATTTTTAATAATATAACATTAGAATGTACTTGGAACTACCGCATTTTTATAAATTGTCGTCATCAATTGTATAAGAGCTTACCAAATTTGTATGGATAGTCATTGTCAATTTTTATGTTTAATAAATGGTTATACCTTTAAAATAAAGCGTAAATCAAGCTATGATATTAATTAATAACAAAGACAATATGCTGATTTATATACATTGTTATGACCAATGTATATATTTAAGATATATGAATAATTAATAACAGAAACTCAGAAGGTATACGTGGATTTATATGTGTGCACTGCTGTAACAAATTTATTAATGTATATACTTAAGAAATTTGAATACTTAACAACAAAAGTCAACCGAACCTCAGTTTTGTAACCTGTGGTGATTAAAACGTGTTTTACAATGGAATTATATCGAGTTTAATTGTATAATAGTTGTACTACGTTTGTATTGATACCTTCATTTAGTTATAATTAGTTTTTTGTTCAATAACTAGTTAAATTATTGAGATAAAGCATTTAATATACGTTACTACTACTATTAGAGAATACAATAAAACCGAACGAAAAGCTTAATCACCGTCGGCTTCCATAAAAATTCATCGTCCATAGTAGTAAAAACATGACTTCATCCATGTATTTCTCTAAGATTAGTCACCGTCCAACGTGAATACTGGATTTGTTTTTGAACTTTATGCCGAATCTTGAATTCATAAATAGGACGATAATAATAAAAAAATAAATGATTGTGTGTTGGACACCGGTAAAACGCTAATTTAAGATGGTACGATTCTTGCATACAAATGTAGTGAGTAATAATTATTATTTAGCGAGTCAATGTTACTTCCAAGACGGGAAAGGTTCGGCCGTTCATCGCCTGGCTCATTTAAAATCGAAATTACATAAACTGTCAATAAACCGAATCTCGGCGTTTTCGGAATCACGTTATTTATGGTGTTGTTCACGAAATCCTTAGAGGAGAGGTCATAAAATCAAGGGTACCTCTTCAGTCGACAATAGAATATATAAACGACAAAGAAGTCCCCCCCCCCTGGTAGTTCTATTGTTGACAGATTTTAAATGCCTGCCAGTAATGCCTCACGGGTTTCATGAAAAATTTCCTCGAGTGGACAAATAATCAACGACAAGTGATTTAGCCACCCGCAATTTAATGCGGCGAGCATTTTAATTTTCCTTGAATCGAGCAATTCCTTCGTTTCGCATTAGCTGATTACAAAGCAATTTTTTAGACGGGATAAAGCCCGATTTTAATCGCGGCATAATTCAATTAAAAACTATCCCATTACACGTTATTTACATGCAACTTTTCCCCGTTTTTTCCTCCCGGCAAAGACATTAAAACGAAAATTGTATTTCGAATGAATTCCGCCAGTATTTCGTGTAAAACCTGCCGTTTTCGCTTTTGAATACCGACGTCGAGATAAATGGGTGAAAGATAATGGTTGCTCGCAGTGAAACAAATCAGATAATCTTACAGTTCAAAAGTGCATAACAAATGGTCAAAAGCGAATAGAAATGGGGAGGAGATCGATGCGGCGAGTCCGGTTGAAAAATTATGCATTATTCGGATAATACAATTAATGATGCTTAGAACAGATTCTGGTCGGTTTATATAAATATTTAAATAGTGATGACAGTTTGCCACATTCAGTGATTTAATGCACTTGGCTGCGAATATAAAATTTGTCATCTGATTTAAATTTATTCTTTAATTTTTCATAGATAAAAGATTTTATAGTCATTTATTTTATATTTTAAAATAACCTTTTGAACTTTTCTGTAATGAAATTATATCAATAATTTGACCATTTAGGGTGGCACATATTGGTCTGAAAAAAGGTAATTTTTATGGTATTTTTTTCGAAATTGTAGACACAACATAAATTAACATTTTAGACCATTTTTACCCACTATAACCAAAGTAATTTGATAGTTTTGAATAATTGAATGGGGAAAAATAATTTATTCGTCTCCTTTTTCCATTTTTTCTAACTTTCAAGCATCAAAAATCACAGAAAGCAGGTCAAAATCAATACTTTCTTTACTGTATTGTATAGAGGGCCCATTTATGAGCACTTCGAGTCCACAGAGATGTATCTAGTACCTCTCATAGAATAAATATGGTCATTTTACTGAAAGTATTAATTTACAAGATAGGTTCAGAAAATTCTGATTCTTTCTTTGTTATTACGTTCTGTAAAAACGGTGTCTTTTTAGTCTATTTTCTTTTAAATTTTAGAGAAAATATAAGCTAACATTTTAAACCATTTTCACTCACTATAACTGTGATAATTGGATAGCTATGAATAATCGAATAGGAAAAAATTGTTTATTCGTCTTCTATTCAATATTGTCTAATTTTCAAGCATTAAATATCACAGAAAACAGGTCAAAACCAATGCTTTCTTTACTGTATTGTATAGAGGGCTCTTTTACGAGCATTTCGAGTCCACAGAGATGCATCTAGTGCCTCTCATAGGATAAATATGGTCATTTTACTGAAACAATGACTAAGACTACTGTTCCTACATTTTCCTTATTTTATGCTGTAACTGGTACTAAATAAAATAAATTCCTTTTTAAACGAGTCAATTTGTCCTTATTTTTAGATTTTCATGCAATAATTATTAATATACAAGGTCGGTTTAGAAAATTCTCCTTTCTTTGTTAACTCGTTCTATAAAAACGGTATTTTTTAAAATAATTTAGTCTATTTTCTTTTAAATTGTACAGAAAACACAGACTAACATTTTATACCATTCTTATTCACTATAACTGTGGTACTTGGGTAGCTATGAATAATCGAATATGGAAAAGTTGTTTATTCGTCTTCTATTCAATTTTGTCTAATTTTCAGGCATTAAATATCACAGAAAACAGGTCAAAACCAATGCTTTCTTTACTGTATTGTATAGAGGGCTCATTTATGAGCATTTCGAGCCCACAGAGATGCATCTAGTGCCTCTCATAGGATAAATATGGTCATTTTACTGAAACAATGACTCAGACTACCGTTCCTACATTTTCCTTATTTTATACTGTAACTGGTACTAAATCAAATAAACCCTTTTTTATAGAGTCGATTTGTCCTTATTTTCATGCAATTTGGTTAGTAAGAAAAGATTTTGAAGTAAGCTCATAAATGTCGCTAATCTAGTTCTTATCGGAGCAGGTAGAGCATCTTAAAACCTCTTCATATAAACCTCGACCTAATAAAAGCCTAAATTAGTAGCCCTGAATTCCAATATCTTATCAACGTTTTTCCATTAAATAACGATTGTTTAAAGACCTCCAAACACGTAGGCTGGTGCAATAAGATGACAAATTTGTGCAGAAATTACTCCAAAATGACCCACAATCTTGGGTTGTCATTTAAGGCTGTTGTTCATGTTTTTAGGTATGATATAGGACCATTGCACAAAATTATTGGTAAAGTGGACCGTTTCCTGTACAGAGAGATGTAAAATAACCATTTTCCAACGATAATTTACCAATTACTTTGATTTTTATGCATCATAATGATTCGAAGCATCGTCAAAAGTTGTTCAAAACTGGTTAAAAAATAATCAATGTGAGATCTAAATCCAATTGAAAACTTATGGAACAACATATCTCCATTAAAGCACCAAAAACAATAAAAAATTAGATGAATTGCCCAACATTTTTAAATGTGTGCTATTTCTGTGACCAGCCACAACGCACAATTATTTTGTTTAACAATTAATTTAAGTAGTAATTATTTTAAATAAAACATAAAATATTTGATAGCATTTAATTAGAAGTGTGAATTTCCTAATTAATAATAAATAGTAAGGTTTGCTTTTTCTCTGGACTCTCTATTGATTCAAAATGTTTGTAGAACAAACCTCTAAACCATCAGACCATCCTTTGTTCATATTCTGTGATTATTAAGGCTTAAAACTTAGAAAATAGGAAAGCAAGACGTAAAAATAATTTTATTTTTACATTTAATTTCTCATACTGAACTACTACAGTTATAAAGTAGTACAATGGTTTAAAATGTTCATACACGTTTTCCCCTATAATTTAATAAAAAAGAGGAAATTCTCATAAAAAATGCAACTTTTATGTGCTACAATTGGAATAAAAAGGGGCTAGCTTTAAAAAAATCATTAAAACCTTCGAATTCCATGGAAAATTTTACCCTTAAAATTTTTTATTTATTGAAAACATAATAAAATCTTAATTCTAAAATATAATATGCTATAATATATTTATGTATATATGACAAAAAACACGCCAAACATGCATATTTAATTTACAACAAGTCGTAAAGTTACGTGCCGCCAAATATAATTCCCCATTAAGAAGGTTAAAAAATTTAAAATATAATATTTCTGCATATATCACAGAAAACGAAATATTTTAATTACGAGACATTACAATTTAAAATTAACTTAAAATGATAATTGCACGTAGCAAAGCTGAGTAAAGTAATTCCACCACACCATTATTATAATTATCATGAAACTGTCGCAGAAAAATCTTTAATAAAATATCACATTTCAAAATAGTTACGTGACTCATTATGGGTATTGCATTTGGTATTATTTTGTACTCTGATTTCTGACCTAATTCGCGATAAACAGTCAGCAGTAACCGAAAATTTACTTTAGATAATACCTAAACCTAACCAAAACATAACATAATATTTCTTGTCCTAGTAGATAATTCAATCAAACAAAATAAACAATTTTATTCCGTTTATCTGCTAAAAATAAACCGGTGCATTTTTTTGTTATATATTATTATAACGAACATTTAAAATTATCAAGCTTAGAGAAGCAACACTAACCAAGTAATTTATTTATCTTGACTATAAAATATTTCTTTTCCACACGAAAACAAGCCAAATTATATTAACACAGGTAAAACTGTGATTTCACAACACACGTGATCAATAGTTGCACCGAATGTTGTTTAAAATTAATTTCATTTTGTTGCAAAAATAAAAATTAAATGGAAATTAAACATTCACATCATCCATTGGTACACGTCAGTCGTTAACTCGAATAAACTTTGACATGAATAGAAAATACTGTTTTATCATACTTCCTTTATATATTTAATGAATATAACCGGCCTTTTTCCTGATATTAAGGAAGATGTTTATTCATTCAAAGGCAACATGTCTTACATACGAAACCTTACGTAAACATTCATTTTAATCAGAATCTATACAAATAACCCAATATTGTACAAGTACTAATTTAAATAGTGATTATAATGAAAGTTTTATCATTATATTATTATGAATTTATGATTATCAATAATTTTACCAGTAAAACACGTATTTCATCATCTGTATGAAGTGACGAATTGACGTTAATTAAACGACTTTTTTTGTCCAAATATTTTGCTACAACTAAAAATTTCTTGCCACTACTAAACAGTTTATAAACAATGTCGCTGTGTTTATTTAAAAAAAAAGTATTATCATCTCATTGTTTAATTTCGTTGTTAGTAGTTATTAATTATCTTAATTTTACATACTTTTATGACTTGAAATTATATTAAATGTAGTTTTATATGTAATCAAATGGTTAATTATTGATTTGATGTTATTTTAAATTATGGTCATAAATAAAATTTATAACTATAATGAATGATATTTTATTAAATTAAAATTATTAAATTTCAATTTGTCACACTAAAACTGTTAAATTGTTTACATTGTAATGAGGAGGATTTCTACATACTGTAATAAAGCTTATCAAGTTTAATAAGATATTGTTAATATGGGAACTATGAATTAATTATTGATTTAATGTCATTATAAATGGGAGCAAAATTAAAAAGTCAAAACTGACAGTCTGTAATTAAATTCATAACATGCTTTGATGACTGTATTCAATTAAAAAATATACTTTGGGTAAAAAACATAGGCAACAATTTGTGCTGCTGTTTGCCACAATACTATAAACAATTAAATGTATTTGTACAAATATAAAATAGTATACAACTTACATTGCTGGCATTAGCTTTGCTGATAACTCCAGGATAATAGCAATCTCCTTGTTTGGCAAGTACACGATGGCCACACCACTCACTTAAGTCCACAAGATTGGGTCTTGAAGCCGGTTTGTACGCATCATCATGTACTATCCTTTGGTTGCAGGAATAATCAACAGCAATTGCTTGTGGTGGAGCAGAAGTAATACTTTGTACTACTGACACAGGAATGCATACAGCGGTTGGTGTAGTGTTGTTTTCCTCCAGCTCGGAAGGATCAAATTTACGTTTTTTAGGCAGCTTTCGTACCCCCATTTCCATTTTGGTGTTAGAATGTTTAGATGATTGACTTGATTTACCTAGGAGTATGTTCTAAAAGGTTTTCTGAAGACATCCTCTGTCGGTCCTGGTTGTGTCATTTTATGAAATTTTCTTGTGTGGAATAAAATGGTCCAGAAAATTGTAGTACATTTTAACCTACAATATCCATTTAGACGATAAACACGGGCTCAGTTCTGCATTTGCAGCGGTCCACAATGAGTAATAAATAAATACCTACTACTTATGAATGGAATGTTATTATAGTAGATGATAGTAAATAAACATTTTGATGTCACAAGGAAAGTTACGAACATGCTTCATTCCGACGAAATATGGCCATTTAACTTGCTGCGTGTAGCCAGAATATGCATATTTTGTTGTTCTATTACCTAACTTTTTATTCAATCGAATCACAACATTATTTTACTAACACCCACAGGTCTAACAAACGGCGAACACAGACACTAAAACCCCTTACCTCACCCCGTAACACACGGTACATGCGTAGTAAACGTAAGATACGAGAAGCCTGACTCACAAGTACACATTTCTCTGCCAGTGGATTAGCTGGTGCACCGCAGGGACGGACTGGCCGCACCATCTTATTTCGCACGACTTATGCGCTTTACGATTCCTTTGTGTGCACAGAAACGTCGCCTGTTTCGCACACCCCCGTTAATTTATGCACGACGAAACTATCAGTCGGTGATAATATTTTGTTGGTTGTTTTATTGTTACACTTGTGCTGTTTTTGTGTTTTTATTATTACACTGGATGCAATAAACTTGAAAAACCCATAAAACGCGGTTACTATGCTACTAAAGAAATGTAACATTATTTATGTACTTTGGATAATTCAATTTGCAATGGTTTGTTTATTAACAAGCTGCCAGATGGTTAGATTAATAAAATTTATGGCGACCAAAAGGTTCTTCAAAACATTTACTCATTATCAATTTTTTTTAACATCTATCAGCAGTATCTTCCTGGAATTAATTCACTTGATAAAAAATATTATACAATAAAACTTAGGGAAAGACTGGACATTTTCTAATTATTAATAAATTATAACAAGGTAAAAAGGAAAGGAAAATTTTCCTTTACCTTGAAATAATTATAATAAATAATAACATTTAGTAGTAAGTTAGATATTTTAATAATTATTAAAATGAGGCCAAATTTTGTCTATTAGTTTTGGATATTTTTCTTTTTTATTTCATCAATTTTATACAATTTTATTTACTAAAGTAAAATATTTGTTTATGTAAACAAAGTGTAAATATTAATTAATTTTTTTCTCTTTTGAAATACTTTTAGTGATTAAAATAAAATATTTGTTTGTATGAATGAAGTGTAAATGTTAATTAGGATTTGCTAATTAAAAATACAATACAATTATTAATTAAAAAATTTATTTTTATTTATTATTAATGATCTAACACACTTTTACAGACAATTTTGTAAAATTTATTAGACAAGTTAGTTCATAAAAAAATTAGTATGGTTTAACAAAACATCGGGATAGGCTGAAAATTTTCTAATTATTAATAAACTTGAAACAAATTGAAAGGATTAATTGACTATAAATGGAAAAATGTACCTTTGGATATTTCAATAATGATTGAAATCAAATAAAATTTAGTTATTTCAGTGACCAAAATAAAATATTTGTTTATATGAACGAAGTGTAAATATTAATTAGCATATTTACTTATTAAAGATACCACAACTTATTTTGTTACTTGGAAACAATACAATTATTAGTTAAAAAATTTTATTTTTTATTAATGATCTAACACACTTTTATAGACAGTTTTGCAAAATTTATTAAATAAGTTAGTTCATAAAATATTAAAATAGTTTCACAAAAATTCGAGTTAGGCTGAACATTTTCTAATTATAAATAAATTTAAAACAAATTGGAAGGATTAATTCACTATAAATGGGAATTTACTTTTAAATTATGTTCAATAATAATATTATTATTAATTTGAATATTCCATTAATGACTAAAATGAGTTCATATTTGGTCTATTATTTTTGAATTTTTATCTCTTTTATATTATCAGTTTCAATTTTAATGACTAAATTAAAATATTTGTTTGTATGAACGAAGTGTAAATATTAATTAGGATATTTACTAATTAAAAACACCACAATTTATTTTGTATCTTGGAAACAACACAAATATTAGTAAAAAAATATTATTTTTATTTTTTATTAATGATATACTTTTGCAGACAATTTTGTAATATTTATTAGTTAAGTTAGTCATAAAAATTGACAGTTATAGATACTGCCGAGAGAAATGAAAACGTACAACTTTTAATATTAACGTTTGAAATTTCATAATGTTTGAATTAAAATTATCAACATCAATCTTGTTTTCATCTATTGATATATTGACACACCGAACAACAATTATATGCATGTTTATATGGTTTTTTATTATTCAAATATATTATGGGCTGTATAAGATTATGACAAAATATAAATACATTTCACTTGAAATAACAAATAATATACAATCATATTATTTATGGATAGTATTTACTTAAATTTCACTTATAAGATATACACAGCACTATACGTCAGCGGTATAGCTACAGATATACTGCTATAAGCATGTTGGTGACGCGAACGCACGAGATTTCACAGCACATTGCGCATGCGTCGATCATGTGCATGTCGGCCACGCGAACCCATAATATTTTCCCCGACCAAAAAGCAGTGTAGTTTAACAAAAATTCCGAATAGGCAGAACATTTTCTAATAATAAATAAATATAAAACAAATTCAAAGTAGTAATTCGCTGGAAAAATAATGTTTAATAATATTATTATTAATAATTTGAATATTTCAATAATGACTAAAATGAGATCTAATGTGGTCTATTATTTTTGAATTTTTGTCTTTTATTTTATCAATTTCAAAACATTTAATGACTAAAATAAACTATTTCTTGTATGGACGACGTATAAGTATTAATTTCGATGTTATTTAATTAAAAATAAAACAATTTATTAAAATTATTAAAAAAATATTTTTATTTTTTATTATTGATCTAACTTTTTTACAGACAGATATGTAAAATTTATTAGTATCTACATTGTATCATGTATTTAGCTCATTAAATACAATAGAATTTTAAATTTGATCCAGATTATGAATATTTAAGCATGCATTAACTAACACATGAATGCTATTAAAATTATTTTTACAAAACAATTAAAAAGTGTATTTTTTCATAAACAACAAGATTTATGTGTATATTTACTTTCATATTTTTCGGTTATGCAAATTATTTAAGTAAAACAAGCTTAACGTCAAAAATACCTGATGAGTGACGGATTTCAGATATTTAATTTAATTTTATTAAATTGGTAATATGACATTTTTTAAGTATACATACGTATTGTAAGTCTTACAAGCACATTGGGCTAAACAAAATACAAAACATTAGTAAATTTTATTAACTGAATAGTATTGTTCAGTAAAACGAAATATTTTTATTAAAAAAACCTTTACATATTATCTTTTGCGGATGACACTGTTCTATTTGCAGGTTAAAGATTAAATAAACTTAGGCATTCAAATGATTATATAGGTTTTTCTGTTTTTGCATAACATTTGTGAAGGAACAATGCAATTCCTTTAAAAAACTAATTTAAGTAAATGGTAAAATATCTTTAGAGTACCGCCTACAGAAAGTAACTAAAATAAGTACGGTATACATGTGATTAACATATTTTTTAAAAAACGTTGGTAGTTGTCTGTTAATAGGTAAAAAGTAAACAAAGAAATTTTATTGAAAGGACTCATAAATTCCGAAGCCCGTCCCTGGCGTGGTCCATAGCATCCGACAGATAGATAAAAAGGGACACACACAACATCAACATATTCAAGGAAGTGTCCGCCGTTTGCTTCTGCTGCTTTTGCTGCTACTTCAAATTGTTTTTCTCGAAAAAATAGAATAAAGAAACGACAAGCACCAAATTTTCTCCTTTTAATCGTGTTGTCCTTCCGTCCTCGTCGTTCGACCGTAATCTCTTTGTCTATTTTTGATGTCCACCAAAGAATCCAATCTCTCCCGATATTCTTTGTTGTTTACCCACTCATTCATTCGGTCGTCGGGGCATTGATTAATCCCACGTACATCATTGCGAAACGTAATTAGCAATTACGTCCACGGCGAGATGCGACACCTTGGCCGTGTCGAGCACATTCGTCTGGAATTGAGCGTTTCTTTTTAATTAAATCCGTCCAATTAGGCGGTTTTAAATGCAGTTGCTAAGCGCCTTGTGGTTTTATTGTGTTCCAAATATCGACTAATTTTCGTTGGCGTTTGAATTTCGCGCCTCGCGGTGATTCATCTATTGACGTTTGAAAAAACAAAAGATTAATGAAACATTGGCCGGAGATTAAGATGTTTAATATCGTTGGCATTGGCAAATTATACATTTTTTTGCCGTTTGAACTTTAAAACAACTGTTACGGTTGATCGTAAAAACAAATCGGATCAAAGGATTGCGATAACGTCAATGAAAAAATGGGTGATGCGTATAAAACAATTTTACTCATTTAGCACGCAAAATGTTCCTTGAATTAAATATTTAATGAGTCAGAAAAAGATAAGTATTTTTTTACGTGATTTTATTATGAAATTTGGTGCAAAATATTGATATTTACCTGGCATAATGTACACATGTACACAAAATATTTAACTCAATTAACATACATTAACAAACAAATTAATTGTTGCTTTTATTGGGAGGATGTTTAAAAGTATCCAAATTTTAAAAACCCCACTTTTACATCTACATAGTTATAGAAAACTTCTGGTCATATAGTGTGAGGCTTTGCCGCCTGATGTCGCCACCACCTTGAAAATTTGAAAACTGATAACTAAATTATAAAATTTGGAAATTAGGACTAATTAGCTGGGTTGTACGTTAAAAAACCTGCATTAGGACAATGATCCAGACTAGGGAGCAACGGAAATTTTTACGAATATGTGGAATTACCCGTTAAGTCACAATGCGCATGACAAGTACTTATGTACATGTCAGTAATGTCAAATGTTCTGTGCCGTCAGTGACAGGATGAATTTGTAGTTCACGTTAAATAATTTTAGCTAAAGTTACTATTAAGGACAAAGAAGAGTAACATAATCTGTCAACATGTCGAACTTAGATGATAATCCCTTTGGGGAACCCACAATTGACAACCCGTTTGCGGTAAGTTAATCTTGTGTGTGCCAACTGTCAATACAAATACAAGATACGTAAATAATATGTTAATAAACTTGTAATTGTTTTGTTTGCATCGTAATATGGTACGAAAATGATTTTAGGACCCGTCAGTCCAACAGGTCGCTAGAAATACTAGTGCCCAGATTAAAGTTGATGATTATAATCCTTTCGATAATCAGCCCCAAATACCAAAACAGGTACGGACTCAAAGATGCATGCAAAATCCTAACGTTGTTTTGTTGATTTATTTACCCTTATTGGGGCACTTGTTTATCTAATCACGTATTTATAATTTATCAGTTAATGATGGATGTATATAAATTATTTTTGGCTTTATCTTTAGTTGCATGCCAGACCTGATGTATGACACTGCTTCTTATCAGTTTTGTCGCACCAGATTTTTAACAATGAAGAGGCTAAGAAAACTGGAATGCTTTTATATAATTTTAATGGATTTAGCCATGTTGAATGAATCAATATGAATTTGGGTTATAGAATCTAATCAGACAATTTGCAATGTTATCAAATATGGAATGTTATTTTTATAAGTTGATACTACAGCGTGAAATTACTAATACTATTACTTAGAAGTGTATTCATTAATTATAGAACAAAATGACACATTTAAAAATATATAATATATCTTTCATATTATATTGGTTATATTTTAATATTAATTTCATTAAATTATTGGCTCATACAGTGGTGGCCAGAGAAATAGCACACTTTATTATTTAATGGTAATACAATCAAAATATTTTATATTTTATTTAAAGTATTTACACAATATTCTTTATATGACTACTTTTTGTACCTGAATCGAAATAATTTCTACTAATAATTTAAATCTTAAATAAAATAAATGTGCAATGTGAGTGTTCACGTTAAATTATAGGGGAAACCTGTATGAACATTCTAAACCATTGTACTACTTTATAACTGTATAATTTAGTAACATTAGCAAGTTACATGTTAAAATAAAATTATTTTTAAGCCTTAAAAATCACAGAACATGAATAAAAGAAAGTATGGTGGTTTAGAAGGATGTTTTACAAACATTTTGAATCTATAGACAGTCCAAAACACATTATTATTTATTGTTAATTAGGAAATTTACACCTCTAATTAAATACTGTCAAAATATTTTATATTTTATTTGAAATAATTATTCACTCAAAATAGTTTCAACTTAAATTAAATCTTGACTGTGACTGCTCACAGAAATAGCACATATTTAAAATATATATATTTATTAAATAATTTATGTATAAATTGTTAATGTTTTGTTGAGTACCATTTGTTCGTTATAACCATAAAAGGCGAGACATATATTCAACGAGATATGGGCAATAGTTGTTTGAAATTAAATTCCACAACTCTTCAGTTAATAACCATAAATTCATCTAAATTTGATGGTTTTTGGTGTTTTAATCGAGACTTCATGTCATTCTATAAGTTTTCTATTGGATTTAGATCCGGAAAATTCTGGGGGATAATTAATATATTTTTATACAAACTTTAGTCAAGTTTGAATATTCTTTTTTGATACCATTGGTTTCTTTACTGAAATTCGTCCTTACAATCAGTCGACGTCTGATTACTACTAGACACACTGATATTGTATGACTCAATTAATTCATTTTTAATTGCCTTACAGACAGAGAGTATTTCGTTTACTGATTCTTCCAATTTGTCTATCTATAAAAGGAGTTGGTTTTTTGTTAGGACGTTTTGTTATTGTATTTTCAATTCAGTGTGTTGTTTCATATTTATTTAAACATTGTAGGCCATTTTTCGGGAGCATCTTAAGTTTTTATCTGTCAGCAACATTTAGACCTTAATGTTTCATATAATTTCCTGTTGTCTGGATATATACATTTTATTAAAAATAAATTTTTACATTTCTTTGGCTAACTATATCAAACTCATATGTGCGTTTAAAATAATCTTTCCGTAGTTTTTAAGATATGTGTTAAAAAAAACTATAAAAATTAAAATGTTTTTTATATTCACTCACAAAATTTGAATCAAATCCTTTTATGAAATATCTGACAAAATGTTTAATTTTAAATTTTGTACTATTTCTCTGACCACCATATTACTGTCAGTTATATTTTTACATATTATACTTTTTAAATAAAATGTATTAGTGAGCAATCTAGTCATAGAGTCAACAATTATCTTTATTTTAAAGTGCAATATCTACAAACTAGTACATTACATCATATTCTCATAACTCCTAGATAAACAAGGATTAACTTACCTTTCATAATTCAAATGCAAACTGGTCCAAATCTATTTTCTTAGCCTTCCTTTAAACAAAATACTAACAAACTGTAACACATAAACATTATCAGATTGCTTACAATCAGCCAAACACTGGACCGGCAATCATGCAACCAACTCAGGAGCCCCCGACTTACACCAGAAGTGCACAACAGACCCACACAGCTCCCTCGATCAACACCGAAGAGCTGCAGGTATGTAAACTAGCTAAAACGTGACCAAAATAAACGGAGACAATTGTGTGCAGAGGCGCCAAGAGGAGCTGGAACGGAAGGAGCAGGAGTTGGCCCGGCGCGAGGAGGAGATGAGACAGTCCTCATATAACGTGAGACGCAACAATTGGCCCCCGTTGCCGGAACAATGCTGTTTCCAGCCTTGTTTCTATCAGGATATTCAGGTCGACATACCGTTGGAGTTCCAGAAAATCGTTCGTCACTTGTACTACTTGTGGATATGTATGTGCGACCCTTTGGTTAATGTTTTAAACTGATGGTTTACGTTTTTAGTTCACGGGGCTCTGATGCTGCTGAACATAGTTGGAGGCATGTTAATGAGTAACTTTACGATCATCGGACTGGGTATACTGTACACACTACTGTTCACACCGTTCTCCTATTTGTGTTGGTTCCGTCCCGCCTACAAAGCATTTAGATCCGATTCGTCGTTCAACTTTATGGTGTTTTTCTTTATCTTCTTCTTTCAGTTCGTGATCACGGTCTTTCAGGCCATTGGATTCTCAGGCTCTGGCACGATGTAAGTTATCAACTATAACTTAAAATTTGACGTTACCATTATTGTGTCAACAGAGGAGTCTACACCGCCTTGAGCACCTTCGACCACACACCATGGAGCATATTTGTGGGTATCGTTGCCTTGATCATTGCCTGCGGCTTCGTCTTCGCCGCAATGGCTGATCTTTTCCTCATATCAAAGGTTTGTACTCTCACACACCAGCAACTAGGGTATTGTATTGTTTTCTTTTTAGATTCACCGCATGTACCGCAGTACTGGGGCCAGCTTCTCGAAGGCCCAGCAAGAGTTCACGACGGAGTTCCTGCGCAACCAGCACGTGAGGAGTGCGGCCAGTAACGTGGCCGCAGCCGCCGTTCAGTCCCAATTTAACCAGAATAATACCAGTAACACACGATACTAATGCAAGATTCTTTAATTACTTTCAGTATTTGTTTAAATTTTGGCTTTATACTTTTTATCGAGGCTGTTTTAACGTTAAACTAGTTAGACGGGGATTCAGGGGTTGCCTTAATTAATGCAAGTGGGATACAATGTTTAACTAGTTGTCTGCGTTAGGACGGCGTTCATCGTTTTAACCCATTGTTATTAATGACTATTGTAAATTATTTAAAAATGTACATTTTTCCAGTTACTGTAAAATGTGTATATTACAGAAAATGTAACATCGACTATAAATACGTGTTAGGTTGTGTTGTGTAAATAAATATTTAAAGGGTATGGGTACATCAAGTCGTAGAATATCCAAAGACTTGGTGCCAGGGTATTGTATTTAAAATCATGTATAGTTCTACCCTTTACATCTTAAATCAGTCAATTTTATCGATAAAATCGGGCACCATTCGTTGCTATTATTTAATTGTTTTGTATTAGACTGTTCTTTAAAAAGATTAGTTTTCTTTATTTAAAAATGGGCCTCATTTGACCCCTTAAATTTATTTAGATAATCTGTGTTATATATATATTGTTATGCAACACTTAGATTAAGTTGCAGTCCACTTCAAATATAAGTTACACTGAATTATAATTATATAATATATTTATACTTTACAAGTTCTTTTTGTGACCATTATTTCCAAGTATGTGAAGAACGAGTACTAAGATTGATCCAAAATCGTCTTATTTTCCTAATCCCAAATATTTAATTTTTGTTTATTATAATAAAACTTTTTTTATTGACCTCAGTTCCTTATTATTTTGGAAGTAATCATTGATACTTACCACCAATTGTTACATTTACAGTGGAAGGGAATAAAACAAACCAACTAGATATGAGTAGACTGTGCCTAGTCTTATTCTCATTCATTTAGTAATTCAATTTAAAAATCAAAATTAATCCAATTGATCTTTCTCATGTACTTTTTATTAATTTTTGTTTATTATAATAAAATTTTATTATTGACCTCATTTCTTTATTATTTTGGGTATTAACAATACGTTTTTAATATTACCTATACTTACCACAAAATTGTTTGCTACCAAAAATAAATAAAACAAAAAATTAGATACAAGTGTTTATTAAATTATTGGCAGTAAGTGATACCATATTTACCAACTTATAATTTACAATAACATACACTCTATTCCTAGTCTTATTCACATTCATTTAGTAATCCTGAGGTATCTATCTAACAATACAAATAAATTTTGATCATATTTAATTATTAATTCAATTTACAAAGCAAAATTAATAAACTCAGTTCAAATTCTTGTCCCATTGCTTGGATTTTCCATAGATACTTTGGTAAATTCAAATTAATCATAAACACAATTCATTACACAAACAAGATTTATCCTTTGGCTAAAGAAACTAATTGAGAATATGACGTCAGATTGTGTATTTAAAAAACATAACAAAAGTGGAAAATTAAAGTGAAATAAAATTTTACAAACAAAACTGTAAAAAAAATCCTAACGTAATAGCTAGCTAAAAAAATAGACTATAATAATAATAATGACAACAATTAATCAAAATGTTAATGAAGTTAAATCTTATAACAAAAGAATATAAATTATAAGCACAAAATATCACCAAAAATAAACGGACACTTACAAACGTGCATACATGCGTCGTTCAAGATTCGCAGCATCAAATCAAAAGCCCTGATCAAATTGAAATACCGATCAGGAACTTTTTCAACACATAACTAAAGCTTTCGTCAACACACTTATTTTTCTGTGATATCGTCCTCACAACGGATATTATTTAAAACAATGAAAATCTATGCATATACAAACGAAACTATTATATTATATCCTTGGGGGGAGGAGGGGTGAGTTCCATTGCATCGTCCACTTTGGTTCATTTCGATGATTAACTAGTCCTAATTCGAATTGCAAAAAATAAAACGGAAGTGAACGATACAACTGAAATCCCACAGAGCGAAGGTCTGCCCTTTTACGAGCTTGAAAGAATGTGAGACACTTGTCACAGGAATAACGTGAATTTGAAGGTGTGGCAGTAAAATACGTTGCACATGTCATAAAACAGATGACGATGAAATCTTTTACCAATCTTTTTTTTTATGGTTTTTTGGTAGATTACGGCATGGACTTTTTTTATTTAATTAATCAATTTACCTAAATTTGCTTAGGTTACCTACTTGAATATACACTAACTTGTACTTAAATTCAATTATTGAAATCTATTTACAATTAAAATAGATGGTTTATAAATAAAAAATATACAATATTTTACTATACAATTAATTAATTATGAATAAATTAAATGCCTAACAATAAGTTACAAGCATGAGATGACAGTTGTAGGCAGTGTTTATATTGAATACAATTGTTTTACTTTCTAATGATTTAAATAAGTTATTACGCCAATTAAATTAATGCTGTACAATAATCTGAACACAATGATGCAGTCAACTTTCCCTTATTTACATTTTTTTTTACTTAACGAACCTTCGTAGAGGTACTATGATACACTTCAAAGTTGTATTTCGCACAAACAGAAAATGTTCGGAGAGCTTTTTGTACCATTGAAACGATGAACAATTAAAAGACTTCAAAAAACAGAGATCAAACGACAGTTACCTGTCTCCACACTTACACAACACGAAGCGAAATTTCATAGCATTTATTTGAAAAATTCAGGTACTTTGTAAATAAGTTGAGTGTATAATTGACAGTTTTTCTTGATGCACTTTGTTAACGCAATAAATAATTACAATAAAGTGGGTAAAATTACCTATAAATTGCCTACGGTAAAATAAATACAAAAGCATTCAAAATAATGCTATAAAATATACCATCCGGTGACAATCAGTAGTGAATACACAAAAAAAAGGAAAACATCCAATAGGAGCTAACATCAACGTGTCACCGCAAATCCATAAAATTACAGTCATAAGATTGAACATGTAAGAACATACATGCACGTATAGGTGGGTACTAAAAATCGCATACTAACACGACATAACCATCCAAGGCATTTTATGGAATATTGTGAAGTACACTAAAACTATTCAATGAATTGAATTACGTATTGCATGAATGGACACAATTTCAAAAATTCTAGGTTGGATTTAAAACAATTTTTGGTTTATACACAGGAAAATCAATGTTTAAAAATGTGAAGTGTATAAAGGTTAAAAATTACATAATTACATAGCCTAATTGATGCATTATTATATTATATATGTACATTATTACAATCAATAAATAAAAATAAATAGTCTGATGAATTAATTGGTTAATACCATAGAGTGGTGAAGTGTAAAACAATTTAGTTTTCGGTCCCCACACCAAATAAAAAGCCATGGTGTATAAATCTATGGTTATTATAAAAATTCAATAGTATATTTTACTTAATAATTTTATCGCAAAAAGGCGAAAATCACAGTTTATGGAAGTTAATAAATTTACAATATAGTTAGTTATGAATTGAAGTATGTGTGAGATATTTGAAATGACTAGAATCTAACCGAAGCCCTCATTATATCCTGTTAGTATGCGGTCACATAAAACTAACATAAAAAGAAGCAGAGGAACATCACAAAGTACAACTTTCAAGTGTAACTCATTTACAAAATAATAGTTTTCATTGGTGAGAAACCAATTTATGCTTGCTTATTCAAATGGTGTTAATTTTTTCAGTCAGTTTTTCCACGAATAAGGATCATGCGACCGGCCCCAATCGTCGGCTATCAACTGACTGTGGATGTTCGTTTGATCCTTATTCCAATCCCAATCTTTACCTTTCGGCCGGAACTTGTCCTTGATCTGGTCGGCGTGGTCGTCGCCTTTCTGCCACGCCTCATCCCGCCACTGCTCCCTATAATAGAACTTCTTCTTGAAGTGCGTGTCCGGCTTTTTCTTGTCCTCCGTGTACCGCTGGTACTTCAACAGAGCTGGATTGAGACGGGGCGAAGGCGGACTCTTTTCGTTCAGTTCCCCGCCGTAGTTCGGGGGCAGGTTGTTCGGGGAGGATGGGGACGGGGTGCGGGGCGGACCGGATTCGTCGTTGCCCGTTTCGACGATCGGCGGGGACTCGAGATATGCCTTCTGCGCGGGCATCTTGAACAGGGTCGGCTTGGGATTCGGGTTTAGTTTGATCGTCGGTTTGGACGGCGGCGCAGCCAACGGCGCCGGTTGCGTGTCGCCGTGGCCGATGCCCGAATCCGGCGACGTATTGCAGCTGTCATTGCCTTCGGTGGAACGCCTCCTTTTATCCAACTCTGTAGAAGCAAAAGCAACAAGTCTATCAAATCCTGAACTGATTCTATCTTGCCATTTAGACTCCTCACCTTCTTCTTCCACTTCGACATCTAGGAAAACAGAAATTGTCACGTTAGTCAATTGTATTCGCATTTTTATAAACAGTTACAATCATCAAATGTTCTTTTGGCTATCATTATGTTCACGTTATCTCTATTCGTTTAAACACAAAATTCATTTATTAACCCAAAAATAAAAACGGCGATGTTTATTCAGACAGCGACAATCGACAAAACTACTTAAGAACATCTTAACAACTTATTACAACTACATGCAACTAAGGAATGTCGGGCTTTTACGAAGAACACTCTTCAACATTACATGCACGTCTTTTATTATAAAACACGGTGCACTCAAACATAAAATAATACACACATTTCCTATACATGTATCCACTTTAAGTTGACTTACTATAAAAAGCAACTAAAAATTATCAACAGATTACATCCTGATTATTAATTAATTAACACACTTCTCCTGCATTCTTAAATAGGATACACTGTGTGTATATTTAGTAAATCTAATATTTGTCATAATTATTGAAGATAAAATAATATTTTATTATTTAACAAAAAACTAGTTTTTATTTAATATAAAATTACTGTGATGTAAATTAAAAGACGGTTCTAAACAACAAAATTGGCACATTTTTATTAAATTATCGCAGTAAAAACTCAACATAAAACAAATATCCTTTAATAAGTTGCTCATGCAGTGTTTTTAAAATTAAAAACTATACGAATTAGATCATGTTATATTATAAATAATAATATCTGAGACTTCACTTTTTTAATTTCTCTAGAAAACTACAAAAAATATATTATTAAATAATATCCTAATTAATAATCTGCCTAATACACTTTTATTTTAGTATAAAAAAATACTGTAATATACAGTAGTGGCCATAATTATAGCAACTCACTAAAATATATTTAAAATATGAAGTGTGCTACTTAAATTAGATGCCATACTTATATTTATTGTTCCTTCTGTTAATATTGTGGCAACCTAATTTTAATTTTTAAAAAATTGCCTACTTTTTTATTTTCCAATGGACAAAATTAAAGCAACATTTTACTTTTTTATAATATAGCAAAAAGCAACAATAGTAGATTAATATTATTTTGACAGTTCATATTATGGCTAAAATATGTAAAATTTTAAGAAATAGCTATAGTAATGGACACCACTGTAAATAAGATGGGCATATTTATATTAAATTATGGCAGTAAAAACTCAATATTACAAAGATATCCTTTAGTAAGTGCTCATGCAGCGTTTTTAAAAAAAACATTATATTAAAAATAATAAAAATACAACGACTTGACTCCTTTAAATTCTCCATAAACAACAAAAAATTGTTAATAAAAATATTTTTAGTCTTAATTTCACTTCTGCTACATTCTTAAACAGGATACAAAGCATATATTTTAGTGAATCTAATATTTAAATAAGAAACTAATTTATTTTAATACAGAAAACACTGTGATGTAAATTAAAAAATGGTTCTAAACAACAAAATTGGCATATTTTCATTAAGTAATCGTAGAAAACACCACAAAACAAATATCGTTTAACGAATTGCTCATGCAATGTTTTTAGGTAGTATTAAATTAATCAAAAGCAACAAAAATTAAAATTTGTGTAAATGGTTATTACTAAATAATGTAAGTAAACACCGCATGAACAGTTTTGACTTAATTTTATCAAAACAAAGGATAATACGTCCTATATAAACCTTAAAAACTATTGAAAGTTCCTAGGAAAAGCTGCCTTGAACTGTTCCCAGTTCTCACAGACTAAAACAATGGTTTACATTCATTTTACTCACTTGTTTAACTCGGGGGGAGAGGGTACGATATATTCCTAAGCCAATGTAGTTGTATTTGTTGATTGAATCAAAATAACTGCACTGTTCTTATGTAATTTATGTACGTATTACAAAAAAAGTGGAGCGTATTACAACAAAACGTCGTCAACAACAACAGTACCAAATACCAACTTTATATGTTATATAAAAATTTAGCACAAAAATTAATACATTATTTGAATAAACTATACCACCACCAAAAAAAAAAAAAAATAAAATAAATAATAAAATGATAAAAAAATAAAGAAATTAGCTTTGCAAAATTAAAGATAAAATAGCGCTAAGCTACTTACCACCTTATTTTTATCAGCCATCTAAATCTAGTATGGTAGGGATATTATGCATGCGCGATTTTGTGCGCGTGTGATATTGCATGCCTGATTGTGCTGCCTCCTATTCAACGCAAACAGAACTACAGTAAATATAGGAACTTGTTCAACACCAAATACCATTATAACACGTTAAACTTTTTTTCCGGACTGTCAGCATTTCTGACATTGGAGTTGGCATACTAGAAAGATCACCAAACAAAAAGTTTGACTCGTGCATAATGCTTGTTTTTTTTTTTGCTTTATTTTTGTTTTGCTTTTAAATTTAGACTCTCTACAGCTACGGCTAATTTTGTAATCATTTTTCCTAATCTAATCTAAAACTGAGAGAAGATTTCTACATTAGTACGAAAATATATTCATTAATAACTCTAGTAACAAGGAAGGATCTGCTGGTTGTTTGACCGGTGACGTTGCGACGACGGTGGTAAGTCAATTTTAATGGAAACAATGACCTTCACCTGTATTCGTATGGATATTTTTTTAAGGTTATGTCGACGTAACGTCACAGCTACTAACTGAATAACTCGTAATAACTGTTTTACACACAAGACTTTATTGTCCAACTTATTGACAGCAGTGTGGCCAACATGTTTATTTTTAGGTTAGGTAATTTTGTTTATATTGTAAGCTGACAATAAAATGACGTAAGTAAAACAGCTACGAAGCATGACAAGCAGCAAATCCTTTAAATAACAAGCAGTTAGTAAAATATTTATACTAAGCTGTTAGTCACAAAATAAGCTAAAGCGTATAAAAATTCGCAAATTCAAACACTATGAATGGTCATAGCTTTGAAATAAAATCTACGGTGATGGTAAATAGCAAGATCTGTTGTGTCCATGATGTACTTGTATAAGTAAGTGTCCGATGTTTGTTCTTGCAATTTGAAGCTCTAAATAGTCCTACTTTTAACAATTTTATAAGTACAAATTTACACATCAATGCCTTAATTATAATCGGTTTTATTGCACTACAAGATCGGCTAGTTTCAGAAATTCAAAACTATTACTTATATTTATAATTAGTATCGTATACTAGGGTGATTCACAATTAATATTATTAAGTTTACGTTTCAATTAACAATTACACGTAATTAATTAATAGTATTAAATTAGTTTCATGAAAAACCCTTGTACAATTGTAACTCATGCATACTTATAATATTTTCGGATTAATAATTTCGTAAGTTCCTATGTACAGTTGCCAATCCTATTTTTGTTGTTGTTTAAAACCTTTAGAATTTCTGAAATTACATCACAATACTAAATATAGTACTTTATTTCGATTGTTTAACATAGTTTATCACATTTAAAAAGTAGTTTTCTATGAAATATGCACCTTTTTTTAGTCACGTCATCAATCCTAACTAACTTTACTCAAGGTATGTTATAAACATGCCCATATTTCACCGTCTGCTACTTTCTTAGATTGGTTCTATTTTACAATGGGCCCCAAAATAACAAACTGTGTGGAGCATTACACCAACACCCAGTATTAATTTTCTCATTTCTTTTTTTGGTAACTTTCTCTACTTAATAAAATAATTCTGTGGTAATTTTTCAAACATTTTTGATAAATTGTTCACTGGATAATTAGTATATATAGTGGTTAATTACCTTTTATTTCATGAATTCTATGATGTTAATTTGTATAAAAAATATATTTCAATATTCTATACGTTTCTTCTTATTTTTTTCAGTGGTAAGGAAGAAAATTGACACTCCACAGAAGAGGGAAATACTAATTAACATGAAACATCAAGGTCTAAATATTGCTGACAACGATAGAAACTTAAGATTCTCTCGAAAAATGGTTTACAATGTTTTAACAACATATTCAACTGAAAATACAATAAGAAAATGTCCTAACAAAAAACAACTAACTCCTTTTATAGACAGACAAATTGGAATAATCAATAAACGAAATCCTTTCTCGTCTTCTAGACAAATAAAAAATGAATTAATTTAATCATACAATATCAGTGTGTCTAGGAGAACAATCAGACGTCGACTGAATGAACAGGGATGTATTTCAATAAAGAAACCATTGGTATCAGAAAAGAATATTCGAACAAGCCTAAAGTTTGCACAAAAATATATTAATTATCCTCCAGAATTTTGGCGAAGAGTACTTTGGAGTGGTGAATCCAAGTTCAATAGAATAGGATCAGATGGTAAACAATACGTTCGTCGTCCTTCAGATAAAAGTTTGGACCCTAGAAACACTACAAAAAAACTTTGAAACACGTTGGAGGAAACGTTATGGTTTGGGGTTCCTTTTCATGGCATGGTATAGGACCATTACACAAAATTATTGATAAAATGGACCGTTTCATGTATAAAAATATTATGAGAGATGTAATGGAAACATTTGCCAACGATAATTTACAAGTTACATGGATTTTTATGCATGATAATGATCCGAAGCATGACCCAAAGTTATTCGTGGAATTTTTTAAAGGTATGTATAAATTTTTTAATAAATATATATTTTCTAAATGTGTGCTATATCTGTGAGCAGCCACATTGAACATTTATTTTGTGAAAATTTAATTTAAGTAGGAATTATTTTGATTTAGGTACAAAATGAATAATTGTAGAAATAATACAGTATAATTATTTATTATATTAACAAAATATAAAACATTGTGAATGTATCTAATTAGGTGTGTACATTTCTTAATTCTCATTAATTGTATTGTGTAATATTTTTCTGGACACCACTGTATATTGAAAAATAGTCAAAAACACATATATCTTGAAAAATTAATTAATTTTATGAACAATTTATCATAAATTTCAAAAATATTACTACTAACTTTTAAAAGGTACAGAAAGTTATCAAAAAACTATAGAAATGAAAAAATAAAATTATTTAAACCGACCGATTTGGGCTGGAACGTCCCATATACACATCAACGATTAACCAAAAGTTTTGTGGTTAAGTGTCGTCTTAATTTAAACAGTACCAGTGTAATAAATAAGCAGGTGAATATTCTACAGCACTGTAAAATCCTGCTTATCACAATTTTAGAAATTCTTAATCGTTCGTCCACCACAAAACAGTAAAAATTGAACCCGTAAACTAAGAATTTCCAAAAACGTCAAGTATTCAATCTACCCACAACATGCAAAGGCAAACATGAAATGAAAACCTCACCTTCTTCGTTGCATTTTTTCGGCCGCTGTTGCTCGTGCACATCCTCCGCCAACGGCGTCGAGGTGTTCGAATGACGTTCGGGCGTCTCCCCCACGTACTGAGCCCGCTGCTGGTCCGGGGCGTACGGCCTTTTAATGTTGGTACGTATCGGCGCCTGTATGAGCGGCGATTCCCTCTTGTACTGACAATCGCTGGCCATGTTCTCCGTCTTGATGGAGCCCGACTGTTCCGCGTAGGGCATACCCGGCGTACCGTACCCCGGCCTGTTCCTCTCGTACGGATCTAGCTCCTCTTTGATCTGCGGCCCGCCGAGCACCCGCGCCTGCAGACTGGCGGCGAGGCCCTCGGCCACAAAGTTACTTCGTTGTTCGCCGTCTAAGGACACTGGCGGTTTCACATCGCTGAAGTACGACTCGTGGTACGGCTTGATGTCGGCCCGGGGCAGGGGCGTGTACTGTTCGCCGGACGAGTAGTTGGAATTAACGGAGCCGGCACGCGATTGGGGCGTGTACAGTATGGTGGTTCTGGGTGAGTACTGCGGCCTCGGTGACGGCTGCGACGGCGGCACGTACTGGTGGGCGTTATGGCTGTTCACCTTGCCATGCGAGTGCATATAGGCTAACCCCTCCAGACCTTCCGTCGACGATGGTCTGGAGATCGGGCTGTACACCTGCCTCATCGGCTCCGTTTCTTTGGAAGTCTGCGGATGTTCCGGGTTTGGCACTTTGACGTTCACACGCTCCGGCCTCGGCGGTATGTTGGCGTTCACCACCGACCTCGATGACAAAGTCGCCGTTCCTTGTATGTCGCTCATGTCCACGGCCGCGTTGATTATCGACTGGTTGGATATCTCCAAGGTGCGTTCGATTTCGCCGGACATCAAGTCGCCGATGGTTCTCGTCGCCACTATGTTCTCGGGGTGGCTGAAAGTGTGATGTTGCGACGCCAGTTTCTCCTGCGACAGGTGCCTCCTCAGGGCCAACTTGGCAGGGGAAACTTGCGTGTAATCGGGCTGTTCAGACGAGAACGGTCTCGGTACTTGGGGCGACACTTTGGGGACGTCCTCCCTGTAGTTCTCGATCATACTGGCCAGACCCTCCTGATGGATGTACGATCTCGCTTCTTCGCTTTGTTTGACCACGGTCTCGCATCTGGGTGGGTATTTCACGTGGTCGGTTCTACTGGAGTTGTGGTACTTGTGAGTCTTTTTCTCTTCCTGCTTGGGGACGTAATTGGTGGGTGGATAGTACTGCTGTGGTGGATAGGGAGGATTAATTTGTTGCGGAATGGGGGGTGCGTTTGATGGGAAGGGTTGTTGCGGTTGAGCTGGTGGCGGTGGTTGGGCTGCTGGTGTTTTGGCGTTTCTGTTCTGTTGATCTTCGTTTAGTACTGAAGTTATTATGCTTTTGAGGCGATCCTCAAAGTTTGCTATTTTAGGTGGTTCCTGCGATCGCTGGACTGCGTTAGGCGGTGTGGGTACTGGATAAGAATGATTTGTCTTTTGTCGCTTAGATATGGGCATGGGTGCGGGCATGTTGTTGCGTACAATTCCTTTGCTACTTTGGCTGGATTTGCTGTTGGATATGTGCGAGACCTTGTTGGACATGGCAGCTGATTGTTTGCTAGCTTCAATCTTCCTACCCGTCTCCAAGATCTTCTGGGCCAGAATCTCAGGGTTCTGTTCTTCAATTTTAGCTATGTCTGGTACATCTGGCCAATCTTGTGACCTAGCTCTATGTTCCCTGGATTTTCTGGAAACTTTGGCGGGGATTTGCTGATGTCTTGCCGCCAGGGCGGCCGCTTGTTGCTTCCTTTCTTCTCCACTCTTCTCCAACGTTACAACCTCGCCTTCCAATTTGGAGACTTGAGATTGTAACTTTTTTCTGTGGGCTAACGTAGATGATATTTCCCGAAGAATATACTCGTGTGCAGCATTAGGAGACAACATAACTTCCGGTCCGACGTATTTCTCAACAATTTCAGTTTGTCTTTGCATCGCCAACGTTTCCTTTTCGCTTTCGAGATTTGCCACAGCCACTTGCAATTTACTGGCCTTCGCTTGAAGCTCTTTGTGACGGCACACAATTTCTTTGGCTTTCGCTAGCAAATCAACCGGTGAACTGGCGTTAATGCCCAACTCACTCATTCGTGCCTTAAGAAGAGCCACACTGTCATCAATTAAAACCTTGATTTGCTTCTCCAACTGGGCGGCCCTATTCTTTAGCTTCTTGTTCCTGTCCCGCTCCTCTTCAATGTGGCTTTCCACCGTGTTCTTATAATTGGGATTGCGCATTTGATTTATCATTTGCATGTACTGAACTCTGAACATGTCCAACAAGACTTGCAGTCCGTATGGTGTTTCTGAAGGTGCTTCTGGTATTTCTAGTTCATTGTGTACGATTACTTCTGAGCTTAAGGTGGTTAGTTGTTGGTCAACGCAACCTGGTGCAGGTGGTAATTTCTTTCCGATAGCTTGTGGGGATGTACTTAGCAATGTTTGGTTGTGCAGAAGATCCAAACCGTTGATCTTGATCTGTTTCTTGGGCTTTGCCTTCTTCACTCTTCCTCTCCTCGCCTTCGGAGCAGTCTTTTGAGCCTTGTCCTGATTTTGATCCTTACGTGACACTTTCCTTCTTAGTTTCTTCGGCTGACGCTTGGACTGGAAGAATAAACCGATGTACTACTGTTCAAACTTATGCAACACCCAGAAGTGATTTCATTACTTTAGATGTGAAAGGCACAAATGTGTGTCTGGGTGGTTGCATCAATTTGACCAAACCAGTACTTACCTTTACGGGGGCATCGTCGTCGGACTGACTGCTTTTGCCCTTAGTGGAACAATAGTCTGACCAAGCTTTCCTCGTGGTTGGGCCGTAGGCACTGTCTTCGTGGTCGTCGAAGTCTGAGACGGAGGATGAATCATCTGCGGTGATTTGCTTGGTAGTTTCTCGTTTGGCCCGTGATGTTCGACCATTTGAATTTTCGTCATCCTTTAATAAAAAGAAGTAAATTTGTTAAAACGTCGAGGATTTTATTGTATGGCGGTCGTACCTTAGGTTTCTTGAGCCTCTGGAAGTACCGCTCCAGTTTAGTACGGTCAATTTTATGTAGATAATACGAAACGGGCTTCCCGGTCCAAGAAACAGACCCCAACAACGGCGACATAACCGAAACGTGCATGATGGTACCTATGTCGCTCAGATTTCTGTCGGTTATACGAAAATTCAACGGACAAAAGCTCTTCGACGAGACTATCCTGGCGCCATCCTTCAAATCGGCGAACCTCTCCTTCAGCTGGTGATCAACGGCCGGCCCAAAGGCGAAATTGTTGACGAAGACAATCGACGCCTGATTGATACGTTCTCTGTGCTCCTCCGTCAGGAAGTCCCCCTTCATCAGCTTGTACTCCCCGTACTTCTTCCCGTACCACTTCATCCAACTCCTGAAGTTCTTGTTCATCGATTCCGCATAGCGACTAGGCACATCGGCACGTTCGATGCCAAAACAGACTTTGCACGGGGTCGCGGCCGCCATTTGGAGAACAACCTGACCGACCCCCGAACCAAGGTCAATGAACACATCGTCTGGTGTGATATCGATCTGATCGATCATCTGACAAACCAATTCGTACGACGTTTCGCCGTACACCTCCGGCGAGAACGGCTCGTACTGATTCAGTTTGTCCGGATCGGTCACGGCAGCATTGTAGGTTTGTTGCAGTATGTGGCGCAAGAGACCCCTCGATGGATACTTGTTAAGTCTTTGTTCTGGCAGTGATGTTCCCTTTTCCTGGAAACGAAACGCCTTAATCATCGTGTCCGGTTCGATCGCATTTCAACGAGGTCTTTTTTAATTCATGTATCTCAGAACATGTTCAAATAATTCAATATACGTGTAACTGAGAAAGTAAACGCTAATTAAAACTGATACCGCCCCTCAATTGGCAAAATAACAGATTCACTGGAGGAGGCTAGTAATTTAATACTATATTTAACTTTATTTATTATAAAATAATTAATATTAATGCAATTAAATACATTTACTTATTTAAATGATTAAATTTATGATAATATAGACAATAAAATACAAATTCTGTTATGATCACTCGTAACTACATCTAAAAAAATGTATTCATTTGAAGCTTGGCCTATCTATTTAGTAATTATTCATTAGTTATCCCTTATTCGATTATTTCTATTAGTGATAAGAAACATTGAATTACTGCTAGTTGCCAACTACCACAATTATTCCATAAGTAACTGCAATAACTAATTTCATTTATTATGTTATAAATTATTTGATAGATGAAAGGAATTTAATCAATGCAATGATTCATTAAGGATATTTCGATAGCTAACATCATCCGGTAGTTCATAATATGAATAATAAAATCGATTAATGTTAATTCAAATAAGTACACGTGTTTATTTAAATTAAATTCATCATAAATTATATATTATTTACTTAAACAATATTAATTATCTCAACAAAGTATATATTCGATTACTCATAATTACTTTACTTCAGTCACAAACAGATAAAATAATAACGAATGAATTTATTCAATAGTTGAATTTATGCAATAGTCTTTTTCGATAGTTTCTATTAAGGATGAAAACTATCGAATAATAACTATCTGATTATTCGAACTATGTAAATTATTCGATAGACAACTGAAATAGTATTTTTTTTTAATTTCATAATGTATTTGATAGATGAACAGAATTTAGTCAATACAGTCCTTAATAATAAATTAAATTTATAATAAATTATCTACTTTCTACTTGAACAATATATATTCCAATAAAAGATAAGTATATATTCAGTTATTCATAATTAATTTATTTCAGTAACACAAAAAACAGTAACGAATAAAACTATTCTTTGAATACTTGAACAATATAAATATTCCAATAAGAAATAAGTCTATATACAATTATACAAAAATCAGTAACGAATAAAACTATTCTTTGAATACTTCAACAATATAAATATTCCAATAAGAAATAAGTATATATACGATTATACAAAAATCAGTAAAGAATAAAACTATTCGAATGAATTCATTCCATAGTTGACTGTATAATTTACTAATTATTCAATAGTCTTTCTTTCTCGACAGTTCCTATTAGGGAAGGGAACTATTCAATAATAACTATCCAATTATTCGATAGGTGAATTATTCATTCGATAAGCAACTGAAATTGTATTTTTTTACAATTTCTTAATTTATTTTAAATTTTTGGTTATAATTTCTTAATTTTTTTGATAGATAAACGGAATTTTTTAGTTTATTTGATAGATAAACTAAATTTACTTTAGCAATTTTTAATAAATAAAATTGCAATGCAAATTTATAATAAATTATATACTTTTTACTTAACAATATAAATATTTCATTAAAAATATAAGTATAGAGATTTTTAATAATTAGTTTACTTCAGTAACAAACACAAAAAAACAGTAACAAATAAAAAAAACTATTCGAATGAATTTCATAGTTGAATGTATACATTTAATTATTTAATAGTAAGTCTTTCTCGATAGTTCCTATTAGGTAAGGGAACTATCCAATAATAACTATCGAATTATTCGATAGTTGCTAACTATGTGAATTATTCATTCGATATGCATTTGAAATAGTTAATTTTTGTACAATTCCTTAATTTAATTGATAGATAAACGGAACTTAGTTAATGCAGCCATTAAATAATAAATTTATAATAAATTATATACTTTTTACTTGAACAATATAAATATTCCAATATTAGTTTACTTCAGTAACAAACAGAAAAAACAGTAACGAATAAAACTCTTCCAATAAATTCATTCCACATTTGAATATACACATTGAATAATTATTCAATATTTAGTCTTTCTCGATAGTTCCTGATAGGGAAGGGATATAATAACTATCGAATTATTTGATAGTTGCTAACTATGTGAATTATTCATTCGATAGGCAACTGAAATAGTAAATTTTTTTACAATTCCTTAATTTATTTGACAGATAAACGGAATTTAGTTAATGCAGCCATTAAATAAGAAATTTATAATAAATTATACACTTTTTATAATATAAATAGTATCTTTTTTTTTAATTTCATAATTTATTTGATAGATAAATGGAATTTAGTCAATGCAGCCATTAAATAATAAATTTATAATAAATTATATATATTTTAGTTGAATAATATAAATATCCCAATAAAAAGTATATATTCAATTATTTATAATTAGTTTATGTAATAATTTATACATTTAATTTAAGATTACATTCAATAGTTTATATTAGGGATGGGAACTATCGAATTACAACATAGTTTCTGAATATATGAATTATTCAAAGTAACTGAAAGAGTACCTAATTTTTTATTTAGTCAAAATATTACATTGATTGATCATATATTTTTTATTAAAATAATGTATAATAAACATTTAGTAATTTTTCAACATTCAGGATTATTCGAAAGATAATGACATCTATTGAATTATTCGATTTTTGCTACCTATTCGAATAATTCAATAGAAAACTGAAGTAGTAATGAATTTACTCGATAGTTGAGTGTACTTAGTAATAACATCATCATTCAATAGTTACAATTTATTAAAATCAACACACAACAGGTGTCCTGCGTTTATTTCTGTTCAACCCAAATTCCATTGTTCCACCGAACATACGATACCATCAATCATCACATATACTCACCAATGCGACTACGCTATCGATGGCCCGGTTGAACCTGTCGCACAGCGACTTCATACTTTCGTAACTTCTGGTGTCATAATCGCACAGGATGTTGTTTTCCAATGGCAGTTTTAGTTCTGGCAGATCTTCGCAGACCCATCTATAAAATTCACCGGTTACATACATAAACTTGACACGTGTTGCGATAAAAAAACACCAAAGTAAGCGATGTGTCCTTTTATTGATTTTGTTAATAATGTTTGTTTAAAAGATGTCTAAAGGTTATTTGTCCTGTCCATTTTAGTAATAAGGTTTTTAGTGATTATTTTGTCATTCTGTCAACAAATATTAACATTGCAAATTGAACTCAACATTGTTTGTTAATTGCTAATTTCAACACACCTAGTTGCGTTCAATAATATTAAAATCCGTCTCCAGTGTGATTTTATTTATACATTACGAAACAAAAGGTGCAAATAATTTAACAATACAACAAACCCTTTCAATAACTATTTTCAATTTATTACACACATGCTACTTTCCACATCTATAATAAAGTAATCATTTTCACTCACAATTGTATCCAACAAAGTCTAAATAAATGATGTGTGTCTGAGACACCCTAAAAGTGTTAATGTTAACAACATTTACTTCAACTAATCGTATTTACAAACACGATTAAATGGAGTAAACGCATTTTGCCATCGTCTGGCACGTTCGCCAAATAACAAAATTAACATGGACGTAAAATGTATTTTTCTTTAATGATTTACATTGACGTAGAAAAATGGCATTTCCAATTCGCGTGCGTGCGGGAAACTGGTGAATGGGGAAGTCCGCGAACTGGACATAAAAACAACGTGGCATTAAAATTTTTATTGTCGATTTGTAACAGTTGCATTGTGCCTTAACACACATACACACATGTCCGATCAGGTGTTTGTCTAGACCTCAAAACAACTACATGCTGTACAAGGGTTCTCTCCTACATTTGTCGTGCGTTTTATTGCACTTGTGCACTTTCGTTTACTGCAATTTCGCAGTCTGGTACTTGACTTTGCATATCGCTTGAGGTAAATTTATGGCCTGATGAATATTCTCCGTGCGTTTGGATTTAATAATTAATTTACAAGGTGACGTTATACTAAAAATAGGGAATTTGATTAGAAATGTCGCTTGCAGCAGCAAAAGTATCGTAACAGAACGTAAATAAGACAGTTATTAATTGTTGTCAGGAAAATAATGTTACGAGCAGTGACAGGGGAGTCCAAGCTAAAAATAAAATGGTTAGATTAATAAAAAACGTATAAGAGGCAAATGATTCTTTGTTAATTTTTATTTTCTATAACTTACTTAACATCAGGATACTTTATTTTAAATCATACTTTTTATGTAAATTCATCACAAATTTTTTTGTCTAAAAACAGTTGGTAAAAATTGGTATAACTTTAAAAAATTATATTTACATTATTCGATTATTTTCTTTAATTTAGACATCTAACTTTCAAAAAAGAGTATTTTACTATTGTATAGCTTATTTGTATATTTATTTTTTTATAAGAGAGACAAATAAGTGATTATTTCTCAGTTTTTATATTTTATTATTCTTAAAATATAAAATTCACAGAATATATGGTAATAATTTAAGACCATTATATTTTAATTGATACCTTTAATGTAATTGCATTATAAAATTTCTTTTTATATCCAAAAACAGTCCAATAAAAATTGGTTTATCTTTTTAAAAAATGGTAATTATATTGTTGGACTATACATTTTTTAATTTGGACCTCCAAATTCATGAAAATTAACGTCTAACCAATGTACAAAGGTTTGTTTACCTTCAAAAAAATGTATTTTAGTGTTGTAAGCTAATTTTCATATTTTATTATTTTTAAAATATGAAATTCACACAATATATGATAATAATATCAGACCACTTTATTTTAATTGATACTTTTAAAGTAACTGCATCACAAAATTTCTTTTTATATCCAAAAACAGTCCAATAAAAATTGGTTTATCTTTTTAAAAAATGGTAATTATATTGTTGGACTATATATTTTTTAATTTGGACCTCCAAACTGATGAAAGTTAACGTCTAACCAATGTATAAAGATTTGTGTACCTTCAAAAAATGTATTTTAGTATTGTAAATCTAATTTTTATATTTTATTATTTTCAAAATATAAAATTCACACAATATATGGTAATAATATCAGACCAGTTTATTTTGATTGATATTTTTAATGTAATTGCATCACAATTTTTTTTATATCTAAAACAGTCCAATAAAAATTGGTCTATCTTCTAAAAAATGGAAATTATATTGTTGGACTATATATTTTTTTAATTTGAACCTCCAAATTCATGAAAGTTAACGTCTAACCAACGTATAAAGAATTGTACACCTTCAAAAAAGAGTATTTTACTATTGTAAAACCAATTTTCGTATTTTATTATTTTTAAAATATAAAATTCACCCAATATATGGTAATAATATCAGACCACTTTATTTTAATTAATATATTTAATGTAAATGCACCACAAAATTACTTTTTATATCCAAAAACAGTCCAATAATTGACCTGTCTTTTAAAAAGTGATATGTAGATTGTTTATTTATTTTATTTTTTTTTTATATTAAACCTTAATGTATTGAAATTAACGTCTAATCAATGTAAGAAAATCTGCATACCTTCAAAAAAGAGTGTATTACCATGGTAAAGCTAATTTTTAAGCATTCTGTCATATTTTGTTATAAAAAACGGAGTTATTGAGAAAAAAGTTAGGTATGTAAGCTTATAATAGGTAAATAAGACAGTTACTCATTAGTGTTCAGAACATAAAGTTATAAGCAGTGACAGGGGGATCCAAGCTTAAAATAAAATGGTTAAAATGCTAATTAAACGTACACAAGTGGCAGACAAATTATTATACCTTAATTTTTATATTTTATAATTTAAACATTCTCAATTTATGACAACATTTTTAATGTGAATACATCACAAAATCTTTTTTTTTGTCCAAAAACAGCCCAATACAAAATGTTCATTTAAAAAATGATATTTACACTGTTGGATTACTATTTTTTTAATTTAAACCTCCAAGTCCATAAACAATAATATCCAATATCCTTCAAAAAAGGCCAAGCTAATTTTAAGTACTCTTTCATATTTTGTTATAAAAACTGAGTTTATAACCATTGAACAAAAAAGTTAGGTATCACTTAAGGATTTCAGAATAATAATTTACGACAGACCCAAAATTTGAAACAGCTTCCACGTAAAAAACCTTTTTTTGGGTAGTACACCAACTTTTATAGGTATTAAATTTTTATTAACAGTTCATAGTTGGAAATATTATATACTAACCCAGAGAAAGTTCTTCAAAAAAAACTCATGACACATTCAAATGATCAACAATTCATTTGGCTGCCACCCTCCGTTTAAACATGATAATTATGCAAAAGCAAAAGCGAAGGAGGGGTTGTCAACACGACTGTTAAAACTTGATTTAGAATTTCCCTGGTGTGACAAAGAATCAGACAAATTGACGAGCATTGTTCTAACAAATTTGAACAATTCATGATTTCCTTCACAAGTATTTTGTTGACTAACTTGTTACTTGTAAAACTAATTGATAACGTTGGTTTAATATAAACATTAATTCCAGATAAGCCAATAGAACAATAATTAGCAACAGGAACAAATTAAAAGCAAAACCAGCTGCCAAATTCCAGGATTCCTTGACTCCGACGTCCAATCATAAATACAATACCAAAATTTAGCCTCCAGAATTTCCGTGTCAAAAAAATAGCACACCATAAAAAATAAATAATATAAGAGAAAGTTCCTTGTTTTGACATGGTACCGTATTTTATGGACCCCAGGTACTGAGATTCACATTTACTCCAACATTTTTATTGCCCATAAAATTGACTTTGTCGCGTTTATTGTTGTTAGTACAGCAACATTTTTTTGG
Source organism: Aethina tumida (assembly GCF_024364675.1). NCBI lineage: Eukaryota > Metazoa > Arthropoda > Insecta > Coleoptera > Nitidulidae > Aethina > Aethina tumida. The sequence continues at coordinate 9,520,385 of NC_065435.1, read as the reverse complement.
ACGTGCCGAATTGCTCTGAATTATTGAGGACACAAATCATGAGATGAAAATAAATCCACAAACCAAAACAAAACAAACCAAAGCAAAAAAAAAAACTAACCATGCCTAGTTTACAACCAATAACAAACAAATTGTTTAATAAAGTGAATTTATTTATTGTTGCTCGCCCCTAATACCAAGTTATAAAATGCTTGACAAAACATACCTTATCGTTTCTACTATTTCAAGCGCTCCATCATGTTTATCCTAAAAATATATAGACTTAAATAGTTTTTACCTTTTAAAAATCACAGAAATATGCGAAGAAGAAAGGGGAACTCTTGATTGTCTCGAGTGTGATCTAACTGGCTTTTAGGACTCTTTTTTGTGTTAAACCAGCAAATTTTGGATGATATAAATGATAATAATAATTAGATGGACCTAGCAAAACTACGTGAGGAAATAAAACACATTATTAATCATTAAGTATCATCATTAATGTTCACAAAGCAAATAATTAGAATATTTATTGGATTTGCTCAATGAAATTAATGAAATTCAGCCAATATTTTTGTGGGGTCTTTCTTAATTATCCTGCTATCATTAATATTAACTAGGCGAATTTAAAACAAACAAATTTGGCTCATCAATCAAAAGAACCAAAACAAAACGAAAGGAAAAAAGTACCAGCCTATTATTAATATCAACAAAGCAAATAATCAAGATAACAATTTGAATTGAATGAAACAAACGAATAAACAAACGAACCACACTCAAATATCGCCAAAATCGATTCTAAACAATTGGAACTTGGCCCTGACGTACAATTTGCATGGGGCTAGCTGAATTCAAGGGTGACAGGTGCATTGGGCCCTACGTGACGAACGTCAAGTATATCTGTCACTGATGCAATTACATTTATTTCCTAGAAGGTGGAGCACGTGCGTACTTTATTTCCCGGTATTTGTCGCATTTGTTTGTTCTTAAATTAACGACACGATTTAAATAACCGGGCCTAATTGACATGATAATGATGCGAACGAATGTGCATTCGGTCGTGTTTAAAAATAGACACGAAAATTAATTTTTTAATGGAATAAATAAGAGTTATTTTTGTACGGTCTCCCAAGTTCTCAAGAATAGTTTTAGACTGTAGACATTGACCACATGGATGGTAAACAAAACAAAGAGTTATCGGTTGATTTTGACGTTGCTCCCGAACTGCGGCTTCGACTGATAGACGGGTTGGACAATTAACATGTTAAATGTGTAGAAGTACCGTTTGCTCAATGAGCTATGGGCCCCACACCGCAAATTGCACCTCGTAGGCCGTACGTGAAAAATCGAGTGAACCGACGTTTCCGAATAAATTCGTACGTTCAACGTTGGGATGTAAATAGTAGGAAGCAGCATCGTAATTAAGCGGTAAAAGTATGAAATTGTTATCTTACGTTTCCACGGCCTGAGGTTAACGGCCAAGTGTATAACATTGGTTCAGCACCAGCGGGAGAGTGTAGCTTTAATTCCAACGCACACATAGCTTTGATCAACTAAAATGACATTAAAACACTAGAAATAAACACCATTTGAACTAAATAAGCCACTTCAAACACTCATTTTTGTAAATATTAGATGGATCTCACGCAGCAAAAACACGCCATCGTAGAGCATAGATGCGCGCGCAACTAATAATGCAGTTCTGCCACCCTGAAATTCTTTATTATTCAATCAGTTTTGACAACGCATCGAACAAGTTTATTGTCGGCCCATGCGAACCGTAACCCGACCCGGCGACAATCGAAACTTACTTCCACACGTAGGCACACGTTTTCCCTTTTTTCCGTACGGCCGACCGGATTTTCTACGGCGATCGACGGAAATTTCAAATCTGCCCGGGCCTCCGGGACCGGTGCCGGATTCGGTCTCTCCCCCCGTGTCGCGCCGTTTGGAAAGCTTCTTCGACGAACGTCGTCGGGTTCACTAAACCGAACGCCGGCCCGGTGAATGCGGGACTGCACCTCTTTTTTTTTTCCTGTTTTTCGCAACGGACGAGTTTCGTTTATGTTATTTTTTGAGGAAATTTCGGGTTCGTATTTGTGGGCACGTTTCTTTTGTTTGTTATAATTGTATATAAAAAAAAATGACGCACGACGAATATTTTCGTTTTATCTGCCCCCACATTGTTTTATTTTCATTGTGTTTTGGTTTTGAGTTTGGAAACGAGGTCAATAACATCTCGTGATTATTTTATTCGTTCCCACACGATTTATTTCCTTGTTTAAATATATGATTCGGATTTATTTTTAAATTTATTCGTGTTTGTTGTTTGTTTTTGTTTTTTTCTGTCGGGCGCATTGAATATTCTTGTTTGTTCGCACTGTACTATTTCATTCATAAAAATGTTTAATTTGATTATCATTTATTCACAAACAGTTGTTTAAAAACTAAAAAAAATATTTATAGTAATTTTGACGTAAGTATAATAATTTATTATTTATTCTAGTAATGTCTGATAATTTAATTAAATTATACAATTTTATTTAATTATAAATATATAAATTTTTATTTAATTAAATAAAATTAACTAATAATAATTTTAATATTTAATAATAATTGTTATTAATTATTAAACTTGCCTGTAAAGTATAAAATATTTGTAATAATTTTGAGACAGCTTGAACATTTTATTTTTTATATTCATTATTGAATTTAATTTAATTTAATTATTATTATTATTTAATTAACCATTTATTATCCATAAATTACCAGAAATTAAAAAAAAACTGTATAAAACGTGTAATAATTTATTTACTTTATTAATTTATTAAATATTTAAATTTTTATGTGGGACCAAATTAGACAACTTGAAAATTTTATTTTTCTGAATTTAATATTTAATTTAATTATTAGCAGTAATTGTCAATTATTATCCAAAAATTATCAGAAATTAAAAAAAAAAATAAGGTAATTAATTAATTTAAGCTGCACAATTTTAAAAAAATATTTTATTATATAATTTAATTCAATTATTAGTAATAATTGTCATTTATTATCTAAAAAATTACCAGAAATTAAAAAAATATATGTAAAATGTGTAAAAATTTGTTATTAATTATATTAATGTGTAATATTTTATTTTTTATATAGGATCAAACTGGACAACTTGAAAAAATTTATTTTTTTAATTTTATTATTTAATTATTTAATATTCTAAAATTAATAATCTAAAAATTAACAGAAATTAAAATTATATATATGTTGAAGGTGTAATAATAATTTATTATTTATTCTATTAATGTGTATTATTTAATTTTTTATACGGGACCAAACTAAACATCTTTTAATTTTATTATTTAATTTAACTATTTGTAATAATTGTCATTTAGTATTCAAAAATTATTAGAAATTAAAAAAAATAATTTAAGGTGTAACAATTTATTATTTATTCTATTAATATGTATTATTTAATTTTTATGTGGACGCGATAAGTTGAAAAATTAAATTTTTTAATTTTTTTATTTAATTTAATTATTAGTAATCAATGACATTATCAAAAATTACCAGAAATTAAAAAAATATATATGTTAAAGGTATAATAACTTATTATTTATTCCATTAATGGGTAATTTTTTATATGGGGTCAAACTGGACAACTTATTAAATTAAATTTTATTTTTTAATTTTATAATTTAATCAATTAATTAATTAATTTAATTAATTAATTTGATTAATTTAATTTAATTTAGTTTAATTTAATTTAATTTAATTGATTGAATAATTAATATAATTATTTTAATTAATCTAATTGATTGATTTAATTAATTTAATCAATTTAATTAATTAATTTGATTAATTTAATGAAATTTATTAATTTAATTTTTACTAATAATTGTCATTTATTATCCGAAAATTAGTTAATTAATTAATTAATTTCATTTAATATTTTATTTTAATTTAATTTAACTTAACTGAACAACTTAAAAAATTTTATTGTTTAATTAAATTAATTTAATTAATGATTTAATAAATTTAAGTCAATTTAATTATTTAATTAATTTAGTTAATCTAATTAACTTAATTGATTATTTAAATTTATTAATTTAATTTAATTTTTACTAATAATTGTCCGAAAATTACCAGAAATATTTTATATTTAATATTTTATTTTTATATGAAACCAAACTGGACACCTTACTTTTTTTATTTTTATTGTTTAATAAAAATACTAATATGTATTATTTTATTTTATTATATGTGGCCAAAGTGACAGTTTGAAAAATCTAATTATTACCAATAATTATCATCTAATATCAAAATATTATTAAAAATTATACAAATATTTGACGTAAATTTAATCGGAGAAGAAATATATATTTCTATAAATAATATCCAAAAAACAACACGAAAATTTTGAAAAAAAGAATCTGAAGATTAAAATTAATAAAGTTGCTCCGAAAAATATTTATGAACAATTTACCAAATAGTTTTGAAAAATGTTTGGTCAAAAATAGTATTTTTTCTTAACGGCTCATTTGGGGCATATATAAGAGTTTTAATGATTAATTAAACATTTTCTACTGACGTTTGCACCTTTGTTCCCCTGTGTGATAAAAATAGACCGAGAACAAATTTATTTTATTTATATGAAGACGAACAGCGTTAGATAATTGCCGGCACGGGGTTAAACGAGGGCTGGTGCATTCTAAAAGTATAATGGGGGCAGGTGCATTAAATGCAGGTGGTTCAAAACACGCGTCGGTCGGTGCATAAACTTTTTTCTTTATGTACAGATGCAAGTCAGCGTCATATGATGCACGAATTCTAGGACGTAGGACTGTTAATACAGATAATAATAGACCAAGGACTTCGAGTCATAAATAAATTGCCACACGTATTTCCTCTGAAACACACACTTAACTTAGATGAGTCACGGATTTTTCGAAATCTCGTTTCCGGGTTTACCAATATTTCTCGAAGTTAATTAAAACCATTATTCTGACGTATCGATTGACGTCATAAATACACGTCAAGTGTTGTATACAGATGTCAAAACCGACATAACCTCAATCATTTTTGTAGACGTATAAAATTTGAAATGTTAAGATGTGTTCTTTGATAGTACTCACTATGATGGAGATTACGTAGTTTAAATTAAAATCTCTGCGATGAACTACTTAGTAATCGTGATATCTATTCTTTTATCTGTGATATGTGTTTTATTAGCCCTGCTACAGCATTACTACTTCATTAGCAAAATAGACAAAAAGTCGCCAATAAAATACGATGTTCCTGTCTTCGAAGATTTAATACCTTCCGAAAACGATAAGAAAGTTCAAATCCTTTACCCCATACAAAAATTATCCTATGATGATGATCCACACGAGGATGATCTGGTGCTAAACCAACTGACTTCAGTATTAGAACCAGAAAAAGTAGACGCCAGAAATGTTATCGACACCACCAAGTACCGGGGCTTTGATTCGGAGGTCTACAACACGTTACAAGCAGCCATTGCTTTCAAGCTCTCGGGTAAAACTCACAAGGCACTCAAACTGTTCGAACACGCAGCTGCCATAGCCCCCGAGAACGCCGACGTCTTAAATAAATACGGGGAGTTCCTAGAACAAACGCAGAGAGATATTGTCACTGCTGATGAGTTTTATTTTAAGGTAAATCTGGACAACTTCTTGAATGTTTGTTATATAATGTGTTTTAGGCTTTGACCTACTCACCAGACCATCAGGCGGCCTTGGTGAACAGAAAGAGGACTGCTCAAGTCGTTGAGGGTTTAGATTTTGACTTGTTCAGAAAAATTGATACTAGGAATGACTTTTTAAAGACGCGTTTTAAGTTGGATTCTTTCGAGGCTGTAAAGAAGCAAGCATATTATCTACATATCTATCACACGGTAGGTTTTTATTTTTGTGTTACAATTTGTTTACTGATGGCAACTTTTTAGGTCGGAATAGAAGGGAATACAATGACTGTACAACAACTACGTTATTTATTAGAAACTGGACAAGTAGTAAATGGCAAGAGTATAGTTGAACACAATGAAGTGCTTGGTTTAGAAAAGGCAATGCAGTACATAAAATATCTAGTTAAAGAGGATTACATAGGAGTCAGAGAAATATTGGGGATACATAGGAGAGTCATGGGGCATGTTGATCCCTTAAAATCCGGTGTATTTCGTGATGAAAAGGTATAATCATCCAAAATACATAATTGTCCAACTTTTCACCTTACGTTTTTTCTAAGGTTTTTGTGGGGAGCCACATCCCTCCAAGTCACGAACTGGTTCCGTCCCTGATGGAGAGTTACGTCGAGTGGTTGAACTCTGAAGAAGCTCAAAGTATGCACCCTGTTCGATATGCTGCCTTAGCCCATTATAAATTGGTGGATATTCATCCTTTCGTTGATGGAAACGGACGCACAAGTAGATTAATTATGAATTTGATTTTATTGAAGGCTGGATATCCACCAGTTATGGTACTGAAGGAGCAGAGAGAAAAGTACTATGATACTTTAAAAACTGCCAATATGGGCGATGTAAGGCCTTTTGTGAGATTTGTAGCACAATGTACATTGCAAATTTTAGACATGTATATTTATGGGACTAGGCTGTTATCTATTGATGGTGTTTCTGAGAATGAACATCAGATTATAAACTATTAATGTTTGCCAAATATTTATTTTTATTTATACATTGTATATATGTTTCCTGAGATTTGTCTGTGAATATACATATTAATATTCTTCATTTGTATTATTTACCCAAACTAAATCAAAAGAGCAATGGGCAATTAAAATCCCCTTTTGAGGTATTTTGACCCCAATTTGGGAGATAAACACTCTCACTTAAGGATTGAATATTCTCCTATACATTTATCCCCAAAAGTTGCCCCCTGACATTTAAACCTTTTTAATTTTTTTTTTTCCAGCCTATAATCCTGAAGCTGGACGAGTCTATCCATAAAACTGAATTTCTTGAATTTGCAACACAAATAAAACGACCAATTATAACAAAACTGTTTATTTAACAATAACAATTTACAAAAGGTACTATTAATTCTTTACTTTTGGCTTATTTTTCTTTTTTAAGTTATTAATACTCTGAACAATCTGATCGATTTCAGCATTATCATAAATCTCGGTATTTTTCTTATTAATATTCGGCACGACGTTGGCTAAATTCGAAATGTTAACAAACCTCTCTTTCAATACTGGCGCAATCAACTCTATATTATAGAGTGCAGTAATTATCCCAAAGATGACTAGCAGTGTCCACACAGATGTTTGCTTAATGTGCTGGTCGTTACTTCCCGTTTTCACACTGAACGACAGCTCCAAAAATTGAAAAGACGAGTTGGTTGTGAAGTACGCAGCGGGGGAGATCCACTGGACGTCACTGGGCAACGAGGATTCGAGCTGAGCAACGTAACTTCTGCCGTCTGAGGGCAGCTGAGGTACGTGTATCAAAACACCGGGATTGTTATCCTTGGTGATTCTAACGCTTGAAGTGTCTATTTTCGTGTTGAGGATTGTGGCGGATCCATCACGAATCACCTTCAGTCTCAAAGTTTTGTAGTGTTCCACGTTTTTGGCGTGGACTTTCACAAGTATGTCGGTGTGGGTCACTGGTCTGAACACGATGATTTTCAAGTCCTTTATGTCTTCTTTTACGTTCTCAATGTTGATGACGTTGGGGACGGATCTGTCAACGGGATGGGCCCCTTTCGAGTTTTGCTGTATTTTAATTTGGTAGGAGCAGTAAGGCTGTAAACCACGAATTCTGAATTGTCCCGTGCTTTCTGAGATAGTTTCCTCTGAGTATTGGCTGCAGTTTCCAGTTCCTGCCGCTATTACAACCATATTTTCCTCAGGCTCCCCATTGAGGGACGTGATTTGTCCAAAGGTACTGTAGGCTACGCGTTTACCACTGGAAATAACCCAGGTTATTAATGTTTAATTTAATTGGAGTGTTAAAACTTACATTAAAGTAACAGCAACAGATTCACCCTCTTTAACGTTGATTATTTTAGACGCAGGCTCAAACCTGTATTCCTTCATCATCGGCCTTAAGAAATAATCACTTGGACTTAACGAGTGGAAGGTAATTCTGCCGTTTTCGTTTGTCTGTAAGTTGCTCCTGTAACTTTCACCTCCAGACAAAGACAACAGTGCTCCCTGAAACACAAGAAATTACTTGAATTACTTGAACAAACTAACAACTGCTTCACTTACTTGTAGTGGAACTTTATCAGCTTCATCAATAACATTGACAACGATCTCGGCAAGTTTGTGAGCCTTAAAATTGCCGTTGTTATCTGGACCAACGATCACGTACGAGTCTTTTTTGGCTGTGATCTTGTACTCCAATGAATCATCCAAAGCTGGGAACTTGTAGCTGCCATCGTTGGACGTTTCAACCGTCAGGGGCTCCGTGTGGTCATTCTCCACCGTAATAATTACGCCAGAAAGAGGCGGAACGACCTTGCCTTTGAAAACTCTTCCTTTAATCGCCCTGAATTTGTTTCCCAACGCCTTGCAGTCTGCGTAGCCGGGAATCGACAGGACTGGTGGGTTGAAATATAAAATATCCGACTTGGGTACGATCATGGCCTCATCAGTGGGTCCCAACAGTAAGTTGATCTCATATCTACCCTTAGAGTGAGCCAAAGTTTGAGTGTGAGTATTGTCGTCGATTTTAATCGTAGCCTGGATGTTCCCGTGATTTTCGGCCGACTCAATCTCGAGAGTAACCTTGTGCTTTCTGGCCGTAAGATTTATCTCGTTGGGACCTGCGTCCGTGTTGAAGTTGTAGGAGGTTTTGTCGAAGACGTGGCAACTGTCCGGTTCAAACGAGTATTCGCCAGGATTTTCAACGCAAATTTGTGTTTTGCCAGCGTTCACGTTCAAGGAGGAAGGCCTGTTGTCCTTGGTGTTTTTGTAGTTTAACTGGAAACGTACGAGATATACAAAAATAATTAAGTTTAACTGTTTAGTACCTTGGTCTGATGTGTTGAGACAAAATGCAGCATGTAACCTGTCTGTATGAATGGTGGTACATCAACCTTTTCAGAATTTACAAATATGGTCTGCTTACTGGACTTCCAACATAAATTGTTTGAAAGCAATTGTATTTCATAGTGCCCAGGATAAATATTATTTGCGATATATTGGTTACCTATTAATTAATTCAATTAAAACTATTAATAAAACTTATTATTGTTTATTTAAAGGCTCACCAGTTACTGGAATCTCAGTCTTATCAGATGGGTCTGTGGTAGAAAACATTTTAATAATTAAACCGTCACAATCTATAGGTCTGACGCATGTCACAGTCCCTTTAACCACAGCCTTCAACTGTGAAAACACAATGTCAGGTATATTTTCTGATAAAACCTGTATGGTCTGCTTAATAGGGAAGAACCTAAAACTTGACATGTAAAGGGACACTCAGGTTTCATTACTAAATGACTTACTGTAAGCCCTTTTGCCTGTCATCCATGTTAACTTTAACTTCAACGTCGAATTTTCCCGGCGAAAGAAACTCGCAGAATTTGCCTGAGCCATCAGTTAAAACTTTAACTACACTTCCATCAGATCTTGAGAATGTTACACTTTGGGATTCATCACTTAAAACCCTGCCACAAACTCTGAACAGAGATGGTGTTAAGTTTGGTAGCTTTTCCAAGTTAGGGTTGATGTTCACAGAAATGTCATTAAAAATCATACCATCAGCTTCAGCCTTCAATTTGTATGTGTTAGCTTGGATTCTTTCTAATTTATAGTACCCATTCCTGTCTGATCTTGTCACCTCTTTACCATTTAATAATATTTTAGCGTTTTCAATGGGTTTTTTACTATCTGACTTGTAGACAAACCCAGATATCGAAAAGCCATCAACCTCAAAATTGTTCTGTAACTCCACAGCGTTGTTATTCACGGTAAATTCGATAAATTCAGGTCGGAAGAAAATATTTTTGTCCTTAACATAGGGCACAATTACATATTGGCCATTTGGCAAAACTGGGAAAACAAACTCTCCATTCAACTGTGATGTAATATGACAGATTTGATTGCCTTTATATGTTAACCCTTGAATTTTTTCTTTGTTACAACCCTCTACATGTTGATTCACTTTCTGAAATTTCATTAATTACAATTTAATAAATAATAAATAAATTGACTAACCCCTTGTTTTTCAAATAATACTATTATTGTGTCTTTCAAAGGTACACCCCTACTTAAAATTTTTCCTGACACATCATACCCTTGAATTACAAGGCTGCCAGCAGATAATTCAGTGTTGCCTTCAGTGACTTGCACTTTTAATGATTTTTTTAAGATCTTCCATCTATAAAATTATATCATAGAGATTTGCTTAACTATTACAGAACTAACTTACTTGTTGTGAGAGATTGAGACTGTGTAAGTTCCTGGATAGACAGGTGTAAAGGAGAAATGACCAGTGCTGTCAGTTGTAGTAGTTCTTTTCTCAGAGCTTGAAATTAAATCAACAACTATTCCTTCTGGTCCTTTATTATCAATATTCAAGCCTAAACTTTCAACCTAAAACACAAACCTTAGTAAAATGGATTATAGTAATTATGTCAGTCATTTACTTTTCCAGCAATACCGAACCCTTTAAATTCAAAGTTTATGTCCTTTCCTTGAGAACATAAGTCAGTTTTACCATCAACATTGAGGTTTATCTTTGGTGGAGTAAAACTCCAGCCTCTTGGAGGCTCCAACTAAAATATGCACGTTAATAAGGAAATATTTAATTGTAATAATTAACTTACTTCCAAAATATATTCTCCTTTTTCATATAAAGGTACAAAATAATACCCATTGTTTGGAGCACAATTCGTCTTATCCTTCACAATCCCCTGTTTTGTAAGTCTAAAACAAATAAGTAATTAGTAACATTCAAGATAGCCAAATCATTCTTACTTACAATTTAACTACAACCTTTGAAAAATCTATTTGTACGTGACTTTTAATGAAGCCACCGCATCCTAGAAAGTCGTCGGCACTTACATTACAACAAATATATAAAACTGCAATTATTTTAATACATAATTTTAACATTTTAACATGAATTTTTAATCGGCCTATCCATAAATCTAATTAACCTCACTCGTTCTGTCATTCACTGAGCACTTGCCGTCTGCCACACAATCGATTTTTGACTACAACGCAGTGGCGTCCCACTCAATTGAATTATATTTAAGTTTGTATAGTGATCGTAGAGATTAGGTTCAAGGTTCTGAGTATTTGTGCGGTATTATCTATCAATGAGTTTCTTATGCGTCTCTTCTTAATTAATTGACACTTATTAATGATTTTTATGTAATTACGTATTTACGTAAAATATCAAATAAGCTGAAAATTTATGAACGGCATAATAATATGTAATATTCCACATGTTTCAACTTCTGAGATTGTCCAATTTGATGTGAAAAGCCTCGTGTATATTTATTTGCTACGCCACTGATTGAACCCCACCTTTGAATAAATTCTCCAACAGGTAGATGTCGCCCGCATCATAATTGGTACAACTTTGGAACCGAATTTTTTGGTCTAGGTTTTTTGCAAATAATTTTAAAAAACACCCATCAAAATGGCTAAAATGGCATTTCAGCATCAGGCCGGAACGGCTATGGAATGTTTGAGTGTGAGTATTGTGCATTTTTCATTTATTTGTTTGTTGTATTTTTGCAAATGAGTCATGTTACAAGGTATGAGTAAACATTGCAAATTTGATAATGTTTTTAGATTCCAATAACTTTACATAAAGAAGTCGAAGGCGATACTATGAGATGTGGTTTTAAAATTGGTGGTGGAATTGACCAGGACTATCACAAAAGTCCTCAGGGATACACAGATAATGTATGTTTTCAAAATCCAATTGGTTGTCCGGCCTCTATTTGTTTATCTACTCACAAAAAATACTGTATCTGTATTATCAGGATAATGAATGAAGTGTTTTTAGGGCATATATGTAACAGAAGTCCATGAATCAAGTCCTGCATCAAAAAGTGGTTTAAGAGTCCATGATAAAATTCTCCAGTGTAATGGATATGATTTTACAATGGTGACACATAAAAAGGCTGTCAGTTACATAAAGAAACATCCTGTACTTAATTTATTGGTTGCAAGGAAAGGTGTTACATCCACATAAATACAAGCTCAATATTTGTGATTAAGTTAACTTGAACAAATCAAAGAACAGTATGGAATATTAACTAGAAAATTGAGTTATAATGTGGCGTATGTATTTTTAATTGTATTGTGTTAATGATTGGGATAAGTAACATTAAAATAAGAATTAGTCAGAACAGTTTTCTTGACTATTGGCTTATGATAAATGCATTTAATAAATACAAATCAAAATTGATAAACCAACTGGAGTACACTTATTAGATTTAAAAGGCCAAAAATCGAGTTAACTGTGTTAGATTTATAATTCATTCCATACCAGTTACCATGAATTATTAGGAAATATAGTCTATATATTTATGTTTTTATATTGAATATATATTGTTATAATTGTTAATCAGTATCTTTTATATTTTTTACTTTGAGAAATGAGTGTTTTTAATAAAACAGTATGTATGGTTTAATCTACATAGAAATTACTAAAACGCTAACCTTTTTTGAAAGCATGTGTGTGTAGGTACTGCATGACCATTATTTATTTGTGATTTAAGTAAGAAATAAAAATAATATTCTATATATAATTTTTTTTACTTTAGTATTTCCTTTCTATAAAATCCTAAACAAATATTTATTAAAGGTTTGTCCTTCCTGCATTAATGTGCTTAAAATATTTACAACACTCATTTAAATATTAACAATATATTATAAAATAAATTATATCAATTCTTTGTGATTAAATCTTCAATTTATGAAGGTGACTCTCATTATTATCTTGGATAATTTAAGATCAGGGATAAAAAATTATATTAATAGCAAATCGTGTATGATTAATTGATGTTTTAATAATATAAATAAAACGCAACGTTCACTAATTCTGTATCTTTATAATACTTATATAAAATGCACACATCAGTCAAAGGTCAAGAAGCTAAACAACCCCTCAGCTATTTATTTATTATTATTTATATATATCTCTACAATGAATATTAATTTAAGTATAAAAATTTGTATTTTACAAACAATTAATAAAAAACACTCATCAAAATGGCTAAAATGGCATTTCAGCATTAGACTGGAACGGCTATGGAATGTTTGAATGAATGTGAGTATTGTGCATTTTTCATTTATTTGTTTGTTGTAATTGAGTCATGTTAGGAAACAAAGGTTTGAGCAAACAAACATTGCTAATTTGAAGTTAGTTTCAATAACTTTACATAAAGAAGTTGAATCGATATTGAGAGATATGATTTTAAAATTGCTGAAGGAATTGACGAAGACTACCAGATAATCTATATTTTCCATCCATCCAATTGATTATTTGCCTTCTATTTGTTTATCTACCCACAAAAAATACGTTTATATGTATAATTGATGAAATATTTTTAGGGTATATATGTAAGAGAAGTCCATGAATCAAGTTCTACATTAAAAAATGGATTAAGAGTCCATGATAAAGTTCTCCAGTGTAATGAATATGATTGAAACATCCTATATTTAATTTATTGGTTACAAAGAATGTTACATATACATAAGTAAAAGATCAATTTTTGTGATTAACTTGAATAAATCAAAGAACACTATGGAATATTAATAAGCAAATTGAGCTTTAACGTGGCTTATCTATTTTTAATTGTATTGTTTTAGTGATAAGTATCATTAAAATAAGAAATTTGAACAGTATTTTTGACTATACCCTTATAATAAATGCATTTAATAAAATACAAATAAAAATTTATAAACTAACTGGATACACTTTTTAGTTTTAAAGGCCAAAAATCGAATTAACTGTGTCGATTTATATTTTATTCCATACCAGTTTCCATGAATTATTAGGAAATATAGTCTATATTTTTATACTAAATATATATAAAATTATAATTATTAATCAGCATGTATTATATATTTTACTTTGAGAAATTACTAAAATGCTAATCTTTCTTGAAAACATGTGTGTGTAGATACTGCATGACCATTATTGTTTATCTGTGATTTAAGTAAGAAATAAAAATAATTTTCTATATATAAATTGTATTATCTGAGAATTTCTTTTCCACAAAATCACAAACAATAAATATATATTAAAGCTTTGTTCTTTCTGCATTATTGTATTTAAAATATTTGCAACACTCATTTGAATATTAACCATATATTATAATAAAAATATTCATATGAATGTTCCACATGATCAAATATTTAATTTATGAAGGTAAAATCTCTTACTATTACCTCAATTAATTAAATAAATATTTTAATAACAAATCAAGTTTTAATTAACTATACATAAAAAAATTAAATTAATATTATTTTATTTAGAAATAAAAAATTCCACGTTTACTAATTCTACTTCTACTAATATTTATAAAATGCACACATCAGTCAAAGGTCAAGGAATTAAACAACTCCTCAGCAATTTATATATATCTCTACAATAAATATTAACTTAATTATAATAATTTGCATGTTCATTCCAATTTTAGTTCAAATTCTTCTCAATCCAATCCATAAACTTTGTAACTCTAGTATACACTCCTGGAACACCAGCTTCCGCACACCTCCTACCGTACGACACCACTCCAACTTGATAGAAATACACTCTGGGACCTTGGATGATACCATACATCAATGGTCCTCCCGAATCTCCTTGGCAGGCGTCTTTACCACCAGCATCGAATCCTGCACACATTATCCTGTCATCAATTATTGCAACAGATCCGAATACGTTTTTACATCTGTCGTTTTGCAACACCGGCAGTGTTATCTGTTGCAAAATGGAACTGGACGGTCCACCTGTAAAATTATTTAGTTACAAGAAGTCTAAACATAAATTTTGGGAATTATTTACGATAAGCGGTGGCTCCCCAGCCGGCCACGTACAAGTTGTAATTCAGGAACGTATTGGATCTAAGTTTCTCGCTGGTGGGCAGACAAATTGGACGAGCTGCAACAACAAAAACTTATTCAAAACCAAGCCCCACAGACGTATTAAGTACACTTACGATTTTGCGGCGACCTGGCCAACGTTAAAATGGCAATGTCGTTGGTGAAAGTGGTGGCGCTGTAATTCTCGTGTATTTTGGCTTGAATCAGCGGGATGTTCTCGGGGAAGGCCCCGTCGTTGTCGTCGTACAGATCTAAGTCGCCGACACGTGCCAAGTACAAGTCGCTTCTGCGGTACACACAATGGCCTGCGGTTAGCACGTGTCTGTTGCTTATTAAGGTGGCACCGCATAGATATTTCGGGAGGTTGGGATTTTCCTGGTTCCTGTAGCCCAGAGCTACGAGGAAGGGATACTCCCCTGAAAAATGAAACGCTTATTTAAGACATGAAGGTTTTACCGTGTGATTTTTAATTGTTTTTATTGCTTCTCTTTGTGAACATATAAACTGGTGTTTTCCGGTTAACAACATTATATTGCAACATTAAGGTTTCTGTAATTATAGGTGTATGTAATTGTATGCATTAATTATATTATAAACACGTGTATCTAAATCTTATATTCAAGATATAAATAAGATGAATAAGATCATTGACATATTTCGATATTTAGTTTGACCTAATAGTTGTTTTAGTAATGTTTATTTGTACTTATCGGTAATATGAATATTGTCGTATATCTTCTACAATTTATGTAAAAGGAAAACAACAACTTATCTGTGTGTATTTACAGTATGCTAAGATATATTTAATATACATAAATTTAGGACAACTTCTGAATGGATATTTGAAATGAAAAGTAGATTTCTCTTTAAACTGGTCAAATCTTAATATTTTTTTTTATTTACAATAGTGGCCAAACCACCAACGTATTAAAACATGTCCAAAAATTAGGGGATTGATTATATAATAGATAGTAATTATTTTATTAACTGAAATTTGACACAAAAATATAAAGAAAAAAATCTTATAGGTTTTTGAAGAAGTCATTACAATGTGCATTTAGGTTTTAATTTCATCTAAAATAAAATAATTATGGCCATAACATTTAACATCAAGAACAATGACCATCAATGTACGGTGTTGGTGATTCAATATATGGAAGCAAAATGTTGTTTAATATATCCCTGTACATAAATTAGTTTAAGGGGGCCAACGCCAGAAGAATTGGAGCATCCCCATAGCATAATTGAACCACCACCATCTTTCACTGTGGATATAACAAACATTTGTGTAGTTTTGTCCCTGTAATACGTTTAACATAAGCAGAACCATAATAAATTTAGATTCGTCATTAAAAGCTACTCCCCCCACTGTTCTGTTCAAAGGATGTGATTCGAAGCAAGTCAAAATTGAACATTTTCAGTAGAAATCAGTGTTTTTCTTGTAGATATGGAGTCAAACGAACCCCCATCCATTAACCATCTTCTCACAGTCCTTGAACTAATCTCAGCAAGCCCCATTTCCTCCAGGGTGGCTTTAATTTCAGTTGACAATAAGATTGGATGGTTTTTTGACATACAAATTATCCAGTTATCGAGTTTCTTCCAAGTTTTTCGAAGCTACCACTTGGCCAGTTTCTCTATTGATTCGATTGACTTATTTAGCCCTAAACTCTTAGCCATCTCTTCTTGTTTTTCTCGGTCTTGATAAGGGTGAATTATAATTTTTCTTACAGTTTCACTTCGACCAATGATTAAACAATTATAATAAGCATAAGACCAATAATCGATTTAAATTCACTGAGAGCAATGAAAAACCATGAAGTAAAAAGTATATAGTATAAATATTAATAAGTTGCTATAATTACGGTCACAACTCTATATAGCCCAATAAATGACTTTAACTCACCCAATTTCGCCGGTATTCCCCCGACAACCCTCGGCACGCCTATGGCCGATGCCCCGCACTGCGGCACCTCCAGAAACTTGGTGGTGTTAAGCGGCGGCAGCGTGGTCGCCTCCGTTCCGGCGTTCCCTATCGTGTCGTCGCTCGTGCCTCTGGGGGTGGCTTGCGGGCAACACACCATCGGCGTGCTCCCGTCGAAGCCGCACGTGGAACTCCTCAGGTACTTCACCACCGCGGGGTCGTTGCTTTGGTTCAGCAGGAGGTTGAGCAGGTTTTTGCATTTTTTTATGTTGATGCAGGTGCCGTACGTTTGGTTCGGCGTCTCGCATGGTACCCCATCTGAAACGTGATTGTTTATTGCTGTAACTAAAAATTGTCGTCCGGGCGGGTCTGACTGTTTTCTAACAAATGCGATTACCTCACGGCTGTTTAAATATTTGCCTAAGACACTCATCACTCAGGATTCACTTTGCTAACCATTTTCTGTGAGTGGGTCCCAGGTTAAAACAACCACTCAATTATTGTTTCATATTTTTTACAACAAAATAACACAGTTCAGTGAACTTTACTATAATAATTGATGAGCGTTTCAAAACTTGAATATCTGAATTTGTTTGAGGTAAGTGTGAAATGTGAAAAAGTTCATGAATATTAAAATCAGGATGTAAGATTTGTAGTTAATTCACATTTTTACGAAGGTTAAATATTCGTATTTACATATTATAGACTCAACAACAACATTAATTCAGTAATTAATTGTAGACAAAAACATTAATAATAGGGTCCCACGAAAAATATACATGTAATTTGTAATACTGGTTTTAATAAAAACAACTTTTGATGGTCCATCTGAAATTACTGAAAATATAATAATTCTGACAAGCAATAACATTTAATATTGTTATCAAGTAGTTTGCTAAAATTAATGTTCACCTATATTAGCAATGACCATGGCCCGTAGACAGTGTTAAAGCATGTGCATTAGCGGTACAAGTTTTTATTCAAGGATCGAAATTAATCCATTTATGAAGCGTATTTTCCACAGTTGGAGGGTCATTATGAGAATACGTTAATAATTAAACATTAACACAAACAGTTTTGTAACTACTGTTCCGGTTATGCAAAGACTTGTTTGTTACCACCAGAAACTATAGAATTTTTATTAAATATTCCCAGTGGGTTAGAAAATTGATGGAACAAATAAAATCCTTGATTTTTTTCTTTGAAACTTGTTTTACTCTATGCTAAATTGTTAGTGCTGTAATCACATGCAGATAATAAAGAATTACTATTGGGAAATTAATTAGTTGGGATTGGTTTATTATAATTTTTTTATGTCATTTTAATTAATTATAAATCTATTGGGAATTACCTAATTATTATTTACCTAAAACGGTTATTTTTGCTATTAATGGAATTTATAAAATACCGTACGTCGTATTTTTACTAATTTGACGAACTTTATACATTAATCAAACAAATGATTACAATTTTATTAAGACATCTTTAAAAATCTAAGTATAATAATATGATAATACTAAATTAGTGATAATGAAAAAATATAGTTTTTTTAAAGAAACATAGATTTTACATGATAAAAGGAATGACAATAATTTCATAATGTAAAAAGATCATTTAATATTATTGTTTTATTTAGTTCAAAACTGCACAATTTTATACGTTTTAAATTATTTTATTTTAATTTCTTGACATCCAATGAAATAAGTGATTATTACAAGAAAATATAAGTATTTATTTTATAAAAAAATTCTTAGCTAAGACGTGTTATGTGTGTAACATTTTTTACTACAGAAAGATATTTTTAATATTTTGTTATAAGAAACAATAAATATTTAAGAAAATAACCATACATTTTTAAATAATCTCAAAATAACTTTAAAAATTTCATTTCAGTAACTTATATTTTTAAAGTAAATGTTATAGATATTTACAATTGTCATTTATTCTGATAAAAATATATTGATTTTTAATTTTATTTCTTTAGTAAAAGAAAATATAATAGATTTTACTTGACAAGAGGAACAACAATAGTCTAAAAAGATCATTTAATATCATTGTTTTATTTAATTCAATTTTCCATGTTTTAAATAACTTTATATTAAATTTCTTGACATCCATTGAAATAATTGATTATCACAATATAATAGATTTTATTTGACAAAAGGAATAACAATAATTTCATGATCTAAAATGATCATTTAATATCATTGTTTTATTTAGTTCAAAAGTGCACAATTTTATACCTTTTAAATAATTTTATTTTAAATTTCTTGACATCTAATGAAATAACTGATTATTACAAGAAATTATTAAGTGTTGATTTTATAAAAAATATCTTAGCTATGACAATTCATATATGTAAAATTTTTTAATATGAAATGATATTTTTAATATTATGTTATAAGAAATAATAAATATTGAAAAATATATATTATACATTTTTAAATAATCTTTTATTTACTTTTATAGTAAATGTAATATATTCATTTTTAAATTTGTTTCTTTAATAAAAGAAAATATAATAGATTCTATTTGAAAAGAGGAACAACAATAATTCATTCCATGGTCTAAAAAGATCATTTAATATAATTATTTTATTTTGTTTAAAAGTGCACAATTTTATACATTTTAAATAATTTTATTTTAAATTTCTTGACATCCAAGAAAATGTTAAGTATTAATTTTAAAAACAATATATTATCTATGACAAGTCACATATATATTATTTTTTACTATAGAAAGATATTTTTAATATTTTGTTATAAGGAACAATAAATATTTAAAAAAAATATATCGTATATATTTTTAAATAATCTCAAAACAGCTTTAAAAACTTCATTTCACTAACTTCTATTTTTAGAGTAAATGAAGGTATTTACAAGTGTAATTTATTCTCAGAAAAATATATTGATTTTTAATTTCGTTTCTTTAATAAAAGAAAATATAGTAAATTTTACTTGACAAAAGAAATTAATAATGATCTTATGGTCTAAAAAGATCATTTAACATTGTTTTATTTAGTTCAAAAGTGCATAATTTTATATATTTTAAATAATTTTATTTTAAATTACATGACATTCAATGAAATAATTGATTATTACAAGAAAATTTTAAGTATTTATTTTATAAAAAATATCTTAGCCTGGACAAGTCATATATGTAACATTTTTTACTATAGACATTTATTTTTAATATTTTATTATACGAAACAATAAATAACTTCTATTTTTAGAATAAATGTAAGATTATTACATAAAAATAGTATAATAATAATTTTATGAAAAACATTTTTTACACTTCAAGAAGATTTATTTTAATGTTTTGTTAGAATATATAAAAAATATTTAAATAAAATGTATCATAAAATTATAAACGACTTTAAAAACATCTGTTCAGTAACATAAATTTTTAAAGTAAATGTAAAATAATATTATTTATTATTCTCTGAATGAGTGTAGGAGAAATTAAATTATTTAATTAATTTTTAAAAACAATAAAATACATTTTTATAATAATATATTAGATACTTTGGAAAACTTCTTTTAGCAACTACACATAATTATCAATATTTTCCTGTTAATAATGATTCAAAAAAATTATTTATGACACAAATTTACAAGATATATCAAAATATAAAGATAAATAACAGTGTGTATGTTTACAAAAT
The DNA here is from genome assembly GCF_024364675.1 of Aethina tumida. Taxonomy (NCBI): domain Eukaryota; kingdom Metazoa; phylum Arthropoda; class Insecta; order Coleoptera; family Nitidulidae; genus Aethina; species Aethina tumida. The sequence continues at coordinate 9,499,767 of NC_065435.1, read as the reverse complement.
AGTTTAAAAATAGAAACAAAAATAAGTGAAGATTTGGAAATAAAATTATTAATATACTAACTAGTTCAATCATAACTACAATTAAATATACTTAAAAATATTATTCTTAAACTTACTAATGTGAAGTGAAATTTTTAACAAATAGTTTACTTTGTAATAAAAGTTTATTAAAATTAAATTTATATTTACACAACAGTTTTATTTTTCAGAAAACAGAAAGATTTGATACATTTTGACCTTAATTTAACCACAAATGATATAACCGAGTAATTACAAATTATTCACAGAATTAAACAAATAACTCATATTTGCCAAACTTCAAATTAACCACACAACTCTAATTAAATAAATATATATGTATAGTTTTTTGATTGTGTGGTTTTGTAATTGCGGTTAAAAATAAATATGCTGGACGAAACATTACTTACTGGGATAATTATTACTTGGATTTATTATAAACAGGAAAATTATATTTAAATTGTGTTGGTATGAGATAATCAACCAAAGATTACGAATTGAAATGCTGGGATAATCTTCAACCGTTCAAATGTCATGATCGTTGTTGTTGTAGTTGTAAATAAATAAATAAATAAATAAATAAACATGAAGTTTTTACAGCTGACACTGAAATTTAACGAATTATAAATCAGTATGGAGTCAAACCTTGTGCTAGTGTGTGATCCAAAACAAACACCAAGACGCCACAAACAAATATTGTTTTTGCGAACATATCACTGGCCGGACAATCCCCAACACACTGATCGTACTTCAGATGATATCTTATTATTTAAACTGCGCGAAACGAAATGGACAACCGATTGTGAGATTCAATCGGTTGGGTGGCAAATTTCATCACCTATTAGTTGTGCGACGCTGCGGCCGGCTTTATCATGGTCATGCTGGAAGGTCGGTTGTACGCTTAAACGAAAATAAAAAGCTCAAAAATGCATGACGGATATACGTGGTGGTGTGTAATTCGGAAATTTCGTGGTGGCACATAAAAGATGCGACCTTTGGGTCGGCGGCGCAACCGGTGATTCACGGAGATTTAAGGACCTTCACACCGGACGATTGGTGTGTTCCGTCCGGAATGTTTCGATTTACATATTTTCGTCCTGGTCAATTTGTTTACGGCCGTGTTTCGGGCATAAATCAAAGTACCGCTAATTTAATCGTCGCAACGGCGAATAAACATTTTTATGCAAAACAATTTAATGTTATACTTCCGGAGATAAACCGGGCAGTTGTGATACTTATTTATTTTGGGTTTATAAATAACTGAACTTAATAACAATATTATAATAACTATATAACTAATTATTTCCTATACTATAATATTTTCTTATACTATAAAATGAATATACAATGGTGGACATTATTATGGCAACTTTCAACTCTTTTATTTAATGTGAACTGCTAAAATAATATTAATTTACTATTGTTGTTTTATACTGTATTATGAAAACTACTATATTCTTATTCTATAAAATGTTACATATATTTTTCTGTATTGAGTTGGACATAAATATGGCAACTTTAATTTTTAAAAAGGATTTTTAATGATTAAATCTGTGTTATTTAATTTAAGACTAACACTTTATATAATATCCTTTTTGTTTTATAATTTTGGCCCATATCTGAGGCTTATATAGACTTGACCATTTTCCGAATATACGACAAGTCTATATGCCTTCAAGTTTCTTGAATTGCTGTGATGAGTTCATTTAAAATTGTAAAATTTTTTTGTCGAAGTTGGTTATAAACGTGATCCCCCATGTTTTCTATATGGTGGATATCTCGAGATTGAGACGGGCAAGACAAAATATTGATGGTTTTGTCTTTAACCAATCTGTCATAATTTGAACTTGTGTTTGGGATCGTTTTCATGTTAAGGGTATCATTTCTTCAATATATGGAAGCAAATTGTTGTTTAACATATCCCTGTACATAAATCAGTCCAAGGGGGCCTACACTAGAAGAATTGGAGCATCCCCATATCATAATTGATCCACCACCATCTTTCACTGTGGGTATAACAATCTTTTCGTGTAAATTTGTCCTTGTAGGATGTTTAACATAAACAGAACCATCCTTTTTTATAAAATAAATTAGACTCGTCACTAAAAACTACTCCTCCCCACTGTTCTGTGGTCCAGGAATGTGATCCTGAACAAGTCTAAATTGATCTTACACATTTTCAGTAGAAACCAGGAATTTCCTTGTAGGTCTGGAGTGAAATGAACCCCCATCCATTAACCATCTTTTCGCAGTCCTTGAACTAATTTCAGCAAGTGCCATTTCCTCCGGGTTGGCTTTAATTTCAGTTGGCCAGTTTCTCTAAATTTTTTAATAAAAGGGGAAACGATTTACTTATTTAGCCATCTCTTCTTGTTTCTCTCGGTCTTGGTAACGCTGAATTATAGCTTTTCTTACAGTTTCACTTCGACCAATGATTAAATAATTATAATAAGCAAACAATCACCAAGAAATAATCGATTTAAATTCACAGAGAGCAACGAAAGACCATAAAGTAAAAAGTTGCTATAATTTTGTCCATTAAAAAACAAAAAATTAGGCAATTTTTAAAGAATAAAATTAGATTGGGCAGTTGCATAGTAGACATAAAAATACATTGTATATACAGGCGCCAATTCAGGTACTCTGTAATTATACTTTATTAATTTCATACATTTTTAACGGAAGTGGCCCAACTTTGGATAAAATTAGGATGATGTAACCTCAATATAGTAAATATATAATACACATACGTATAAATTCAGTAAAAATTAGGTCAATTTTATGACCTATTGCTTGAAAATTGATATGTTTACTTCTTAGTAAATAGATAAAGATGGTCACTTCCTAAATACACACTGAAAAATATTTGTGGTCAAATATTTTGGAAGCAGTGGTTACTAATATCACCCTACTTCCTCTAAATCATTCATGATCACATCTTCCTTACTTTTAAAGGCAAAAAATATATTTTAATCAAATATTTTATTTGAAATCTGCCCTTGAAGTAAAGTATAGTGCTCTAATTGGCACAGCAATCACATTTCCTTTTGTTAACTGTACTCATTGTGTACTGATACGCAATTTAAAAAATAATATACGTGTAATTACTAATAATAGGGGAATTTACCCGGCAATTCCAATTTTCTTCCAAATAGACAAAAAATACACGTACAGTTTAATTTTGGTGAATATTTTATTCAAGTTTGTCTCCTTTGCGGTTAAAAATTTATTTATGTAAAACAAATATTGAATGTTGGCAATAACAACTGTATATTAATGGGGTTTTAACGGATCTATTTTGAATGCAACACAAGTTAGAGAAAAATAAATATTTAACTTGCATACTGTGATTTATTGACCGGTTTCCATTTAATAATAGTTATTATTGTAGATTGTGAAAATAAAATCTACGTAATTGACATAAATTATAAGTTTGATAAATCGAATAATGTGATTTAATTGTTTATCTTTTCTTGAGAAACGCTCCAGTTCAACTTGATAATGTTGCAGTGACGGAAAAACATTCAAGGGTAGCACAATGACTACTCGTAATTATATGTTGTCTGGGATTCCCACAATGTTGAGAAATACACGAAGAAACGTTATTGCTAAACAGATACATTCCTGAAATATTTCAAAATTTATAAAAGTCCACAGATTTATCATAATTTTTTTTTTTAATTTAATCAGTCAATCAATTAAAATTTAATGAAGAATGATTTAAAAATTATTTTGATTTTATTACTTATTATTAAAGTACGTAAAGTTAAGTTTTAAAAACTTCTTGTTTACGTAGACGTTGTCTAAAAATGACAAATATTTTGTATTCAATTGTCAAACAATACTATTTCTAACATGTTATTGATCTTGACATTGAGACATGTGAAAGTGCAGTCAGTATTTTTGAAACAAGTGTTAATTTATTACAAATAATGTAAAAACAAATATTTGAAAATTTAGGAATATTTAACGATTTTAGTTGGAATTTATAAAATTCTACACTAAGCTAAATATTTGTGAGTACGTTAACTATTTTCTTGTCTCTTGGTTTATGTTATATGCATTTAGTGAATCCAAATGAAATTTTATAAAGTATATGAGTAGAATATTAGTTTTAATGACTAAAAATCGGGATACTATGAAAGGTTAATAAAACTATGAATTATTAGGTAGAAATTTAAAGAAATCTCATGTCTTTGTGTGTTTCTTGGTTCAGAGATATAACAAATAGCAATTAATAACAAATGTTATATTATTTATAAAATTATCTAGTTTATAAATGTTATTCATAATTATTACAATATTGTACAATATACAAGATAGATAATTAAATTAATTTAATTAATAAATTAATTTAGAATAAACTAAAAATTAAATTAAAAAATCACAGTAATTACCAGTGTTACATATACATTAATATTTAATAAATTATATTTTTAAAAATATAACAGATTGAAATTATTAATAAATGTTATATTATTTATTAAATTATCTAGTTTTAAAAATGTCATTCATATCCATTATAATATTTTTAAAAAATAGACATTACATAAATCTATTTCTTAATTGCTTAAAATTAAATGACTGAATGTTTTCTATACTAATCTGTCACAAACATTTCTATAGTTTAATATGTAATGTGGGTACACTATTAGTTTTATAGGTTGAAAATCAAGATAATTGTGATGCATTAACAAATATTATGAATTATTAGACAAAAGAAAATAAGAAATTTGAAGAAATCTCATGTCTTTTTGTGATTTTTTTGGTTCAAAGATGAAACAGATTGAAATTAATAACAAATTTTATATTATTTATTAAATTATGTAGTTTATAAATGTCACTCATAATCAGAATATTTTTAAAAAATAGACATTACATAAATCAATTTCTTAATTGCTGAAAATTAAATTAGAATAAACTAAAAATTAAAATTTAAAATTACACTAATTATTAATGTTATATACACATTAATATTTAATAAATTATATTTTCAAAAATGTTAATGGTACTTTAAACTAATAATTAAAGCTAAGGTTATTAAAATATTATGAAAAATAAGTCTAAAATGACTAAATGTTTACCATACTAATCTGGTACAAATATTTTTATAGTTTAATATGTAATTTGGGTACTCTATAAGTTTTATATGTTGAAAATCAAGATAATTGTGATGCATTAACAAATATCATGAATTATTAGGAAATATTAGGTACAGGAAAACAATAAATTTGAAGAAATCTTATGTCTTTTTGTGTTTTTTGTTTCAGATATGTAACAGATTGAAATAAATAACAAATGTTATATTATTTATTAAATTATCTTATATAATTTATAAATAAATGTCAGTCACAACCACAATATTTTTAAAAAATAGACCTTAAATAAATCAATTTCTTAATTGCTGAAAATTAAATTAGAATAAACTAAAAATTAAAATAAAAAATCACAGTAATTATCGGTGTTATATACACATTAATATTTAATAAATTATATTTTTAAAAATGTTAATAGTATTTTAAACTAATAATTAAAGCCAAGTTTATTAAAATATTATGAAAAATAAGTTTAAAATATAAAATAAATAGAATATTTTCTATACTAACGTTACAAATATTTTTATAGTTTAATATGTAATTTGGGTACACTAGTAGTTTTATAGGCTGAAAATCAAGATAATTGTGATCCATTAACAAATATCATGAATTATTAGGCACAGAAAAACAAGAAATTTGAAGAATTCTTATGTCTTTTTGTGTTTTTTGTTTCAGAGATGTAACAAATTGAAATAATATCAAATATTATTATTTATATTAATTATATTATTATTATTTATTAAATTATTTAGTTTATAAATGTCACTCATAACTATTTCAATAATTAAAATAAAAAATCACAGTAATTAGAAGTGAAATATCACACACATTAATATCTAATAAATTATATTTTTTAAAATGATAATGGCATTTTAAATTAATAATTATAAACCATCTTTTATATTTTTATATGTATGTTAAAATTATTGTAAATTAAATAAATAGTAATTCTTTATATTTAATATAATGTAATAAATTTGATTGTAAGGATTTATGTAATTAAATAATTATAAAATCTGGGGTTATAATATTAAACAACTCTGGCTCATTCAGTACTAACTTAAGTTATTCTGAATCCAATCCAAATACTGTGAGACTCTAGTATACACCGCCGGAACACCAGCTAACGCACACTTCCTGCCAAAGGATACTATTCCAATTTGATAGAGAATCACTTTGGAACCGTTGGTGGTGGCGTACATCAACGGCCCTCCCGAATCACCATGACAGGCGTCTCTTCCACCCGCATCGTATCCGGCACACATAACATTTTCATTAATTACGCTAACACGGCCAAATTCTTTGTTGCATCTTTCATTATCCAACACTGGCAGTCTTGCGTGTTGCAAAATTGAACTCGGAGCGCCGTCTGAAAATTACTTCGTTACAAAAATCACAGAAACAATGTTCAAAATTATTTACCTAGGGCGGTTTTGCCCCATCCGGCCACGAATAAGTTGTACGTCAAGAATGAATTTGTTCTGAGTTCGTCGCTCGTGGGAAGGCAAATGGTGTGGGCTATAAAAATAAAATAAGAACTAAAACTCACACACTAATGACACATTATAGAGACTTACGATGTTGGGGCTCTCTGGCCAACTTCAAAATAGCAATATCATTAATTTTAGTACTCATGTTGTAATTTTCATGTTTTATCATATTGATGATGGGGATGTCTTCGTGTAAAGCCCCATCGGTGTCGTTTTTTAGGTCCAAATCACCAACACGTGCAATATACGGTCTTAACTTTGCGATACAATGGGCGGCAGTTAACACATGTCTGTTAGTTATTAAAGTACCACCGCATCTAAAACTGGGAACATTAGGATCTTCCCGATTCTGATAACCCACAGCCACCATGAAGGGATAGTCCCCTGAAAACATATAAACAGTCATTTGGTTTTGGTTTCTTCCGTTTAAAAGTGGCAATGAAGAGGAACAAACGCGAAGGTAATCCCAAAACCTGAAGCAACAACGTCATTGAGTAATATCTCGTGCTGAATCCTCGATTAACATGTTTAGAAATAGGCCAGTTATTAAACTGCGATGAATCAACCATTGGATGGGCATAAAAGACAGAATAGATCCGTATTAATTGTGGATAACGGTACTTCTTCGAGCTTCTTTAGCCAATAGAAAAGGCGTCCTTGAGATAAGCAAGCCTACATGGCACTCAAAGAAACCTTCAAAATGTTAATTCTTAATTTATCTGTTGTTTAATACTGTAAAGTGCCTCAAAGAAGACTTTTTCTACTATAATTGTAATTTTGGAACATGGCAATCTGAGTCAACAATAAGTAGTTCAAATATGTAATGTTTCACAGTCTAGTAAGTCACACTTGGAATCTTCATTGGCAAACTGGTAATTCAACATGGTGGTGGTCCGATCAGAAGACAGCTTGAGTTTGCCAAGAAGGATGGAAGCTGCTCGTAGAGCAAGAAGGAACCAACTTAGTACTAATTGGAAAAATGTAGTCCTCCTCCCCCTTCTGCTGGAGCCTTTGTTTGTAGAACGTTGACAACTCTTACATTTATGTCTTTGTCTAAATTAATTAACCTTATTATTCAAACATTCTTTCCCAATGGGTCAAAAATGTTTAAAAACTTACCCAATTTCGCAGGTATTCCACCGACAACTCTCGGCGTGGACATTGTGGAAATTCCGCATTGTGGTGGTTGCGGAAATGTGGTGGTACCAAGCGGTGATAAACGAGCTTTTTCATTCAAGATGGTGTCCGGGCAACACACCTTGGGTATGCTTCCTTCGTAATCACACAGGGAACTTCTGAGAAATCTCACGACTGTCGTGTTTGTATGATGGTACTTCAGTAGGTTCAATAAACTTGGGCATTTTTTAATTCTGATGCACGTGCCCAATTTTTGGTCTGGCGTTTTGCAATCTGAAATGTTGTTTGTTTATTAATGAGAAATAAGAAGCGTTTTTGTTTAGGACTTAAGGTCTCTTAAGAGTGCAACCTTTCCGGCTGGCGTCTCTTCAGTCAGCCTCAAGATGAAGTATTGAAGTTTATTTATATTTATATATTTTTTGGGGGTTTCTTCTGGCACTTAATAGACCAAAACCCATCTGTTTTAAGTCTACCAAAAACTCCAAAATTAAACCACTTCTCAATTTGTAGCACGTGCTAAAAATTGTTTACTTTAGTGTCTGATTCAAAATATTGGCCGGATCTTACTGAATTCTAACAAATATTACATCATGTTTGTTCAAATATTTGTCATACATCCAGGATTCAGTTTATTAATTAATTATATACGATGAGTGTACCGTACGGTAAAATACCTATAATGGTGGCTGCAGAAATAGCCCAAAACTACGTTTTAGGCACAATTTAACAATACTTTTAACAGTAACAATTTCTTGTTAGTAGAATTTATATTATTTTATTGAATAACTCACTTTTACTGGGAAGAAATAACAATTAACATGAAAAACATTAAGATATTTTTGAAAAATGGTTTACTTGGTTATTAACAAATATGAAACAAGACATTCAATTGAAAATACAATAAGAAAACGTCCTGAGAAAAACCCAACTCCTTTTATAGACAGACAAATTGGAAGAATAAGTAAACGAAATCCTTTCTTGTCTTCCAATGAGTCATACAATATCAGTACGTGTAGTACATAGAGCAATTAAACATCGACTGAATGAACAAAACTTGCAAGAATGTATTTCAGTAAAACCATTGGTATCAAAAAAGAATATTTGAACAATAAGGTATGAACAGAAATATATTAATTATCCTCCAGAATTTGGGCTACTTTAGAGTACTCCCTACTTTAGAGTGATGAATCCAAGTTCAATAGAATAGGATCAGATGATAAACAATACTTTCGTCGTCTTCCAAATAAAAGTTTGGATCCTACTCACACTACAGAAACTTTGAAACAGGATGGATAAAACTCTATGGTTTGGGGTTCCTTTCCTTGGCATGGCATAGGACCATTACAGACAATTATTGGTTGAATGAATCGTTTCATGTACAAAAATATTATAAGAGATGTGATAGAACCATCTACCAATGATAATTTACCAGTAACATGGATTTTTATGCATGATAATTATCCGAAACATGCGTTCAAAGTTGTTCTAAATTGGGTAAAAGATAATCATGTTAAGGTTCTCGATTAGCCAGAGCAAAGTCCGGATCTAAATCCAATTGAAAAGGTATGAAACGACATGAAATCTTGATTAAAACACCAAAAACCATCAAATCTAGATGAATTTTAGTTATTTTTTATTTTGTTTTAAGACTTCATATAGGTAGAAATTATTTTGATTAAGGACAAAATTAATAATTATAAAAAGAATATAGTATAATTAAATAAAATACGAAATATTTTGATTACAATTACAATAGTTCTATGTTTTGGTTATAAAATAGCAAGATGTCTCAAACTTAAATATTGAAAATTCGAAATTGTTGTCAAAAAGTTAACATAAAAAATATTGCATTAAAATTTTTATTCAGTCGAAAAGATTTAATAACCCTGCAATTAAATTCATGTATTTACGTGTTACAAACTCCGCAACATCAATCCTGTAATTAATTATACATAAAAAATAAATTACACAGTACCAAATAAAAAGGCGAGATGTAATTTGAACGACCAGTTTATTAAATGAAAACAACTTTTGGTAATATTACTTCTTGGTGTAATTTCGTTTATTAAACAGCGTTAATAGACAATCACACATCACCAAAAACGTTTACATATGACCATGACCTGTAGACAATGTGCATTAGCGGTACCAGTTTTTATTTTCAAGGATCGAAACTCATCTGTTTAAGAAGCCCATTTTCCGTTGATGGGAGGAGGGTGGTTATGAGAATATTTTATAATATAATAATATAGTTCTGTGACCATCGTTCCTTACAATCACTATATGAATACAATATTTTTTTGTCGACATTATTTGAAAATTAAATAAATTGTAACATTAATTAATTGCTTAAATTTGCAGTTTATTTAAAAAATGTATGACTGGTAATGAGTTCAAGGCCTAAAAAAGATCATATTTTATCATTGTTTTATTTAATTAAAAAGTACTGATTAATAAATATTAAGTAACTATTTTGATTCTTTCTGGACATATAAAAAAGGATTCGATTCAAATGGAAAAACATAGCGAAAGTAAGCAAGCATGGCACCATTGCTGGAGGATGAGTGATAACTGGTCTTTCGACGACTGACATTAAAGCCAACCTGTACGAAATGGGACTTGCTGAAATTAGTTCAAGGACTATCAGAAGGTGATTAGTGGATAGGAGTTCATTTGAGCCCAGACGTACAAGAAAAACCCTGATTTCTACTGAAAATGTCCAATTTTGACTTGCTTAGGATCACATTGACTGGACCATAGAACAGTGGGGACAAGTGTAAATTTAATTTATATAAAAATAATGCTTATGTTAAACATCCTCCAGCGACTAAACTACACAAAAAGTTTGTGTAGTTGGGGATGCTTCAGTTCTTCAGGTTCACGATTTATGTTCAGGGGATATATTAAACAACAATTTGCTTCTATACATTGAAGAAATGATGTCCTTAATACCACGTTTATAATTAAATTCGACATAAAAGGCTTACAAATATTAAATGAACTCATCACAGCAATTCGAGAAGCTTGAAGGAATATAAACTTGTCGTATATTCGGAAAATGGTCGAGTCTGGATGGGCCAAAATTATAAAAGAAAAAGTAAACTATACAATGTGTTGATGATAAATTAGATAACAAAGATTTAATCATTAAAAATTTGTTTAAAAATTATTTATGTTCTGCACAATTCAGAAAAATATAACATTTTATGGAAGAAGTATAGAACTCTAAATTCTAAATAGCACCAACACTTTAAAAACCAGTTCCACGTACCTTCTGCCAAAGCGCATGCTAAACCCAACACCAAGATTCCAAAGACAAAAATTGTTTTTGCCACCATTTCACGGGCCGCACAATTATTAACATACTAATCGTAGTTCAGATGATAACTAATTATTTAAACTGTGCGGAATTAAATCGACGTCCGAAAGTGAACTTTAATTGGCTGTGTGACAAATTGATGTGAGGCTGCGTTTGGCATTATTAAGATTTTAAAAAATCGAGCTGTGGCTCAAAAAGACGTGACAAATTTTCGAGGTGACGACATTTGAAGAGGTGAAAAAAAATAAGAGGGGTGTGTGACCTCTTGACCACAACGCTTGATGACTCTTGGAGATATAAACACGTCCAAAGTGGTGACTAGTTTTGCAATTGAATTGTCTAGTATGCTTTTATGTAAAGATCATTTGAATCTTGGATATAACATTATTATTTGAAGTGTATCAACTAACTGAGCTTCAAGATGCTGTGATTAATAATAATATATAAATTATTATTATATCACAAATATTACATAAAAATTAAGATACAAAATATTTGTGGTGAAACTTTTTACAACCAAAATTCTCCAAATTATTCATTTTTTATTTTACTCAAAAAAATCCATTTTTTCTGAATCTATTTTGCAGTAAAGTATAGTGATTTAATTGAGACAACAAATCACATTTCCTTTGTTATCTCTCCTAGTTGTTAGACGGATATGCTATTAAAAAACATATGTATGTAATTACGAATGTCAGGGAATTTACCTGACGATTCTGAAAACTAAATAATTTCCAGCAATTTTTATATAGATACGAAAACAGTTTAATTTTTTATTCAATGAAAAATACCTATAAATATTTAATTCAAGTAATATATTATATTACACTCGACTATTTTCTGAATCCACGACAAGTCTATATTCCTTCAAGCTTCTTGAATTGCTGTGATGAGTTAATTTTTATATAAATTCACTTTAGATTCGTCACTAAAGACTAATCGTCTCCACTGTTCTATGGTCCAGTGAATCTGATCCCATCCACTAACCATCTTCTCACAGACCTTGAACTAATTTCAGCAAGTCCCATTTCTTCCAGGTTGGCTTTAATTTCAGTTGATGATAAAATTGGATTGTTTTTTGGCATTCCACTTCAAATTACATTTTTAACTTCGACCAAAAACTAAATAATTATAATAAGCAAAATACTACCACTAAATAATCAATTTAAATTCATACAAAGTGATGAAATACCATAAGTAAAAATTAAGAGTTCACAATTTTTTAAAGAATAAAATTAGATTAGCCAGTTGGGTAGTAGACACAACAATAACAGAAAAAACAAACAAAACATTATATACTGGCATTCAATTCAAGTAGAACAGCTCATATTTTTAACATTTTAATAAGTTGCTATAATTATGGCCATTGCTGTATTTATTTTTAAGGCAATTAAAGTTAGAAAAAATAAATATTTAACTTGGATATTGAGGTTTATTGATAAGGTTTCATTGATTGGTGAGTAAAAAATATACGTAATTCGCATAAATTAACTTGATAAATCTATATTTGTCTTAAAAATTGTTTTAATTAAATTTGCCAACAGGCGGCGATAAGCCATGATAAATTTGGCAACGATTGATTATTTTAAAATAAAATATATATAATAGGGATTAATCTAAAACTCCAGAAAAGTGAAATAATATAGTTCAAAGGTTAGATATATTAAACTTTTATTAATTAAAATGGGTCCCCTTTAATTGTACTTGATTGTACATATAGGCAATGATTATTTTATTAATTTTTATGAAATGAACAGATAAAGGAAAAGAAAAATAATTATATATTTTTAAAGAAGGTGTATTTGGTTTATAATTGATTGTAGTGGTGTTTGTCGAAATTATAAAATTTATAATTTATAAATTTATAATAAATTTAGTTGGTTTACATATAATAAAATTCAAAATTTGAAATTATTTACTTCATTTTAACTAAGTTTGATTAGTTACATAAATTTAATAATAATCGGCGGAAATTTTAATTTTACTTAAATCAAATTTAATTAATTTAAATAGAATCTTATAAGCGCCACAGTGTTGATTAGGCAACCACGTTTACAGCAGCGAGTTAACTGAATGGCATACACACCAGAAAGTTTGTTGTACCGTAACCATGTATAAAATTGTTTGTCCTCGCCTAGGTTACAATTAATCCACATTTAAATGTTACACTTGTTTTAACGCCGCAGTCTCTGGGCATGCGTTAAACATTACGCATGCTTACTTTCGTTTTCATTGATATTTTGCAATAATCTTTAATACCATGGGTGGCCATTATTGTTGTTATTAACGACCCAAGACGCACCACACGTAAAAAAATGTGCTATGAATAATCCTGACACGGACGAAATTGTCAATTACCTGTCAACCAAGTTCAATAAAATATTCTGTGATCGCGACTTCGTATGTTGTGTAGTTGAGGATTTCAAGTCAATTTTGAACAACAACAAATGTTGGTAAGTACCGGCGCACATGCCCCTGGCACGTACCCACCCACCACCTCGTACGGGCCGCTCGAACGGTGGAAGTGCATTCACGCTTCTTCAACACGCGGAAAGAGGAATTTAAAATGCAAGAGAAAGTTACAATTGTGACCTCACAGTTATGTAAATCTTTAGATTTTACTTTCATTTACTTTCAGTGTTCTCGTCTTCCCCGTTCTAGGACCAATCTATCAGAAGGCGGTTCGCTATCAGGCGCGGATTTTTGATCTGGCCGTTTTCGGACTCAGCTCCGGCAAATTCAAGTCCATTGCGGTATGTCAGAAGCAATACATTTTGTAAGTAATACACCCCCTAATTGATAAAACAAATTATCCAATCTGATTGGGTTACAGGAAGAAAGCAATGGAAGATAAGGAAGCTATGGCCGAACCGTGCAGCTCCAGCTTGAGGAAGAAGAGACCGGAAAGACAACTGTATGTGCCTCCAGCACAAAGACACTCCCGACTATCGAAGGAGGAGTCGCCACCTAAAAGTTCAAAAAAATGTGAAGTTAAAGTACAAATACACAGTGACAGAAGCGCCCACAGGAAAACACAAAGTGAGGTGCAACCCCCGGTGATTTTGGAGAATATTATTCCGCTTGGCCATTTGTTGCACCTGCACAACACCACAATTTTATTCCCCACTTGGAAGTATTCATGTGACAAATTTTACTTGGACCATGATTGTGCTTTTTATAACTACCGCCTGTTTGGGGACAAGAGGCAGGCCTTCTGGACTATTCCTATTTATTACCCCCCCTGTTGTACGGGGGATTTACTGCAAGTTTTGAGTCGTGACACCTTCCTGTGGCAACCCAAAATCCAATTGCAGAACCCAAAAAACATTCAATGTGCCAATACTATGACGTATCCAATTTACAACTTAAGCCCACAAAATGATTTGGAATGTGTGAGTTGTTTTAGCATTAATTTATGTTATATATTTCATGTTTTACCCTTGCAGGATAATGGAAAAAAGTCAATTTTGTTCACACATTTCGAAGCCAACAGCATAAATTTGGAGGAGGACAAGTGCAGTGCATTCAAAGTGTCGTGCCCCAATGTGACAAGTGACAGAATTATCGACCTATCTGTGTTTAATTTGCCTCACTGTTTTCTAATCAAAGATGCAAGTGACACAGAATACTGTTTTTTGTGCGAGGACCACCACAACATTGACACATGTGTAAGTTTATTTATTTTAAAAGTCAGCCGCCTGTGAAATGCAAATGTATTCTAATTAATAACTGTAGTCTTCAGTTTGTTTGTTGTGGTTCCCTCAGAACGTTGACGTAACTTCAAATTTAAACGCATTTTTCCTCATTTGTTTTAAGTAATTCATTGTATTATTCGTGTGCTTGTAAAATGCTTTCTACTAATTGATGGAAATTCATAATTTAGCCATTAATTCTGCTTCACTTAACGTACAGCATTGATATTACAATGGTCAATTAGTGTTTTAAACCGAGTTCAACGACTGGACTTTCAATTTTTACACTAATTAAGACATAAATAGTAAGATTTGTCCCCACACTGCTGAAAGTAAATGAGGCACGAGCGTTCAGATCACGCTTCACGGATTCGTCGTCATTTTCACCCACGAAATTATAGCAACAATTCGAAAATACACCGTATAAAAATACGAAAGTATTGGTCCTAAGCCAGATCTTTTATTAGACCAATTGTTTTGTATAAATATCAGGAATTCAACGTGGTTGGTACCCTAATTCGACTCATTTGTCATTCACCTGGTACCCAAATTTCTAACATGCAAAAATCACCTTTCACGTGCTGTGAATTTTTGCATTTAAGTGACGAATTTAAATCGTGTTAAGGTGGCCCATTGATTGATTGAAACAATTAAATTATGAATTATGGATTGAATAGTAACCTTTGGGTTTTAAATAGTATCCTTGTACCACATTCGTTTTATTAATGTCCAGACGAAAAATATAAATAGTATCACTATCACCAAGTGTGGTGAATCGTGTGTATTTTTGTCGTAAGTCCAACCTTCTTTTCGTAATCGTAATTTCTAAGCGATTAATTAGTGTTAATCCAGTCGATTTTCTAAATTGCATAACACAGAGAAGAAAATCTTGAGGTGATCTTTCATTAAATCATCAATTAAGATTCTCCGAGTTCTTGTGCCGGAGAAAGTAGTCTATTGTTAAATTATAATTGTCAATATTTTAAATTCAGATTATGTTCCAAGTCGTATTTTACTTTCATTACATTATAATAACCTTGATAAATATTCGCTGCAACTGTACATTGACATTTTCACCATTTTTTTTTGTTCTGTTAAAACGGTAATTTTTTAAAAAAACTTCGAATTGTTTAAATGTTATGCAACATGTGTCGTTTTATGTAATGTACGTAATAATTCGAATCCATATGTGTTTTAACTTTCTCTGCTTTTATGTTACCACAAATACGCGTTGTCATAATTATTTCCAAGTGTAATTACGCAATTTACACAACCGTGCCATTTTAAGTTTGTTTATGTTTTTGTAACTGCAATTGGCGTAATTGATAAATGTATTAAGTTCAAGTTAATCTTTGGTTTTAATAATATCTGAAATGGTTCTTATTTACACTATTAATTGTCTACTTTTAATCAGTAAAAATCAACTTACGTGTGCTTAAGTACGTAATATATAGATAAAATATATAAATTTATTCATAATTAATAAAATTTAATGTAAAACATTCTATAAAATATCTTAAAAAGTGTATAAAATATATGTATTAAAAAATTTAGACAATTTTAAATATTTTTCATATAAATTCTTAAATATTTTTATCATTGAATATTTTATTTTTAGGTTGAATATGTAAAATTAATCATAATTATTAATATTTAACATAAATAACTAATTAATAAATATTAAAATTTGTAAAAAATTGTCTGAAAAACAATTTTAACATCAATTTTTAGCATTCAACATTTAATTATCTGAAAAAATAAATAAAATTATTCATAATCATTAATAATTAATGTAAAAAACTGTAAGGAATATTAAAATCTGATGAAAATCAATTGGAAAAAACAATTTTAATATTTATTAGACAAATTATTAAAATTAATCATTTTTTCCATTTTTTTTTTTAGCATTTATCATTTAATTTTTTGAGAAAGTACATAAAATTATTCATAATTTATAATATTCTGTAAGGAATCATAAAATCGGAAGAAAATCAATTGGAAAAAACAATTTTAATATTTATTAGACCATTTTTAATATTATTTAGCATTCAACATTTAATTCTTTGAGAAATCTTAAAATTTGAAAAAAATCATTGAAAAAAACAATTTTAATATTTATTAGAAAAATTTTAAACATTTTTCCAATTTTTTTAGGATTTATCATTTAATTTTTTAAGAAAATACATAAAATTATTTATAATTAATATTAATTAATATAAATATTCTGTAAGGAATCATAAAATCGGAAGAAAGTCAATTGGAAAAAACAATTTTAATATTTATTAGACAATTTTTAATATTATTTAGCATTCAACATTTAATTCTTTGAGAAAATACATATTTATTCATATTTATCAATAATTAATGTAAAAAAACTATAAGAAATCTTAAAATCTGAAGAAAATCAATTGGGGAAAAACAATTTTAATGTTTTTTGGACAATTTTAAATATTTTTTTTCAAATTTTTTTAATATTCAATTTTTAATTTTTTGAGAATAATAATAATTAATGTAGAAAACTAAAATTAATCTTAAAATCTCTAGTTCCAATTGATTATTGGATAAAACAATTTTAATATTTATTAGACAATTTTAAATATAAATAAATATATAACATTTTATTTTTTGAGAAAATACATAGTTATTCATAATTGTTAATATTTACTGTAAAAATCTGTGTTGAATCTTAGAAACTGTTAAAAAATTATTTAGAAGAAAAAAACATAAATCTCGAAGATCGATTGAAAAAAATGTATACATTTTGCAAAATCTTTTAAACATTGAACATTTCATTTTAAGAGAAATTATATATATATATATTTCATCATGTTGCTGCACAGAACTTTGTTTATCGACTTTTACTAATAGAATATTAATTAGAACATTGCTTAAACCATTTATGTAAGTTGTTTGGTCAATCTTGTATAATATTCACTGCCACTACTACTAATTTAATTAGTTTAGTTTAGAACAACGCATCGAACGGTAGTGATATTATTTTATCACGTAAGTACTTATAAATTTCCTGTTTTATAAATTTTGAACCGTAAATGTGTACGTGACTTTCAATTTTCACGGTCAAAATACGCTCCGATAATATATTAATAAAGAAATCTTCTGTATTTTCTATTGTTCAATTAACTAGAGACATGTTATATAAAGTTTCAAAAAAAGTCAACCATTGTTGTATTGTTACAAAATTATTCAACTGTGTTATTTAATTTCATTTACATTCTATATTAGCATTGGAATAATAACTTTTATTTTCGTTTGATATACTTATTAATAAAATTAGAAAGTGTCAGACAGAAGGCAATACCCTATAATTATGTGTAACAGTATCTAAAAATAAATTCACCGTTTTCACATTTTTTAAATAATTATTTGCAACAACAATTCACTGGGTTTTTGTTATTAAAAGCCGCGGAATATTCACAAACTCAAGGCCGTAACTGTTAATGTATTTAAACTGTGTCAACTAATATTTACGTTGAATTTCATGTGCTCATGGTTATAAAAATTACTGGGACATCTAAATACATATTTATGTAGTTTCAAAATTATGTATGTATACAGTAGCAACTTTTTAAAATGTTAAATATTAGACCGTAACTTTTTTTTTTTTTTAATGTTAAAATAATATTAATTTATCTGTTTCTGAATTTGGCTGGACATAAATATAGCATCTTTAATTATTAAAGAGGTTTTTAATGATTCAATCTGTGTTTTTTAATTTAATTTTATCACTTTGTATAATATCCTTTTTGTCTTATAATTTTAGCCCATCTCTGTGGAATAAACTCGGCCATTTTATACTCCTTCAAGCTTCCTGAATTGCTGTGATGAGTTCATTTAAATTTGTAAAATTTTTATGAAGGTTATAAAAGTGATCCCCCATGTTTTTTATTGGGTTGATGTCTGGACATTGCGACGGACAAGACAGCGATGCGTTTGTCTTTAACCAATTCGTCACAATTTTGGATTTGTGTTGTTGAATGTTGAAACACATTTATTAAGAGCATCATTTCTTCAATATACGGAAGCAAATTGTTGTTTAATATATCCCTGTACATAAATGTAAGGGGGCCTACGCCAGAAGAATTGAAAGATAGAACCCCACAGCATAATTCAACTGCCACCATGTTTCACTGTGGGTATAACAAACTTTTTATGTAGTTTTGATCCTAAACAATGTTCAACATAAGCAGAACCATCAATTTTCTATAAATTAAATTTAGAATCGTCACTAAAAGCTACTCGTGCCCACTATTCTGTGGTCCAGTGAATGTGATCCTAAGCACGTCAAAATGGACTTTCACATTTTTAGTAGAAACCAGGGTTTTTTTTGTAGATCTAGAGTCAAACGAACCCTGATCTACTTACTATTTTCTCACAGCCCCTGAACTAATTTCAGCAAGTCCCATTTCCTCCAGATTGGCTTTAATTTCAGATTTGATTGTTTTTTGACATTCGAATTAGACAATATTTTTAGTAGCTATCACGTGGCCAGTTTCTTTAAATTTTTGAATATCACTGGAAACGATTGACTTATTTGGCTGTAAAGTCTTTGCCATCTCTTCTTGTTTCTCTCAGTCGTAACGCTGTATTATAATTTTTCTTACAGTTTCACTTTGACCAATGGTTAAATACAAAATTATAATAAGCAAAAAACCGCCAGTAAAAAATCGATTTAAATTCACAGAGATCAATGAAAGACCATGAAGTAAAAGGTTGCTATAATTTTGTCCATTGAAAAATAATTTATTAAAGAACAAAATTAGTTATAGTTTTCGAGATTAATTCACTTGTTCATTCACCGTTTCATTTCCAGTACACCACCAAGAAACTATCGCTGTTGGAAATGAACGAACCCAAACAAAACGGTGACACACCAAAATCAAACTACCACCAATCCCAACACGTTTTAGAAATAAGCAAAACCAAAACGACTGATATTATAAGGAACTCAATAAACACCAACAAGGAGAAAATCTCGCCGGAAAAAAAGATACCGAAAGTCTTAAACAAGAAACAGGAACATGACCAGGAAAAGGAGATCATGAGGAAGACGAAAGAGAACATAAACAGAAAGAGCAAGCCGATCATGAAGTACGTGGATGACAACAATGACACGCTTAAAATAGGCAAAACTGACAACGTGAACAACTGGGAGGACTTGTTTGATGATGAAGGTCAACTTCAAGATGAATTATTTACTGAAGTAATTATTGACATTATTATATTTTTAGCCGTACAATTGCACGATGCTTTTTATTATATGAATAATTTTGTTATTAGGTTTCATATTAATTCGAATAATTTTTGCAGGCCTTTAATAATGATAAAATGATTTGAAACTTTTACAGATATCACAAAAGGTCGGCAATAACGTGACGATCCTGAAAGCCACAGAAGATTATACGGCGTACACAACGAAACCGATTGAAGAATTCGAACATGTTGTAGAACTGTACGATTTCCCGTCCACAATCGAAACACACGACATCATACAAATGTTCAGTGTTATAAACAGTGATGCTATGTACATCAAATGGGTCGATGACACACACGCACTATTAGTATTAGGCTCATTGAGTCAAGGTAATGAACTAATGGGAATTTGGGTTCAGAGTTTTTATGTTTCAGGTTTTTGACAAGACACGAGACAGATTATTTAACATTATTGTTTATGCGATTAATCAATTTATCAAATCATTAATAAACGATAAACAATAATGTTAATGAAGAGATGGTGACAGAGACAAATGGACTGAGAAATTTCGGAGACTATTCAGGACATTACGTTTTATTAAAAGCTTCTTGAAAGTATTTACTTATGTACATAAATCATTTTTTTACGAACATAAAATGTGACTAACTTGATTAAACATTGGTTGATTGGTGAAACAGTGTTTCATAAAGAGAAATTGATGCATGCTAAATTTTAACCATAGAAAATCAATTAAATGAGTCCTAAAACTTTTTTTGTCCTTCATAAATATCTAGTTACCATACACTTTAATTAATATGTGGACATATTTATTATAAAAAATTAATATTTTTTAATGTATTAAGTTATCCTTGCAGTAATAAACATTTATCCACCATTTGATGTCATTTAGTACTAACTCCATTGCTAACACTCATTTATAACTCAAACGACATTGAACATACTTCTTGTAAATAGTTCCACCTGTTAAAAAACAGTGACGACTTCGCCCTTTCGTTTCCAGCTCAAAAAGCCATCCAACTGGACAACCCGTTGATAAAAGCCAGGCCTATGTCGGCGGCCAGTGGCATCTCGTTGGCTGTGGCCTACAAATCCGACTTGAAACCAGCGATGAAACGTCCCCAAACCAACCTGCAAACGGCCCGCAGACTAATAACGTCACATTTGGGTGCTAAAACGAAAATATCCAAGGAGCAGAACGCGAAGGAAAGGGAAGATTTGAAGGCAGCCAGAGGTTGGGTGGCATCAATTAACCTCTGGGCGGTTTAATATGGTGTTGTTGTTTCAGAAATGAAGAGACTGGCCCGTCAGAACGAGAGAGACGCCTGGGATGGGTTTTGCAAGACGTCACATTAACACGATTTCCTCTCCATGAATTATAGTATAAGTAACGTGCCTTACGCTCATTGTCATTCGCAAACGATTGAGGCGTCCGCTGCGATGATGAGATTTAGTTTTTACTATTGCAGTGGATGCATCAATTGTGACAATTTTATTTAATTAGTTACCAGTGCATATTTTGCATATCATTATTTTAGAAAAGTCTATGTATACCTTTAATATTTATTATATTTAATATTGTTTAAATCAGGGTCTAAGAGCTGAACTGTTGCGTAGATTAATTAATTGCATGTTCATCAAATATATAAATGTATATGTAGTTCTCTGACCCTGCATTTTACTTTTTATAATTTGTGATATTAATTTTTTATAAGAATAAATTAAATATACAAAAATATTTTATTTACAACGTATACAAAGCTCAGATTAACTCGTGTAATTATGTGTAAAATATATGTATTTTATTGTATAAGTAATTTTTTTTTTTCTCAAACCTAACAATTACATCTTGTTTTATTTTTTTCTTCTGCATCAGATAATGTTTATTACCCTTCTAAAAACGCTATTTTTGTTACGGAAATGGGTACGGCATTTTTACAATCTACAATTTCACTTTCCCCAAACATCATTCACTTTTAATTTAGAAAGACTTGAATTATATTATTCACTAGGAGGAAGTTCATATAAGAAATTATCATTTATTATTTTTAATCATGGTTTTCCCTATCACCATAAACTGTAAAAAACAATTATATCAGAAACTCTTTATAAGTGTTTTTATTAGTTAAAATTATTTTTTTTCTACTTAAATAGACATTTAAAGAGATTTATAATTTGTATATATTATTTACAACACAATTTAGTAAAATATCCTTCTAATAACATTTAAAACATAATGTACAAAACAAAAACAATAGTTTATTTTTATTTACACATAATTAACAACATACACTTGATGACACACATGATCAGTACTTCTGTCATGTAAATTTGGTCCCCAATCATAAAAACTCAACCAAATATCTTCACTACCCCTTGAAAATAAAAGACATGGCCAGTAAAATAATTTATTCATTACTGTACTTAGAAATTGGACAATTTAATTCTTGAACAATCGTCAATGGTTGGGAACCTTGTTTATGTCGGTATTTGGAGTTATCTCATTCGTTAGAGGCACGCCTCAGCTCCCCCACCATTGACACAAAAGCCTGACCTTAAAGCGCATGCGCGAATGTTGGAACCAAATGGAAATATTCAAGATTTATTTATAAATGAATTGGCGCGAAGAGGCACATTTAAAAGTGCCTCTGGAGAACATGCGCACAAAATATTCATTAAAATTTAATGTAAAAATCAAATATACAATATACCTTTGTTTAAATATTAAGATATATTTTATTTTAAAGAATAAAAACATAAAAAATATATTTTTCGATATATATTTAAGTTTTTACCTATTTAAATAATTTGTAGCACTTAAAATAATAACACAATTGTCCTAATAGTGGCATTAACAATAATCAAACAGTATTAGTTCTAAATTTGTTAAAAATAACAACTTTGTACATTTTTTCACAGAAAAAACCCAAATTGACACATTGTTAAGGTAATTCCAAATGATGAAAGTTTAATTCTTTTCGCAGGAATTAGATGTTAATTCTTAGGTTATACGATTACCCACTTCCTGACAAAAATCCCCCTGTATCGAAAATTCATGAATTCCGACATCCGAACTGGTTTGCCGGGATTTTAGTTCGTCACTCTGTAATTCAAGGACAAGGCCGTTTGAAAGTAATCGTATCCGACAGAGACATAATCAATGCGGTTGAGAAATCTTTGTCGGTGAACCGTGTTATTATGAGACTTTCATATTCTAGTTAGATTGCCGACGTCTGAGGTGTTTGTACGAGCCGCACTCTTGTTGAATCTCCATAAAATGTCTTACATCGGTCGCGTTATCGTTTACGGTGGCAGGGGGGCACTCGGTGCTAAATGTGTGTCCCACTTCAAAGCCAACAACTACGTAAGTAACTAAATGTAAGCCCCTAAGTGGTGAATTAAACCCCAATTTTTTCAGTGGGTTGGATCAATTGATCTGGGAGAGAATGCCGAGGCTGACTTGAATATTGTTGTAAACAAAGATCAGCCACTTACTCAACAGGTTGGTAGTTATTGATCCTAGCATGACCCAGTTTTTAACTCAAAATATTCCATCAGGAAACGACAATCCTTGACTCGGTCAAAACAGCCCTCAATGGATCCAAGCTCGATGGCATATTTTGTGTAGCCGGAGGTTGGGCTGGAGGCAACGCCAGCAAAGACTTGATAAAGAACTCCGAACTGATGTGGAACCAAAGTGTGACCACGTCCTTACTGTCCGCCACGATTGCGGCACACCATCTCAAGGATGGTGGAGTTTTACAGCTCACTGGTGCCAAAGCCGCTCTTGAGGGTACACCAGGAATGATTGGCTATGGACTGGCCAAAAGTGCCGTCCATCACTTGACCAAGTCGTTGGCGTCGGACAACAGCGGCCTGCCTCCAAACTCTACCGTTCTTGCCATCTTGCCAGTTACCTTGGACACTCCGATGAACAGGAAGTGGATGCCGAAGGCTGATTTTACCACATGGACTCCCTTGGAATTTCTTGCCGAGTAAGATGATTAATTTTAATACATACATAGGCAAATAAAACTAATTTATAACTTTCAGCTTGTTCGTTAAATGGGCCAAAGGTGGTGACAAGCCCAAGAGCGGAAGCCTTCTGCAGATCATTACAACAAACAGCCAGACCGATGTTATCCCAGCTTAATTCATTCAAAATTAAAAATTGTGAAAATTATGGACCAAAGGGTGTGTTGAGTTCTTTAATTTAAAGTTGTATTTAATATATTATTGTTTTTATCTAAGTTTTGTATAATAAATGTTCAGCATATTAATAAGGTTGTTTATTTAGTGTAATTATCTCCCGGAAATAACAAAACATGTTTTCCAAGGGAATACTCAATGAAGATATTCTATTATTATAATGTTACTGTGTGGTATAAAATTATTTATAAACAAATACGGTTTGATTAAAAAGTGGTCCTGTACTGATGCTGTGTGATGTATTGTGGGTTGTGTGCCAACTGGCGCACAAAAATGAATCTCAAATTTAAGGGTTTTTAAATTATTATTGATCCAATAAATTTCACCATTCTAAATGAAATTCCATTACGCACTAGTACAATTAACGTGCGCAGCTTGACTTGTTATTGTGTTTATACCAATATCAATATAACCTAGAAAATGTATTCAACACAATTTTAGCCTAAATTAAATTTTGCTAATTAATTATGGAATTATTGGAATTTAAAGATGCAAAATCAATTCCAGATATTGTACACACTTACACACCTTCCCTCAGAAATAACGCTGTACCTATTGTAATTGATAATGGTAATTCCTATTATTTTTTACTTATCTGTACTAATAATCACAAAATTTAAGGGTCATATCAGTGTAGAGCCGGATGGGCAACAAACGGAGAACCTTTATTATTATTTAAGAACCTTATAGCAAAGCCCAGAAAGGAACGGTCTAAAAAAGACACAGTTGAAGTACCACAAACACCACAACTACAAGTAGGAAATGATATTGTAAACATTGAAGCAGTTAGGTTCCAACTGAAAACGCAGTTTGATAAAAACGTAGTCACACACTTCGAAGCACAAGAACATTTATTTGACTATACATTCAGCCATTTAGGCATCGACACAGAAAATTGTGTGCCACATCCAATTTTATGTACAGAACCGTTTTTAAATCCCAACTCATCCAGACAGTGTATGTATGAAGTAAATAAAAGTATTAGTCTTGACAGCTTGGTGTTTTTTAGTAATGAGTGAACTTTTGTTTGAATGTTATGATGTGCCCGGAATATGTTACGGAGTTGATTCATTATTCGCTTACAATTATTCTGCGAAACCTTTAGAGAATGGATTAATTGTGAGTTTGGGTTACCATGTTTGTCACATAATACCCATAATTGGTCACAAAACCATTCACGCCAACACCAGAAGGTTAAACACAGGTGGCTTCCAAATTATATCATTTTTACATCGAATATTACAGTTAAAATATCCGGCGCATGCAACCGCCATAACATTAAGTAGGGCTGAAGAGCTGCTTCACACTATTTGTAAAGTGGCTCTGGATTATCGAGGGGAGGTTTTAAATTGGAATGATCCTGACTACTATGAAGATAACATTAAAAAAATTCAATTACCTTATTCGGTGTCTGTTGCTAGCTCATCCTTAACTGGTAATTCTGCCAAACATTTCATTTTCATTAGATATAATTGGGTATGTTTTAGTGGAGCAGCAGAAGGAACGGAAAAAGGAGTTGGCCAGGAGGCTAACAGAAATAAACGCGAGGAAACGTGAAGAACGACTAAGCGAGTTCAAAACGAAACTGAAAAGCTTGACTCAAATTGTAGAAATGATACAGTATGGCATAGATGAGGAGGACATTCAGGCTGCATTTTCGGAGCACCAAATTAAAAACGTTCAGGATTTGCAAAAGAACATTGCCAATTTGAAAATGAAAATCGATAAAACAGTCCAAAAGATACAGGCAGCCAACAATGCTGAAGAAGTGGATGAGCCTCCAGCCAAACAGTCCAAGTACACCAAAATGGTGTTCGAAAACGAAAAAGCCATGCACTTGTATCTGCAAAACATTAAAAAATTGGTACTGACTCAGTTGAAGTAAATGTTACGTGACATGAACTTGTGATTGTGTTTTAGAGGCAAGAAATTTTGAATAAGAAAATGGTAAGGAAACAGAAAAAGCAGGACATGGCGAAGAGGAGGACGGCTGCTGGCCAAGAAAGAATGCGTATCATTTCCCAACTGGCAAGAAAAGAAAAGGGGAACGACGACTTCGGCTTAAGAGACGAGGACTGGGAGATCTACAAAACCATCAGCAAAGACGGTACCCAAACGTCAACGTTAACCTAACTATTATATAAACACAACTATCAATTTTAGGCGGCGACTCCGACAGCGAAGCAGAGAACGAAAAACTCGTGGAATACGAAGAAATCATACGTGCCCACGAACCGTCCGAACTGGACGAAATATCGACGCCGGGCGAGACCCATCAACTACACGTGGGCATCGAAACTATCAGGGCGCCGGAATTGCTGTTTAAACCGTACATGCTGGGGTCGTCCGAAGCTGGACTCTCTGAGGTGATAGGCTACGTTTTGTCGTTGTTTTCACCGGAAGATCAGCTGAAATTGGCCGCCAATGTTGTGGTGGTTGGGGGACTGGCCAATTTGAAGGGTCTCAGGGAGAGGCTCCTGCACGAATTAATTTCAATAAGGCCGTTCCAGTCCGAAGTAAACGTTTCTATCATTAACAACCCCAATTTATCGGCGTGGCACGGTGCGAGAAAATTCGCCAAGTCTGCCGACTTCAAGAAGAGTTTGTTGACGAGAAAAATGTACGAGGAGAACGGACCGGAGTATTTTATTGAGCACGCGTCGTCAAACCCTTGTTATCCCACTCCTAAGGGACAACCAGGCGAGTTTGATGTCTGATTTTATCATTAAGAACATTAATCTACTTTTATATGAATTATGACAATGAATTTTAGAGGTGTTCACTTGAATTATTTATATTATGCACTCTTCATTGGTGAAACCATTAATTAAAATTAAATTTTACAGTAAATCTGTTTTCAAGTTATTGTTTTTTAAGTATTTTCAATATTGTTGTACATAATATTCCAATTAATTTTAATACTTTCTATGAATTATAAAATTGATGTTCAAATAAAGTTGTTTTATTCTACGTTACATCAACACTAAGGTCTAAATGTTGCTGACGTCGCTAAAAGCTTAAGATGCTCCTGAAAAATGGTTTAAAAAGATATAAACAAATATGAAATAACACACTCATTTATAAATTAAATCAGAAAACGTCCTAACAAAAAGTCAACTCATTTTATAGACAAACAAATTGAAAGGATCAGTAAACGAAATCCTTTCTTGTCTTTTAGGCAAATTAAAATGAATAATTGTAGAAACAAAGTGTAGTTATTTTATATAAAACCTTAAATATTTGACTACGTTTAATTAGAGGTGTGGATTCTTTAATTAATAATAAATAGTGGCCTATGTAAAGGTGATGAAATAATATATCAATTTTTTAGAACAATTTATTGTAAATAACTGTATAAAATTAACATTAAATATAAAAATAATTTACAATCTTATTTACACATACTCATAAATAATAAAAAAAAATTAGTAAAGTCCTCTTGCTGATTAGGAATCTGAAATGATTAAGTAAATTTCATAAAAGTGTGGTGCATGGATAAAAATGAATATCTACTGATCATCAAGCAAAGCATTAAGCTAGCGTTAATGGGAATAATTACAATTATCACATTGTTTTTGGTGTGTTTTATGTCCCGGTAAAGCATTGTTATTGTTTAACTTGCCTGAAGGCTCTATCGCCCGGTTATAAATCGTTTCAAGCTGTGGCTGAACGTAACCGAGTAAGGGACGTTCGGAAGGTTCCGCCGACCAACACTTTTGCATGAGATTCCAACACGGTTCTTCGAAATGCGGCAAACACTCAGGTCGTATGCCTGAAACAATAAAAGTCCAAATTCAATTTTAGTTACGAAATTAAGGTAACGTTTGATGGTTTACCTTTTTTGACGCTGTTCCAGAGTTGCTCCTTGTTTTGAAACTGGTCGAAATGAATAGGGAGTTTGACCTGGCCTGCGCAAATGTACCAAAAAAGTATACCAAAAGCGTACACATCAACACTGGAATCGTATCTTCCAGTCAGCAGTTCGGGTGCCATGTGTACCGGTGTGCCCACAATACTGCCAGACATCATAGCTTCTGGTATACAGAAACCGAAGTCCGTTAATTTGGCACGATCCTCGTTATCCAACTACAAAGGATAACGTTCATAATTGATGACAATTTTAGAGGGTGTCCCAAAAATTGGTTGATTTCGACTGCTAGCCAGTACTACTTGGAAAGCAACCAATTTGAGACACCCCGGATATTGCAATATAGGCCGAATATCTTACTAGGACGTTTTTAAGCTTGATGTCTCTGTGTACCAGGCCTTGCGAATGTAAATACCTAATACCCTCAACAACATCGATGGCAATCTGCACTCTTTTGACCCACGACAGGCCGGATCTGAGCCCGCAATACAAATCCTTCGTCATCCTCTCCATAATTAGCAGAACAGCAGGAGAACTACCGCCGCCGTACGTGTAATCCACCACCGAACCACGCAATCTCACTATCCTCGGATGCTCCGGAATTGTTCTACAAAATCATATACAACAACAGCCACCCACTGTCTAAACGTTACCTCGTATAATAAAACTCCATCGCCAAATCGTTCCAATGTCTATCATCCGGAGGCACAACCGATTTGAATGCGCACGGATTTATGCCGGCCCACGGTTCGCACGCGGACACCACCCCGTACTGTCCTCTGCCGATCTCCTTGATTTGCTTCGGCATGCCCCATCTGACCAGGTCGCACAGCGACGTGCTTTCCAAGGCGAGGCGTGCGAACCTCGGGGCGTGTCGTTTGCGTATTGTCACCCGTTGCTCCTCGGTCTGTTCCAACTGGCCGCAGAGTTGGTTTTCGAGAGATCTCATGGCCGATTGGAACGCTTCGTGTGATGCTTTTACGTGCTCTTGAAACTGAAATGGGGGTTTTTAATCAAGGGTTGGCTTAGGTAATAAACCGTCCATGATATCAAAAATGTAATTTTTACGATTTTAGGGGTTTAAAAGGAATTAAACAATTTGAGACTTCCATAATTATACACCGTCAGTAAATATCCAATGGAAAAGAGCATTTTTTAAAGACAGACATTTTAAATAAATTTCTACAACTAAGTAACTGTTAAAAAAAAATTTTACCAAGTCAATTTAGAAAATTGAAATAATTTTAATTTATTTTAATTAATTATAAACAGTTATATTTCTACGTCGATTTTAAGTCTTAATAAAATAAGCAATAATAAACAGAAATTTCAAATTAATTAGTACTAATTAACTGTTTTATATATATATATATATATATATTTATATTTTTTTAATAAGTAAATTTTGAAAATTAAAATAATTTTAATTTATTTTAGTTAATTATGAACAATTATCAAAATATTTCCACGTCGATTTTGAATTTTAATATAATAATTTAATTTAATGTTTCAATATTAAAAAAAAAACTTCAAATTAATTAGTACTATATATAAGTAACTATTTTAAAATATTTTTAAATTTAGGAAACAAAAATAATATTGATTCATTTTAGTTATGAACAATAAATAAAATAATTTAATTTATTATTTTAATATTAAACAAAAACTTTTAATTAATTAGTATTAATTAAGTAACTGTTATAAAATGTCTTTAATATAACAAACAAATATTATTGTATTTGTTTTTTCATTGTATATTCTAATCCTCATAAACGTAAAAATTGCTGATTTCATAAATTGTTTATTATTTTTTAGGTTTTTCAATAACCAATCAATTCAGCTTAAATAAAAGAAAACTATATTTGTTTTATTTTTAACCAACATATTTGTTCTTTTTAGACTGTGATAAAATATTAAATAAGTATTTAAAGTTTTTTTAATAACTAATCAGTCATTATTTTAGATTTAAAATAAAACTATACTTGTTTTATTTTTAACCAACATATTTATTCTTTATAGACTGTGATAAAATATTAAAATTTATGAAATAAAATCAGTTTATTTATATACCTTAAAATATTCTTGTATTTGTTTTTCACTGTATATTATGATTCTCATAAATATAAATATTGTGGGCTTCAGAAATTGTTTATTAGCTTTTAGGTTTTTAAATTACTAATCAGTAATTATTTCAGCTTAAATAAGAAAATAACTGTATTAGTTTTATTTTTAACTAAAATATCATTAAATTAATTAATTTATTTTCAGGAATTCATTATCATACTGATGCTGTATTTTAACATTAGTTAATTTTAATTTAGAATAACGCTGTATGATTAATATTATATTTATATTTAATACTATATATTATATTTATATTTAATACTATATATTATATTTATATTTAATAATAATTAAATCTAAATATAATTAATATTAATAGTAGTAAATTGTAATTTAGTATAGGGCTGCATTTACTAAGAGACAATTACTATTCTGATATTTTAAAATAAAAACAAAAAGAAGCCCATCACAAGTATACTGTATTCCTTAATTATGGTAGGAGCCCCAAACCTCTTACTTATAATTAAAATTTAATGAGTACAGTCTAGTACAGTCACTAACCTACCCTAACTTACCTGTAGAGAAATCGTTTTGGCCAGCTTCGAAGCACTCAGAGAGTCGATCATGTTAGTGACGACCTGCAGTTGCCACTGTAAGTTGCATTGTATTTGACAGGACGACGTCCAGGGCAGCGCCAGCGTCGACAGCAACGTCCTCAGCTTGTCCATGAACGTTTGCACAACCGAAAATGACGTTGAGGACTTAAGATCTATATTGTAGGCGGCGCTGATTATTTGTTTGACGGCATCGGAGGCCGACAAGCTTCCCTCGAAGTCGTGACAATTTTTTTCGAGACTCTCCAAGCACCTCTGCAAAGTGCCAGTGTAGCTCTCTTGAAGACAACCAACTGATTGGACGATTTGAGTGGCCACCGAGTTGCTTAGACGTCTCAACACTAGTTGTTGGATTTCCATCATGGCCATTTTTGGGGTCTGTTGATTATTATCTGAAACACGTTAAGGGAGTTAGATTTTGTGGGGCTTTGGGGGTGTTTTAATACTGTCATACCATGTTGGTTGTATTCTTCAAGCACTTCAGCTACATTAGACTTCATGTCCAAGAGAGTTCTTTGGATTATTTGAGTAATTTTCTCCTGCTGAGCACTGGCAATTTCCATCAACGTTTTGTAGAGTTTCAGCTCAATTTTTTGGGCAAATGATATTCGTTTTGGTGTGATTTGAATTTCCCGGGCCATATCAAAGGCTGAGAGTATAAATTTTCTCAGACATTGATTATGAATCTAAAAATTATTAATGATGTTAAGAAATAAACAAAACACATCAACATGGTAAATTACATCACTAAGCAATGCAGCCATTTTCAAAACACTGGATTTTAAAACCTCCCTTATGAACAACACAAATTCTTCATCAATTTTAGTATCACACATCAACGTATTGTCCAAGTTACAATCCAAACAATACGATTTTCTCTTCATAATATTATCAGTCTTAGCGTTTTCCACATTTATATATCCTGTAAAATTAACTATTGATTATTCTGTACCATAATTAAGTTTGATTATTGTTTCACACTTTACTTCAACAATAAATTGACTAGACAAAAATGTTTTCAAATTAATATACTTTTTTACAAACCCAGTCTTTCCAATTGATCATGCAAATTTTGCAATTTAGATGAATACTTTCGACCACCATTGCACTCAATGGAGTGCTGTTCAGATTCAGTCAGAGAATCTGTACTTTTAGTAACTGTAACAACTTCTGTAACTTCACAAACTTTCACAAATAAAAACGGCTTCCTATATATCTCTTTAAGTTTCTTAATCTCTTGAATATCCTGCAATTTATTAAAACAATAAAACGACTTAACCAGTACAAAATAAAAGTTACTCACAATTTCACTTAACAAATCATTGGAGATGGTATATATTATCACAGGCAAAGTGTTTTCCATGTGTTTACCCAAAACTTCTGGCAACTGTTCGGGCTGACAGTCTGGAGGTACCATTATTTTAACATTTTCCTTCAACACAGCATGATTTAATTCGACTTCCAGGGAGGGACAATGATCCAACAGGCACTCTTCATCGTTTCTTTGCAAATCTTCCTCAGGCAGAGTAACCCAATTTCTTTCGTGAGCTTTCAGTTGCTCCACTATTTCGATATCATGACCCAACGTCAAACGGATATTTTTGATGTGTCCATGAATAAAAGTTATCTGAAATTGTGTGTGTTAATATTGTGTATGGGGAAGGAAATTGAAATAACTTACATATCTCCATCTTTTGCTGTGAAGGGGTAGAATCGGTTGTCCTAACAGTTTATTTACAAACAAAGCTTTGGCATGGCAATCTTGACCGAAAATTAATAAAGTCGGACTTCTAGTGAGTTTGGCCCTAAGTTTATCAATAATATCTTGATTAACAATATCTTCACTAAGATCACCTGCGAATGTCACAAAATAAATTATGCAAAAACACATTATTAAAACCGCAAACTTACGTCCCAACTGGAGAGTATTAACAATATACTCGAGAGCACAATTCGTGTCTCTTAAAATTCTGGACAAACTGTTACAATGTTTTGCATGCCTCCTAAATTCCCTGGGAACCTCTGATAACATGTTGATTAAGTTGTTACATTACAAGAAAAATACTGAACGGTTAAACTGTCATAACTAAAATTAAACCGTATTTTGTTTGTCTGTCACAAATTAATAAACAGGGACCACTTCACACAAACTGATAGACATACAATCACTAGAAATATCTGTTAGCGACATCTGCGGTTTTCAGGTTATGTTGGTCAATTTGTTGACGTATTGAGTACCAGCGGTGGATTTGTGTTATGGCAAAAACGATAAGATTTTGTCCTAAATATGGAAATATGTAGTTATT
Source organism: Aethina tumida (assembly GCF_024364675.1). Classification (NCBI taxonomy): domain Eukaryota; kingdom Metazoa; phylum Arthropoda; class Insecta; order Coleoptera; family Nitidulidae; genus Aethina; species Aethina tumida. Next base: position 9,466,724 of record NC_065435.1, on the reverse strand, counting down.
TATTCTTGCGTGCTTGTGATAAACGAATATTCGTAATGCAATACACTAGACTATTTAAATTAATTGTATAATAATAAATTCATTGTTAAAACATTTTTTAGAACTAGACAAAACAATATTTACACTAATTAAATTAATTAAACCCTTAGCTGATTTAAATTTGGCTTCATAATCAATATATTGTATTTATAGGTACCCCTACTTTTTATTAGATCATACAGCAGTATTGAATTAAAAAATTAAACTTAAAATACAATTTAACTCTAAAAAACTAACCTTATTGTCCACAGTATTAAAAAAAAATTCCTTTTACTATATTTTAAATAAAATGTTCGAATATTCATTTAAATAAATGAATATTCCACATATTTAAATTATTGTTTTAGTTTTAAAAAGTACTGAACCGTAATCTTATTAGAAACTGTATATGCAGCAAAATTCACAAATTGATTTTCTAATTTTAATGTTACAAAATCCTTTAGATGTGTGTTCAAATTACAGTAACATAATAATTATTATAATGATCATAATTAGTTTTGGTGATACATGTCAAATTTGTTTGTCAGAGAGATAATTTAACGCATAAAGCATAGCAAAACCTTCAACCTCCTAAGTGAGAGTGCCATTCCCCAACTTTTTTCATATAAAAACCTCTTTAAAAAGGGCGTCTAATTAAGTAATTTAGTTATTTTTTTCTAAATATAGAAATATGTAGTTTATTTATTCTTTTTGCAGGCTTGTGATAAAGGTATATACGTACTGCAATACACCAGACTATTTAAATTAACTGTACTGTAATGTATTGAAACACTGTTTAGAAGAAAATATATCTATTCTAGTTGTTTTTCTGTTGTTAGACATTTAAACCAACTAGATGATACAATATGTGCACTAATTTAATTAATTAAGACCCAACTAAGAAGTTGACTTAAATTTGGCTTCATAATCAATATATTGTATTTATGCGCACCTCTACTTTTTTAATACATGCCTCATAGCAATGTTAAATTAGAAGATCAAGTCTAAACTGTAATTAGGCTCTACATAAATAAATTTATGTGCCTAGTATTAAAAAAGGCTTACTTTTTACTATTCTTTAAATAAGATGTTCAAATATCCATTTAAATCAATGAATATTCACATCTTTAAATTATTCTTTTTGTTTAAGAGTTGTACTGAACCGTAATCTTATTAGAAACTGTATATGCAGTAAAATTCAAAAATTAATCTTCTAATTTTATATTACAAAATCCCCCACGTTGCAGTGAATGATGTTCAAATTTTGGTAACATAATAATTGTTATAATGATCCTAATTAGTTTTATTGGTACACGTCAGGTTTGTTTGTCAGGGAGATAATTTAACCCATAAAGCCTAGCAAAACCTTCAATCTTCTAAGTGAGGGTGTCATTCCCCAACTTTTTTTATAAGATGCTTCTTTAAAAAGGGTTTTATTCTCTATTCATTGCTGTTTAGTCTTTGAAAATTGATCCACTTGTTTAGAAGTTTATAGGGCTTTGATATACCAATACTTTTGATGAAAAATTGGTTGTTTTTCGTGTGTTTCAAGTATACTTTCTTTCTGAATTTTTTAAGTCGTTACAATGGTCTTTACTAGGCACGAAAGTTCCATTGTAAGCTCTTTCTTCTAAGGAAACTTAACAGACGATATGTACTTGGAATTAATACAAAATACCACAGATTCAATAGCATTCAATAAAGATAAACTGGCTTCTAACAAGACCTTCTCCTCAGCATTACTCGAAAAATGTGAAATGAGAGTTATTTAAACACCTTTCCTGGACGCTGGATAGGACGAAGGGGTACAATTGACTGACCCCTTCTGTCACCAGACTTAAGTCTTTTAGATTTTTTGTGGGGGCACATGAAAAACAATGTTTGCAGTTGACGCATTGGAAAATCTGTGATGAATCATTGACGTTTATCGCTCCAGAATGTAAGGCTATGGTGTAAAGATAACCCACGTAACAGTTCGAACATTTTCTTGACTGAAACTGTAAGTTTTTAAGTAAAATTAAATAAATTTTGAATATTTTATCAAACATATTGTTGGTATTTTAATATTCAATGTTCTAAACGAGTGAATTAACCAATTGGTTGGCCAATAAAAGCCCTTTTTAATGACGTATCATTTGTGCCCTATTACTATTAAAAAAAAAATTGGGGGATTGACACCCTCACTTACGGAGTTGAAGGTTTTGCCATGTTTTTGCGTTAAAACCTGACATTTGTTTAAAGATTTTGAGCCTGACTACCTCCATGTACGTTTTGTGTGGGCCACCTTGTATGTTGCAACGAAGATGGTAATCTTGGGTTATTTTAAGCATTACAGATTTTTCTTCCTTTACCTCTACAACCCTGTTGCCCAACAGTTGTTTTTAATGCAACGATAAATGTTGAGGCAATAAGCCTATTGTTTTTGAATTTTTTGGCACATTCTGTACATAAAATATTTTTAACAGCGTTTGACGGATGGGAACCCAGACATAACCTTAAAAATCAGTGTGTATTATTTGTATGTGTTCTCAAATAGGTGCGTATGAATTTCAGTCATAGATAGATATTATCAAAATTAAGCAGCACTAAAAAATATTTGTTATCAAGGCCAAATAGCCATGCACCTAGATATAAATAATTTATAAATGTGGTGTTACTCCCATAACTGCCAGAAGTATTTGGTTACTCCCTGTCTATTTTGAGCGTTATCGCAAAATAAATATTTTCAATTTGTCGGTACAGGTGGATGGGTTCAACATTATTAACAGTGAAGTTGGTTAGGAAGTGCTTTTTGCAACTTAAGGTACAAATTCAGTTAATTAGAGTACACGTACTAATTTCGTTGTGTTGTTGTGACGATAATTAGAACAACACCATCAAAATTATGTCATCACTCTATATACAAACAAAAATACATTTGCTATCACTGATCAATATTTTTGTACTAGAGTCGAATTAAGAAAAAATTGATACAGTTCACAAATAAACCAGTGGTTAAATATAGATATTTTCTCAGTAAACCACCGACTAACGGTACTCACCAAACAAAAATGTTATTAAAAGTTCTGAGTAACTAACAAAAAGTGAGTCATACAAATTATATTAATGTATGAATATTCAATTGTTGTTCGTCAGTAATATCAAAAACCTTCCCTCTTGTAGGTGATATTGGATCATTGACGGGGCAAAATGTCTTATCCACCTCCGCACAACGCACCCCAGGGGCCCTATCCATCCATACATAATGGTAAGTTTTAATATAATATATTTTTTAATTTGTTTGGTCATTGATATTCAGATCACTGGCTATTTAAATAATGAATGACTAACTACCATTTATTTTTTGATCAAGAAATTTCTTACTTTATAATTTTATTATGAATATTTTCTTACAAATACATTGTTATCAATATTAATTGAACTTGATGAACTGTCACATTTCTTATATCATGTGGTAAATACTTTGATGGAATTCCAAGTAACACAACAAGGTAAAAATAACTTATATGTACGTGAAATCTGTTTGTTTGTTTACCAGTAATTTTCTGTTGTGGCCTTGTACTCAAGAAAGGGAACCCCCAACCATGTTTCAAAGGTTTTGTGGTATACCTAAGGTCCAAACTTATATTTAGAGGACGACGTATTGTTCATATCTGATTCTATTCTATTGGGCTTGGATTCATCACTCCAAAGTACTACAAACTAAAATTCTGGAGCATAACTAATATATTTTTGTGCAAACTTGTTCGAATATTCTTTTTTGATACCAATGATTTCTTTACAGAAACACGTCATTGCTAGTTTTGTTCATTCAATCGACGTCTGATTGTTCTACTAGACATACTGATATTATATGACTCAATTAATTCACTTTTTATTTAGGTAGTAGACAAGAAAGAATTTCTTTTACTGATTCTTCCAATTTGTCTATCTATGCACACCTATAATTAAAGGCAGACAAAATATTTTATATATATTTTTTTAAATATTTACACATCTACAATTATTATTTTGTACCTACTTTTTATTTATATTAGATATAGAACAAAATAAAAGATTAATGAGTTTGGTCATAATTTTAAAAGTATGTGTTTATGTATAACTTGTTAAATATTATGTTAATATTTTGTTTTGTACTCTTTGTTCTTTATAACCACCTGTAAACGATAGTTTTTGGTATTTTAATCGAGACTTTATGTCATTCCATCAGTTTTCAATTGGATATAGTCTAGACTTTGTGCTGACCTATCGAGAACATCAACATAATTATCTTTAAATCCATTTTGAATAACTTTGGACGCGTGTTTCGGATCATTATCATGCATAAAAATCTATGTAACTAATAAATTGTCCTTGGCAAATGGTCCTATGACATCTCTCATGATATCTCTATGCACGAAACGGTTCATGCTACCAATAATTTTCTGTAATGGTACTATACCATGCCATGAAAAGCAACCTCAAACCATAAAATATCTCCCACCGTGGTCTAAACATTTATTTGAAGGACGAGGGACATATTGTTTTCCATCTGATTCTATTCTATTATACTTGGATTCATCACTCCAAAGTACTCTTCGCCAAAATTTTGGAGAATTAATATATTTTCGGGTAAACGTTAGTCTAGTTCGAATATTCTTTTTTGATATCAATGATTTCTTTACTAAAATACATCCTTGCCAGTTTTGTTCATTCAAATTCATTTTCAGTTATCCTAGAGGACAAGAAAGGATTTCGTTTACTCATTCTTTCAATTTCTCTATAAAAGGAGTTGTTAAGTGTGTTGTTTCATTGTAAACCTTAAGTTTTTAATGATGTCAGCAATATTTAGACCTTTTCCTCTTCTATGGGGTACAATGTTCAGTAAAATAATATAAATCCTACTATGAATTCTTACTATTAAGAATATTGTTAAATAGTGACACAAAACGTAAATATATCTGAATGTATTATTTCTTTGGCTAACAAAATCAAACTTATGCGTAGTTTAAAGTAATATCTCTGTATCTTGTTTTTAAGATGTGTGACAAATAAAGCAAACAAATTTATTGACATTTTAGATATATGGTATTTTTCATACTTACTGGACAAAATTTGAATTCAATCACTTTATGAAATATGTTTAATTTTAATTTTTGTGTAATTTCTTTGGCCAACACTGTATTATATTGTATAAATTACTTATTTCATTTACTACTTGGTTAATTTATTTAATATTAGTTTAAAATCACCCAATAATTTATCATTTAGTAATTTCTTGGTTTGGGCACAATTTAAATAGAGAAATATTTTATTATGTTAATAAGTACTACTTTAAGTTTTTTTGCATCTTAATCACAATCAAATAACAATTTTTTCCACTAATCAGTACTACCATAACTACAAAAAATTATTTTATTAATAGTTTGTTGAATATTTTATTAATTTTCATTTTAAAAAGTCATATTTACAGTAATAATATTGAAAACACAATAATATATTTGTTTTTAACATATTAACAAAATTTTCTGAGATATTGATTACAGTCAGTTCGTAAGTTTGATTACAAACATGTGACAATAAACAATAAAATTGAAATTTTTAAAATGAATGAGTGAATGACAATTTTAAAGCATATGTCTTCCATAAATGTTAATATAACCAAGTTAATCATTTGTTCAAGTGGACTTACTTCTTAATCCACCGTCAACAAATGAAACACGTATTTACCTACAAAAGGTTTGATAAAATATTTATGGTACATATTTGTTTGGTTTATTTTTAATAGATATGAGGTGATAAATAAATTCTTTTATTATAACACAAATAAATATAACACAATTATAAAACATACCAAAAATGGTTACACCATCGAGTAAAAATTTAATCAAACCACAATGGTTTAAAGCATGTTCCGTTCATTTACCACAACAGCTCAATACCCACCGCCGCCACCAGCAGGCTTCCCAACGCCGAATGCACCCGGACCCTACGACCAACACGGCCAGTACCCCCCTGGACCCTATCCACCAGGACCAGGACAGTACCCTCCACCCGGTGGATATGCGCCGGGACCGTACGGACCCACCGTCACCAACCAACCCGTGCCTCACCAGATGCATCCCGGCGCTCCCATGCAACCCGGCAAGTATTTTTGATTCGCTTACACAAACGGGATTAACGTGATGCATTGTTCTTATCTTGGTTTATTTATAGATTGATATCTTAATAATTTAATCCGGTTTAAGAAAATATATTTAACTGCAGTCTACAGCTGAAACAAAAAATAATTCAATTAAAACCAAGCTGTTAAAATTTAATTAAACAGTTTTTTTTTGATAACACATTGATTAGACTATAGTAAAATACTTTATCGCAGTCACAGCACAAACAATAAGACAAGACTCTTGTGGTGGAAACATTACCTTGAGAGTAATTTCTTCTGTTTAAAATTTGATAAGATAATATAATTCGTTCATAATTATGTTAATAACGACATTAGATAGTAAAATAAACAATATTTTTACACACAAATATAACGCGGCAGCACCCGCTGAAAAACAACAATTGAATAAAGTGAATGATCTGTGATAAATAGTGTTTACATTTAATAAATACATGGATATCATACAACAGAGCCTTTAGTGGTTCAGTCACAATAATGCCTGACATAACGCAGTTACGGTTTAAAAAAATTCCGGTCTTCGTCGTACGAAAAATTCGAAAGATATTTAGAATAAAAAAGTCACCGAAAACCAAAGGTTACGCGAAGTTCTTAAGTGAGGAGGAGCAAAGGTTTTTGTTTGTTGCACGTCCCAATTATTGAGGTGTTAATTGTTGTTTTCCCCCCAGGTGGTTGGATGAATATACCGCAAGGCATTCCCAACTGCCCACCAGGATTGGAATACCTTACTATGATTGACCAACTATTAGTGCATCAAAAAGTCGAATTGCTCGAAGGTAAGCGTTTGTACCGAAGTAAATTACATAAATCAGCTCAATTGCGTTGATTCGCACAGGATAGACGCTTCCTGTCTTGAATTGGCTCTTTAGAAACTGGTGATTTGTTTCAGCGTTGACCGGATTTGAGACGCAAAATAAATTTACGATTAAAAATAGTTTAGGACAAAAAGTGTATTATGCAGCCGAAGACTCGAATTGTCTGACGAGGAACTGCTGCGGACCGTTGAGGCCTTTCGACATGACTATTTTAGACAATTTTAAAAATGAAGTTATTCATCTGCATCGACCGCTTGCTTGTGATTCTTGCTGTTTCCCTTGTTGTTTACAGGTTAGTATAACACTTAATTAAGTTGATATGATAATACCAGGAATTACCATTGTTATAGCTTTAAAATACGATTTATAATAAATTAATTTTAATGGTTTATTGATAAAACAACTTAGGTCAAAAAATATATATGTATAATTATAATCTTCTGTTCCACACTTAAGAAGTTGATGGAAATACTATTGACCTTAATTGATAATGAGTTGTTATTTGTTAATATACATATTGTTTCAAGTAAACAATAACGGATTTTTTAGTGCTTCTGTTCCAGTTAATTTCCCTCTTCTCTACAATGACAGTACAGTAGAGGTCATTATAATAGTATCTTTTTTAGAATGTTAAATATTATAGCCCATTTTATTTAATGTGAACTGTTAAAATAATATGAATTATCAATTTTGTTTTATACTGTATTCTAAAAATTAATCTCTTTTCGTTATCGACATAAATATAATGATTAAATCTGTGTTTAATTGAATTTTACATTAACATTTTGTTTAATACCTCTTTTGTTTTAAAATTTTGGCCCATCTTTGTGGCATAGACACGACCATTTTCTGAATATACGACTAGTAAGTCTATATTCCTTCAAGCTTCTTGAATTGCTGTGATGTGTTCATTTAAATTTGTAAAATTTTTATGTCAAATTCGGTTATAAATGTCATAACCCATGTTTTCTATTGGATTGATGTGTGGAGATTGGAAAGGGCAAGACAAAAAATAGATGTTTTGATCTTTTAACCAATCCGTCACAATTTTGGATTTGTGTTAGGGATCGTTTTGATGTTGAAACACATTTATTAAGAACATCATTTCTTCAATATATGGAAGCAAATAGTTGTTTAATATATCACTGTACATAAATCAGTTTAAGGGGTCTTACGCCAGAAGAATTGAAGCATCCCCAGAGCATAATTGAATCACCACCATATTTTAGAAACTTTTTGTGTAGTTAGATTGACCAGTTGCATTGTAGGTACAACTATAACAGAAAAAACAATAAACATGTAATATTTTTTTCAACATCTTTAACTTTTGAACAAGGTTATAAACTTACTATTCGACGATATGGTAACAACTTTACATTTTGTTTAAGCGCCTCGGGCGCGGTCCTTTTAATCGGCAGCTTGACTGACTCCGAGGCGGCGGTGTTGTCCCGCCTGGCCAGCCCAAAATCGGACACTTTGGCTCTCCCGTTCTCGGCTATCAACACGTTCCTGGCGGCCAAATCCCTGTGCACCACGTGCATTTTCTCCAAATACTCCATGTCGGAGCTGGTGTCGAACGCAAAATTAATTTGGTCCTTTTCGGTCACGTGTTGTCTGGCCCTGAACCTGAGATAGTCCACCAAATTGCCCTTGCTCATGAACTGTGTTATCAGGTAGATCTGGTCCTTTCTTCTGACTATTCCTAAAAGGTTCACTAGGTTCTCAAGGTGTAATGACCTGGAATGTGTCGTGGTTTAGTGCGTGCTTAGGTTAATAGGTTTTGGGGGGTGGCGTACTTCATAAGAATGTTTAATACTTTGACGGCTACCTTGTTCTTCTTCCAGTAGCCCAGTTTCACCTCGCAAAATTCACCTTTGCCAATGGGTTCCTTTATCTACAAACAAGGCACATTAACAAATAATACCATTGGTACTTAATATTAAAAGTATGAGCCAGTATGTATAATTTTTATTATTTTTTCTGTTATTGTTGATGGTTCTGCTTATGTTAAACATCCTACTGAAATAAAAGTACAGTAAAACATGGTGGTGGTTCAATTATGCTATGGGGATATTTCAATTCTTCTGGCGTAGCCCCCTTAGACTGATTTATGTACAGGGATATATTAAACAACAATTTACTTCCATATATTGAAGAAATGATGCAATTAATAAATGTGTATCAACATGAAAATGATCCCAAACACAAATCCAATATTGTGACGGAATGGTTAAAAGACCAAAGCATTGATGTTTTGTCTTACCCGTCTCAATCTCCATACGTCAACCCTATAGGAAAGATGAGGGTCACGTTTTTAATCAAATTCGACATAAAAGTTTTACAAATTCAAGAAGCTTGAAGAAGCTTTAGACTTGTAGTATATTTGGAAAATGGTCGAGTCTATACCACGAATATGGACCAAAATTATAAAACAAAAAGGATTTTATACAAAGAGTTAATGTTAAATTACATAATACAGATTTAATCATTAAAAATCCCTTTTAAAATTAAAGTTGGCATGTTTATGTCCAGCTCAATTTACAAAAATATATGTAACATTTTATAGTATAACAATTTTAATATATTGTTACATGTAATCCCTGTATGTACTATTAACATTTAGTTTATGTATGGTTAAATGGTTATAATTATTCAGAGTATGGAGGTGTCGTCTCCACCAGGCACGGTCGTCGGCACTGTAGAACAGGAATGGAGCCTCTTCTGCCCCTCGTTCGCCGTGAAGAACGCCAGCGGCGACACCGTTCTGCGGGTCGAAGGTCCGTTCTGCACGATGAGCATTTGCGGCGACGTCGAATTCAAAATCATGTCCGCCGACGGCAACGTGCAAGTCGGAAAGATATCGAAACAATGGTCGGGTTTGATCAGGGAGATGTTCACCGACACCGATTATTTCGGCATAACCTTCCCGATGGATCTGGACGTGCGCATGAAGGCGGTCATGTTGGGTGCATGTTTCCTAATCGTAAGTTTGCGGTCCGGTTTATTTCTACGTGTGCAGGGTGTGATTGTTCGTTTGTTGCAGGACGCGATGTTCTTTGAAAAGGCGAAGGGGGCCGAGAATGCTGCAGCAGCTGTTTAAGCGGGCTTTACTTCAATTTCAATTTTAATTAAAATGGCACAAGTTTTACTAACTACAAAAGCATTTACACATGCTCTAAATAAATGTATTTCCTTAAATATTTATTATTCTGATATTGTTTTCTTTTGACTACGTTTCGAATGGTTTTGTTTTGTTTTTTTTTTTATTTTATGATTATTTTATGTTAAATATTTTATTTTGCAACATTCGTCTAAGGCTGCTGTTAAATGTATTGCTAGAAATATTTTAGTCCTGATGTATTTTTATATATAATGTATTTTGTATACGGTCTAGATGTATTTATCAAAATAACGCTTTTGAAATAAGACAGACTGAATTACAGAACTGATTGTTAGTCTTTTAATTTTATTACAACTTTTTGTAGCAGCGCTTATACATTTTTGCACTACAATTATTAATGCTGTATTCAATATAATTTATTATTTATCACTCTTACTAATAAATCATTTACTACTACTGAAGTATTTTAAAAGTTATTTGTATTTATTCAAAAGTAATCAGACTTGAATAACAATATTTCATGAATGTTGTATTTATAAGAAATTTATTTTGTGTTGTTTGTCAATATAAATATATATATACGTTTTTATAAATTTATTTTATTTCATATCTTAAGAAAATGTATTAATTAAATTTTATGAACTTAAAAATATAAAATGTGGTACTTCCATTGGATGCCAATACCTGTAATGTTTATTGTTTTTTCTGATATTATTGGGGAAACTAGTCATCCTAATTTTATTTTTCAAGAACTTGGTACTTTTTTAATTTTCAATGGACCAAATTATAGCAACTCTTCTTTATGGTCTTTCATTGCTCTATGTGAATTTAAATCGATTATTTACTAGTGATCTTTTGCTTATTATAATTATTTAATTATTGCTTGAAGTGAAACTAAGAAAAATTATAATTCAGCGTTACGAAGACAGCAGAAGCAAGAAGAGATGGCTAAGAGTTTACGGCTAATTAAGTCAACTGTTTTTCGTATTATTAAAAAATTTAGAGAGAGTGGCTAAGTGGTAGCTTCGAAAAAATTTGTCTGAATTTAAAAAAATGGATAACTGGATAATTTGAATGTCAAAGAACAATTCAATCTTATCGTCAACTGAAATTAAGCCCACTTGGAGGAAATGGGACTTGCTGAAATTAGTTCAAGGACTGTAAGAATATGGTTGGTTAATGAATGGGGGTTTGTTTGGCCCTAGACCTACAAGAAAAACACTGGTTTCTACTAAAAATGTGGTCCAATTTTAACTGGCTTAGGATACCATTCACTGTATCACAGAACAATGAAGACCAGTAGCTTTTAGAGACGAGTTTAAATTTAATTTATAAAAAATATTGATTCTGTTCATGTTAAACACCCTACAGGGATGAAACTACATAAAAACTTTGTTATATCCACATTGGCATGGTGACTATTCAATTATGCTATGGAGATGCTTCAGTTCTTCTGGCGCAGCCTCTTAGACTGATTTATGTACAGGGAAATATTAAACAATAATTTATTGAAGAAACATGAACATAAAACATGAAAATGATCTCAAACTCCATCCAAATTTAAATGAACTCATCAAAGCAATTCAAGAAGCTTGAAGGAACATAGACTTGTCGTATATGTCACAGAGAAAAAAGGACCAAAATTATAAAACAAAAAGGATATTATACAGGGTGTTAATATTAAATTAAGTAACACAGATTTAATCATTAAAAATCTCTTTAAAATTAAAGTTGCTATATCAATTCAGAAAAATGTATGTTAGATTTTAGAACAAGAATATAGTAGTTTTTATAATATTGTATAAAACAACGGTAAATATAATAAAATTTAATTAAATTGATATTAGAAAGGTGAATAGTTGGTAGTACCAAAACGATTCAAATGTGACCCCGAAAGTTTTATTCGATACTATGGTCACCGAACCTAACCTCAAACAACTGCTTGTCACAATAACTTGTACGAGTAAAAATGTCTTCTGAATCTCCAGAATTATCGAAATATGCTAAACAAAGAATCGAGAAAAACCGCCAAAGAGCTTTAACAATCAAAAAGTCTAAGCTGGTGTCTCATCCGTATTCGAAAGGGTAATTACAGTTTAACCGTTAAATTAAAGATTAAATATATGTAACATTAGACATTTCAAAGATATGTCAACGATTAAGTATATGCAGAGAAGATATGTATTTAATCTTTGATTAAATTGCGCAATATTAATTAATTGTTTATTTAAAGAGAGGTAGTCTCTATAGAAAAATCCACCATAAAAATAGGAGCTACGAGGTACAAGGACACAGGGGGTGGCTTTCTTTTGGAAGAACCTGATCCAGAGAGCCTCTTGACACCCGTATGTACCAGCGCAAATTTCTAAAGTTCTCAACCTAAGTTGCTTTGTTTGTAGGACGTTGTTGCAGCATTCGATGCTGCACCTATAGTCGAAGAAGACCGTCCTTCTTGCAAAAAATGTGAAAAACCATTTGCCACATCATGGTTGTTTGAAAATTTCGATTACAAGTGTTGTGATGAGTGCAAGTAAGTTCTCTTTCAATTACCTGTAAATCTGTAGTAAAACCCACGTTTTGTGTTAGGGATCCTGAGGAACATAAACTTATAACCAAAACTGAAGCAAAGGACACCTATTTGCTGAAAGATTGCGACTTCGACAAGAGAGAACCCCCACTGAAATTCATAACAAGAAAAAATCCCCATAATGTCAGATGGGGCGAAATGAAGCTGTACCTGCTGATTCAAGTTGAAGAGAGGGCTTTGGAAGTGTGGGGCAGTGAAGAGGCGTTGGAAGAAGAACGGGAAAAACGTGAGGAAAAGAAGGTGCTTGCTAAAACAAAGAAGTACCATAAACATCTCAAGGAACTAAGGATGAATATGAGGAGCAGTTTGTATGATAGAACTACCAAGGCATCTCATACACACGAATTTGGTCCAGAAACTTACAATGAGGATGATGATACTTACACTCACAGTTGTTTAACTTGTCCTTATGAAGAGACATTTGAAAAAATGTAGCTGGGCTTCATTATTGAATTTTTGCTTTATTTTTTATACACTTATATATATTTTTTGTCTGTTTTTACATGTACTATATACAAGAAACATTTGAGAAAATGCAAGTCAGCTTCAGGAACATTCTAAATTTTTGTTCTCAACTAATTTTTACTTTACTCTTTATACACTTATACAATTTTTGTTTGTTTTTTGATGTACTATTATTGAATAAATAATCTTTCAAGAAATTGATGCTTTATTTCAAATTCAAACTAGCAAAATGTTTTAAATAAACAATACTACTTAAAATAGTAAATTAATTAAAAAGTCAACATTTTACTTACCCTATTTTAATATTTTTACAATAAAAATTATTTCTATTGTTCATTCATAATTACAATATAGATAATACATAACACTTGTATCTTTATTGTATGTGCATTTTAATTGCGTGTACAATGACAGACTTTAAATTTTTAGATTATAAATTTCACAATTATGATATGCGGTATACATAAAATGAAATATAGTCGACATCAATGCCAATTTAAACATACAAATACGAATTTGTATAGATTAAACATCGACGATTAGACTGTTAAATATTAAATGAAACACATTTTTGTACATATAATTTATTCAATGATATCTTTCACTATAAAACTTGAAGATAATTCAGAAACAAGCAACAATATTAAATACTTGGAAGAAGCTAAGTGATCATCACAGATCTATATACAATATACAAATAAACACCGGACTCATTTTGAAGAAAATCTGTAATCTTGCATGTTTCTTATAAATTTAGATAGAAAGAGTGATCATCACAGATCATAACATATTTACATAGAAATAAAAAACAATAACAATAAAAAAATAGCTGAACCTGAGTGTATGAACATTCACTAAATAACATATTTTACACACCTGGCACAACATAAGAGAAATAAGCACAATGATAATTACATAGTTAATAAAATAATAACTAATTGTTAAATAAAACTTAAATACTATTAATCACTGTTTTATATATTGTCTTTACATGGTGGAATATTACTAATATGACTAAAATTCTCTGGTATCGTTGTGGTGGATCTGTTGTGCCGTAAGTGACTCTTCACTAAATGTCCGGCAGTCAAAGCAGCCATCAGCGACAGCTCGCCCGCCAGGACAGTCGCACATATAATTCTAGCAAGTTGGCTCGCATTTTCCCCAGGAGTCTCAGGATGTGGACCTTTCACACCCAGCATTTCCAAACAAGCTGCTTGGGCTGGTAATACTGTTCCACCTCCAACCGTTCCGATTTCAATTGAGGGCATTGTGCATGTCATGTACAAATCCTCCCCATTTTCACCCCAAGGTTCCATAAGTGTCATGCAGTTGCTGCTAGCGATGTTCTGAGCTGGGTCCTGTCCGGTAGCGATGTAAATTGCAGTGACCACGTTGGCTGCATGTGCGTTGAAACCGCCTATGCTTCCTGCCATGGCTGATCCAATCATGTTCTTGGTAGTGTTGACGTCAACCAAGGCGTGAACAGATGTTTTAAGTACTGACGTGACTGTTTTAGCTGGAACCACTGCCTCACACACTACCGACTTTCCTCTTCCTTCAATCCTGAAATTTAATGTAATTAGAAGGTGTTGTGTTTTGTTAATATTCACAACTTACCAATTGATAGCTGCCGCCTTTTTGTCGGTGCAAAAGTTGCCACTTAAGCTCAAAATTTCCATGTCTGGGTAAAAATCTTTTTTTACGAATTTGAGAGATTTCTCGGTTCCTTTAGAAAGCATGTTCATTCCCATAGCGTCTCCCGTTGTTGCTTCGAATCTGATGAATAAGTGTCTTCCTGCAATTTTGACGAAGATTTTGGTCAACCTAGCGAATCTGCTTGTATCATCGAAGTTTTCTTTCATTAATAAAAAGTTAGCTGGATCCTCCATCCATTTCTTGGCCGCACTACAAACAACATCAGTTAGTTTAAATACACATTTGTTGATAAAACTTCACAATTACCTAGCTCTGGCTAACGAAGGGAATCTAACAACAGGACCTCTGGTCATACCATCCCCTACAATCCTACTGGTGATACCACTAGCCAGCAAAGCTCTACAACCTCGATTGGTACTGGCGACCAAACAACCTTCAGTCGTGGCCATAGGAACGAAGAACTGTTTACCGTCCAAGTTTAAGGGTCCAGCGAATCCCACTGGAACTGGCATGTATCCAATGACGTTCTCGCAGCAAGCCCCCATAACCTAAGATAATCAATGTTATAAAAATTATAAAGGATTAAAAAATTATTCCCTTACTTTGCCATAGTCGTAGTTTTTGTACGGTAAATCAGTTAAAGCCCGCATGCAGTTGCCGTCAACGCCTAAAATCTTCCTTCTGATGGATACACCTCTCTCTGGATCTTCAACAGCCTTTTCAATCTGATAGTTTGTGATGTGCTTGTTTCTAACCAACAAAATAACTTCCTCATCCGTTAGTTCTTTAGCCCCTACTTCCGAATTAGAAATTTTCAAACATTCCTCTATGTTCCTGCATACTTTCAATGCAGTGTCGTCTTCGGGAGACGAACTCTCCACGTCCGACTCACAGCGTGAGTGGGTCTGCACCTCTTTGTCTTCAAATACAACGTCTGGAAGAAATTTAGAATCGTTAAGTGAGTTCTCGGGGTGGCTTAGGAGGAACTTACCATCGGAAATGTCACTGATTTGTTTCTTGGACAAGAAGAAGGTGTGTGGTGGTTTCAAGAAAGGCATGTTTGTGTTATATTTGCTTCTGTATTTCCTTGGTACGTTAGAAGTTTCTGTCATAGACGCCCTCAATTGGTCAACCAGGTCTTCTTTGTTTTCGAAAAAGATGAATTTCACTACTAGCGCAAGTAGAAGTATCAAAATCACGATGTGGTCGGCACTAAGCGTTACCCATCTAAAATATATACTTTTTCGGCAATTAGTTTGGGATGTTGAACTAAAAGTGTCGGTGTCAATTGGCATAATGTGGGAATATTTGGATGGCCTCTTTATATAAATTTCCTTCCAAGTTTTCGTTAGACTGTTGTGTAAAGAATCTCAACTTACCCTATATAAAGATTGTTGTCCAATTGTTGGCAATTAGTACTGTTCTGATGATCCCCCTTTAATGAATTGACGGCATTTTGTTAACTGAGGACTTCTATAATTTTGAATTTTATTTATATACGGTATTTCGTTCATTAATTTGCAATCTTATGTATTATCGTAAATAATGACGTATTTTTGGTTAAATCTGCATGTAAATTGCATTAAATAAATCAATTTTTTTTTAATTACAACGAAACAAAAATTATAGGGCCATAAAAATGCTATTTTGGAGTAAGACAAGATAAATTACGGATAAATTGTGGATCTAGTTTCAAAATTATGGGAAATAACTTAAATTATCACGTTTCGGAAGGTCACTTTTATTTGATAACTGCAGGGGAATTATTCAATAAAGTATATTTCCAAACCAATTTCTTAAAAATATTAAAAATAAGCAAGAATAATTTAAATAAAATATTAATTTTTATATTGTATATTCAGCAGTACTTATGTAACAGAATAAACGTTGAGGAAAATTTTGGACAACAACCTTTATACGATTATTTACTATTCATTAATTAAATTGTCGAATTAAAAGCATTATGCCAATGATTAAAAAACTAAAAGTACTCACTTCATAATATATCCATGTAATGCGGTGTCTTCGGTACGATTTTGAGTCATATGCTGGTCCACAAGTGATCCAATATTATCGGAGTCGACTTCTTTAAACGGCCAACGGCTAAAAAGGCAGAAATTGATAAGACACATTCACCCAAAACAACGTGACGAGTTTCATGGGAAAACTAATGTGCTAAACGCCGGTTCTCTTATTATAATCCTTATATAATCTTCGGTTAGATCTTTGGCAACACAATGAAACGAAATAGAATTTTAAAAAAAGGTTAAAAGTTTGAAAACAATAAATAGCAGCTAGTTTAAAATAAATCTATTATTTGGGCATATTTCATTGAAATTTAAATTTTTTCTTTACCTATGCGCATGCACTAACATCAGTCCCGCTGACATGATCAGTTTTACTCTTTGTACCACAGGGTTGGATTTGTCCTCTTCTTTAAACGCACTTATGAAAGAGTGCTTTTTATCATACAAATTCGTTGTGCGTGACAACTAAAAATAAAACGTTTCCATGAAAAGTCATTCTCATCAAACCATTATCATTACGTTAGCTGTGGTCAGTAAAAACACAAATGATATAATTTGAATAGCTTAAAGATTAGTCAGTTGTAATTGTTGCTGTGATTTTTGATATTAAAACCTCTTTTGTTCGTTATCAGCTCTATTCCAGACGGTTATCAAGGTGATTTGGTGTAGGTATTTCTATAAACAAGTACAGCCTTGCCTTGTGCAATCAATTGTTATTTCACTGCCATCCTCATATTAATTAACGCCTAATTTTCTATATTGGCTCTATAAATCGGTGTCAGTTCGTACTCACCTCTAATATTAATGATAAACACGCCGGATAGAACGTCATGAAAACGATGTAGTTCACCAAAACCGAAAGGCAGGCGAAGCAGGACAACGTTTCCAAACGATGCACCCCTAAAATTAAACCAGACAGATGCTAATGTAAAAGGGAGCAGTGCAATTAGGAGTGAGGGGGGAAGTCAACGTTGATCTTCCTCATTAGTTGCTCACATTACGACTCTTCTTACCTGATAGCGTTCCCACACCGATGACGAGCGTCTCAACAATCGTGTCCAGAGTAATCGTGGGCCCAAGCAAAGACATGCCCCTAGCGATGTTGCTCCTCACCTCTTCCTGGTTGGAGGCGTTCAGGGCGAATTGAGCCAACACTGCGGCCTTCGACAGGTCGATCAGAAGAAGGAAGAAGAACAGCGCGTCTCTAAAAATAACAGTCGGTAAAGAGGTTCGGTTCCGTTTTTGGAGTGCACTCACTTCAATTCGGTCACGTCTATGCGTAGTATGTTCAGGACTGTCGTTGTAAACACGAAACTTGAAAACACCGTGAAAAGGCCGGCTATACCTGAAATTTATATGTACGTTATAAACATGTGGTTTGTTTACATTAAGTTGTTTGTTTAAGCAAAACGTTTTGCTGAATAACACACGTCCAGGAAAGATCTTATATTAATAAGGTTCTTTGTGGTAAGGTTTTATTTATTGGATCAAATAAGTTCAAGATTATTTTGACGAGTGCGTTTTAGAAATAAACATTAATGGCCTCAACGTAAAAATAAACTAATTAAATTCAATGCAAGTATAACATTTATTTTTGGTACTAGTAAAATCAGTTTGAGTTATTTTATATATAATCAATAAGGAAGTTTATATTTATTAGTTTTATAATGGTGAAGGTGTACATGAAGGCTAATGACTAGCTAACATTTATAAGAGACTGATATTTTCTGATTTATTGATGATTTAATATATTTTTTGCTTTCATAAACAGTTTTGATAGGTTCTAAGGATTTTATTATAATTAAACTGCTGCTGTTTCTTCTTTAAATACCCATTTCTTTGTCAAAGTGGAGAGAAAATGTCTTGCTTCTGCTTCTTTTGTTGTTATGAAATGTACACTCTCGTAGGAATCCAGCACAGCATAAAAGAATTCAAAATTGTGGGAAGTTTTCGTGGAGTAGATTTAAAAGTGTCGTTGTAAACCTAATTTTGAAAATATAGAGAAAAGTCCTATCATTAATCAAATGTATATTATTGTTATACATGAAGTTTTGATTGTTTAAGCAAAGCAATTTGCTGAACACCTTAAAGTATCTTCATATGACCATCTGATGAGTCTTATAAACAAATAGTGTAACCCTATACCAGACGAACAAACTAATTAAGATCAAGGCAAGTGCCACATTTATTTACAGAACTAGTAAAATTAACTTGAATTTTGTAATCAGTGTGGAAGTTTATTCCATTGTTTTCTATGCATATTCGAAATGATGAAGATATACATGACTACTTTTGCTAACTTTTGTAAGAGTTAGTGTTATTTAAAATGATTTAATATACTTCTTGATTTCATAAACATTTTTGATGAGTTATACGAATTTTATTATAATTAAACTGGTACTGTTTCTAATATGAATATACATTTCTTCATCAGAGTGAAGAATTTGTTTGAAGAATTTGGTTGGGACAGAACCTGTGAAGTAAGTTTAAAACTATCGTTGTAAACAATTTGAAAATATAAAGAAAAGTCTTTCTACACATCAAATGTATACATGAAGTTTTGATTATTTATGTAAAGCAGTTAGCTGAAGACCTTCAAGACTCTTCATATGACCATAGTAGTGAAATACTATGCCAGACAAACAAACTAATTACAATCAGGGCAAGTGCAAAATTTATTTACTGAACTAGTAAAATTGAATTGTATTTTCTAATCAATGAGGAAGTTTATTGTACAGTATTCTATACAGATTCAAAATTATGAAGATGTACATGACTAATTTTACTTTCATAAACAGTTTTCATGAGTTGTAAGAATTTTATTATCATTAAACTTGTGCTGTTTCTGATTTGAATACACATTTCATCAAAGTGGAGAATTTGTCATCATCTTTTTGAAAGTAACCATTGTTAGTTGAATCTGTTGAAGAAAGTATCTAGTTTTTGCTTCTTTTGTTGTGAAGAAAGGTACATTCTCGTAGGAATTTAGCACAGTATAAAAGAATGCAAAATGATTGGGACAGAGATCTGTGAAGTAAGTTTAAAACCATCGTCGTAAACTATTTGAAAATATAAAGAAAAGTCTTTCTACACATCAAATGTTTACATGAAGTTTTGATTATTTATGTAAAGCAGTTAGCTGAAGACCTTCAAGACTCTTCATATGACCATAGTAGTGAAATACTATGCCAGACAAACAAACTAATTACAATCAGAGTAAGTGCTAAATTTATTTACTGAACTAGTGAAATTGAATTGTATTTTTTAATCAGTGAGTTTATTTTACAGTTTTATTTACAGATTCAAAACTACAATGAAGTACATGACTAATTTTGCTTTCATAAACAGTTTTCATGAGTAAGAATTTTATTATCATTAAACTGGTGCTGTTTCTGATTTGAATACACATTTCTTCATCAAAGTGGAGAATTTGTCATCATCTTTTTGAAAGTAACTATTGTTAGTTGAATCTGTTGAAGAAAGTGTCTTGTTTTTGCTACTTTTATTGTGATGAAATGAACATTCTCGTAGGAATTCAGCACAGTATCAAAGAATAGAAAATTGTTGGGATAGTCTCTATGGAGTAGAACAGTTTAAAACTGTTGAAAGTACAGAGAAAAGTACTACTACACCTACATTGTATATTATAGATGAGGTTTTGATTGTTTAAGCAAGGCAATTTGCTTCAAGAATCTTCATGTGACCATATGATGAAGCTAGTAGTGTAATGTCGTACCGGACATACAAATTAACTAAGATCAGAGCAAGTACTGGTGAAATTATATTGAATTTTGTAATCAATGAAGAAGTTATATTACACTTTTTCTATACTGTCTCAAAATTGTGCAGATGGAGCAGTGTTACTTCGACCATTTTGATTATAAAGCTTTCATCAGACATTTTGAATGGATTGTGGCAATTTTATTATGATTAAATTGGTACGGTTTCTAATTTGAATATGCATCTCTTCATCATAGTGGAGAATTTGTCATCATCCTGTTGAAAGTAACTTTTTCTAGATGGTACTGCTGAAGAAAGTGTCATGTTTTTTTAGCCAGCAGTCGCTTCTTCTGCTGATGAAAGGTTCATTCACATAGAAATTGAGCACAGCACAAAAAAACACAAAATTTTTGCGAGCAGTGTAAATGAGATAATTCATCAAAAAGTGCTTTATTAAATCCCGGTGTCTAGTACATATTATATATTGAATGATACTTTCTCCACACCATAATCGCGAGTCCATGACCTTGAATCAATTTCACTTAACTTTCGCTATTAGTCGCTTACCTAGAATATATTTTGATCCTAATTTATGCAGATTACGAAACTGATAGTAGCTGTAGAGAACTGCCAGGCATCGTATTAATGTCATAACAATAACATCGGCTGCATTATATTCGGCCTGCAACAAAATAAATTATTAACGTTTTAAATGGACCCATATATTATGTTACTGATGGTCTTGAATAAATTAGATACGAGAACTTGACCCTGCTCAGTTATTGAACTGGCAGTACCGTGCGTTATGGCTTCCATTACCACCACGTGAGTATGACAATAGACGCAATTATTCCATTCATCAAAGACATGTTATGATTTTTTAATACACCGTTTATGACACAAATAGCCGTGTATTAATATTATTCAACATATGTTGGCTCAGTTGTAATAACTCATGAAGAAACTGTTAACTCATTAATTAAAAACAATTAAAACTAACACCGTTTCGCAATGCTTAAATAAATTCATGTCTGAGAAGGTGAAATTTTTCGGAAAGTCCTCCTTTTAAAGAGCACTCGCACTATGGTAAACTGAAGAGTTAAATTAATTTATCTGATTATTAAGGACTTTCACGCTCCGCGTAAAAACAGTTGGCACGAACAATAACTACGATTGAACAGTTTGAAAATTAAAATCAAAGTGAAAACCGCCGGACCTTTACGTTTTACGTTTTCCCCGTTCGAAGCCCATCGAAATGTTCTAAATAAGCAAGTGCAGATATTTAACACACCGTGGCACAGAACACAGGCATGCGAAATCGATAATCAATTAATTTCGTTTTGGTGTAGATTAAATGAAATGATCATCACGGGACCAGGAAGGGTTTTCACCCTTCTCGACCCCTGAGCAGTTAAAAACCGTTTAGTAAACATATACAGTCCCCCAAATGTGTGCGGGGCAACACTATAGACGGAATAATCATAGAAATCGATACAAAACTACAATGGCAATTTCGCATGTGTGGCCAAAAAGATGAAACATCGATTCGTTGGTATTGATTTATTTTTAGAAAAAGATGCACACGTGTGCTTACTTTAAAAAAGTGAAACAACTTCTTAAGAAATGGATAGAAGGAAGAAGAATCTATCTCCTTTCATTGTTTTTTGTTGGTCCAAAAGATTATTTTTTTATAATGGCATCAAAATAAGATTTATTTGAGGAAAAGAATTAATATTGGTATTGATTCATATTTAGAAAAAGGTATATACGTATGTTTGCTTTACAAAAGTATAACAACTTCTTAAGAAATGGAAAAAAGGAAGAATAATCTATTGCCTTTCATTGCTTTTTGTTAAAAAGTCCAAAATATTATCAGGATATCTAAATTTTTTCTTTTATAATAGCATGAAATGAAGATTTCTTTGAGAATTAAGGTATAACATATATGTATGTTTGCTTTAAAAAAGTAGAACAACCTCTTAAGAAGTCTTTTTCTGTTACAAGATTTCTTACTGTTATTAAAAAGTGAAGTTATAAAAGTGACAGTTAATTAAAAGAGTTACTTTAAGGAAAATGAAAGTTGAAGAGAAAAGAAATTAGTCTCCTAAATATCATTAATATAAATTAATAATGGAAAAATGTGGTTTAAGTAATAATTGTTTCAATTGTCTTATTTCACTTAGATTCAGGTAATTGAATTGGGTTTTTTACATCAGTTTTATTTGATAATGTTCCTTACTTTCAACAAAATCAAGTTAATTTATTGGATTAAATTAAGTTTTATGTCGTTTTAACACAAGAAATAAAAGACCCCTTCTACTAAACTAATTAAATTTTGTTCATTACATTATGTTAATTTTTATTGCAACCATCCAAGTAATATATGAAATGTCTAATCTAAGAGAGTTTTGGCAATTTTAGCCTCTTATAATGGGATGGAATGAAATTTTCTTTAAGGAGGTAATTATCAAAAATAGATTAGTTTTTTACTTCTTTTATGACTTCTTGTTATTAATAAGGGTTATTTAAACATTAAGAAGCACAAAATCGTAATTTTTAACATTTACAACTACTTCCTTTATAGGAATGAGTTTGAAATTAAAAATGAGTATTTTTCTGTTGATTTTTTCCAATAAAATACTTCATAGTCTATAAAAAATTTAATATATATGTATGTACATTCAGTCAGAAACTGAATTATAACAACAATTTTAATAAGTAATGTAAATAACTAAAAAGATTATTGTGAAATAAGTAAGTGAAAGAGAAAAGTAAAATAATTAAATTAAAATTATTAAAAATACATTAGTTTTTTAATTTCTTTTACTAGTTCTGTGTGTTAATAGAGATTATTTAAAAAATAAAAACAAAAAATCGCAATTTTCAACAACTTTTACAACTACTTTCTTTGTGGAAATGAGTATGAAATTTAAAATGAGATGATAATGTAAATAACTAGAAGGGGTACTAAGAAATAAGTAAATAGAACAGAAAAGAAAAATTATTAAAAATATATTAGTTTTTTATCTTCTTTAACTACTTCTGTATGTTAATAAAGATAATAAAAACAGAATATCAAGATTCTTAACATTTTTACAACTACTTTCTTTAGTTTGAAATTTAAAATCAGATGAGTAGGGATGCTTGCTGTATTTTTTATTGTAAATGTTGAATTTTTCAATAAAATACTTCATGGACTATGAAAAATTTAATACATGTTAATAAGTAATGTAAATAACTAAAAGGGTTATAGGAAAAAGTAAATGAAAGAGAAATGAAAAAAGAGAAAGTAGTTCTCAATTAAAAATGACAAACCCTAAACAGTAGGTGAAAGAAAAAGTAAATTAGATTCATAATTTATTTGAATAAATTACTTATTACTTATTTTTTATTATTTTGTATTAAACTCGTGTTATTTGAAAGGTTCTTCTATGATTGGTTTCGTTGGTTTAAAAGTGGCAACGAATGCACTGAAGATGAACGTCAAGGACGTCCTGAAACCTGTACCAACGAAGAAATTAACTAATGCTCCTGCAACATGTTTAGAAAGAACCGTGTTAATAAACAACGATGACTCAACTATTAGGAAGAGGCTTCATGTAATTAAGTTCATCAAAAAGTTGAACAAATGGATTCCACATAAATTAAGTGAGAAATTGACCAAGTTCCTGAAAAATTTAATCAAAGATGAGCTTCCTTAATCAATAGAAATCGAATTTTACTTCTTCCTGACAATGTAAGATGACATGTCCCATTAGAGACTTTAATGAAGTTCTGTCTCATCCTCCAGGCAATCCAGATATTTATCCATGTGGCTATTACTTATTTTTGTCAATTTTTTACGTAATAAGTTTAATCCTGACGAGGAAGTCAAAGCTGAGGTTGGTCCTTTCTTCAGTTGTTGATTATAATGATGAAGTTTTGTTATTTTAAAATTAAATTTTAAAAAGTTAAATTGATTTTTACCTAAGAGATCACATTTCGTGGTACTTCCACACAAATGTAACGGAAAAATTTAATACCGGGGTCAAAGAATCATAACTGGTGAGAACCCAATGAATAAAACATTATTTTATTGAAAAAACTTGAAACAGGATATAACCATAAAGGATTTAAGAACGGCAATAATTCAAGAACATTAAAAATATACGTAAATAACCAAATGTTTCCATTTATATTATTTTGAGTCTTTGATAACAATCCTCAAAATTGAAAAAGTTCAAGAAGCAAGTAGTTAATTTGCTGAATTAAATTAACACAAGATTCCACCAAATTAATTAAATTCCAACCAACCAACCAAGTAATATATGGAATATCTAAGCTAAAGACCATTTTTTTTTGTAATTTTTGCCTTTTATAACGGCACGAAATGAAGTTTTCGAATGAAAAGTACGCATGTTGGGGCATATGAATCCATTTTCGTCGGGGTTATAAATGAAAACAAGTGAGGCGGATGTGCCCGTACGGTTTTGTAGGTTTAAATGAAATTTTTTGCTTACACCGAATATTAATGATATTTGAGAGAGCGGTCTATTATTAATCAACTGGGCCACTTCAATTACAATTGTACCCTGACGTTTCCTATTTTTGCTGATACAACACTTTATTGGTTTCTATTGATTTTGTAAACGAAATGATGCACATTAGTCACAATCAACTGTTTGACAAACCGACTATTGCCGTTTGTTATACCGAATGTGTGGCCCCGAAAATGGACACATTGACAACTAAAAAAAATACAACACGTTTAATTTTATTTTGTTCTTCTCTCCTTCCCGGTTAACACGTGCAACGTGAAAAACGCCACGATTATCTCGAATTGTTTCATAATCTGTTATACATTTGTAAACAAGAACGTGTGTAACCTCTGCTTTCGAAAAGTTTATGTGAATGTGTCGGCAGACTGGAGAATACGAGAAAATATATGATTCAGTATTGACAGTGAAAGTTAACACGTATAATTAACTTTTTTAATTAAGTCGAGAATTTATTGTAACTGTTTTATAAATGCAAATGCCTCAACATTCCAGACATTCTCGAGACTGTCGTAAAGTGATATATCTTTTTTACAGATTTGTCTGTGGATGTTATTTGTGTGGGTCACTTCTCAAAAGTTATTTTCAATTAAACATTTTCGTTCATTTATTCATAAATGTGGAAATATATTAAGTAATTTAGGATTATGTGTATTCTCATTAAAAATAAAATTAATATCCATAATAAAGTTGTAAAGCATAAAAAAACAGGAATAAATGAGAATGGAATAAATGCCTCAAAAGCAAAATGAACTGAACTTTTTTGGGATTTAGGATTTAATTTTAACCAGAATTATTCAATTTTAAATGTTTTTTGATATATAGTCAGCGTATTTTATTTTATTTTTGAAAAACAATTAAAAAACAT
Source organism: Aethina tumida (assembly GCF_024364675.1). Classification (NCBI taxonomy): domain Eukaryota; kingdom Metazoa; phylum Arthropoda; class Insecta; order Coleoptera; family Nitidulidae; genus Aethina; species Aethina tumida. The sequence goes on along the minus strand of NC_065435.1, from coordinate 9,440,749 downwards.
TCAGTAAAATTCAAAAAGTTAGGTTAGATAAGGTATGTTTTGGTTCATGATTTATTTTAGTTTCTATAGTATATTTTAACATTTTCTTAAATTATAGAGCATTATGAAAGAAATACAGAATTAAATGACAATTGAATAAATGCAACAAGCACATTTGCCTCAGTTGCAAAGAACTTTTACTTTTGTTTTGATTTAGTATTTAATTTTAATCAGAATTACTAAATTTTATATATGTTTTTACTTACAATTTACCTATTTTGCTTTATTTTGGAAAAAACAATTAAAAAACATGATAAAATCAGTAAAATTAAAATGTTAGGTTAGATAAGATATCAGTATTTTTCATTTTTGTTCATTTTTTTAAATAAGTTTTTATCTTATATTTTAACATTTTGTTAAGTTATAGAGCATTAGAAAAGAGAATACAGGATTAAATGACAATTGAATAAAAGCAACAAATACATTTGCCTCAGTTGCAAAGAAATTTTACTTCTTTTGTTATTTAGTATTTAATTTTAGAATTACTAAATTTTATTTATATTTTGATTTACAATCGATTAATTTTGCTTTATTTTCGAAAAAACAATTAAAAAACATGCTAAAATCAGTAAAATTCAAAATGTTAGGTTATGTAAGGTACTAGTAATGTAAGTTTTGGGTCATGATTTATTTTAATAAGTTTTTATCTTATATTTTAACATTTTACTAAGTTATACATCATTAGAAAAGAATTACAGGATTAAATGACAATTAAATAAAGGCAACAAACACATTTGCCTCAGTTGCAAAGAAATTTTACTTCTTTTTTAGATTTAATATTTAATTTTAATCAGAATTACTAAATTTTATATATTTTTTGACTTACAATCGACTTATTTTGCTTTATTTTCGAAATAAAACAATTAAAAAACATGCTAAAATCAGTAAAATGCAAAATGTCAGGTTAGGTAAGGTTCTAGTAATGTAAGTTTCGGTACATGATGTATTTTAATAAGTTTTTATCTTATATTTTAACATTTTACTAAGTTATAGAGCATTAGAAAAGAAATACAGGATTAAATGACAATTAAATAAAGGCAACAAACACATTTGCCTCAGTTGCAAAGAAATTTTACTTCTTTTTTAGATTTAATATTTAATTTTAATCAGAATTACTAAATTTTATATATTTTTTGACTTACAATCGACTTATTTTGCTTTATTTTCGAAATAAAACAATTAAAAAACATGCTAAAATCAGTAAAATGCAAAATGTCAGGTTAGGTAAGGTACTAGTAATGTAAGTTTCGGTTCATGAGTTATTTTAATAAGTTTTTATCTTATATTTTAACATTTTGTTAAGTTATAGAGCATTAGAAAAGAAATACAAGATTAAATGACAATTAAATAAAGGCAACAAATACATTTGCCTCAGTTGCAAAGAAATTTTACTTCTTTTGTGATTTAGTATTTAATTTTAATCAGAATTACTAAATTTTATTTATATTTTTATTTACAATCGATTAATTTTGCTTTATTTTCGAAAAAACAATTAAAAAACATGCTAAAATCAGTAAAATTCAAAATGTTAGGTTATGTAAGGTACTAGTAATGTAAGTTTTGGGTCATGATTTATTTTAAAAAGTTTTTATCTTATATTTTAACATTTTGTTAAGTTATAGTTATGTTATATAGAAATACAGGATTAAATGATAATTGAATAAAGACAACAAATACATTTGCCTCAGTTTCAAAGAAATTTTACTTTTTTTCAGATTTAGTACTTAATTTTAATCAGAATTATTGAATTTTAAATGTTTTTTGACATACAATTGACCTATTTTGTTTTTTTTAGAAAAAAAACTATTAAAAACATGTTAAAATCAATAAAATTCAAAATGTTAGGTTAGGTAAGGTATGTACGTTTTTTTAGCATTTTGTTAGGTTATAGAGTATTAAAAATGAAATAAAAAGTAAATAAAAATATAAATAATCATAAATTTCAAAAAAAAAAAAAACGTTCAAGAGTTGAAATCGTTTAAGTAACTTCACTTTATAATAAACCACCATAATGCTCCTCCAATTCAGGTGCACCACATGAAAAGTTCAAAGCAGACTGAGACGGATCAAGTCACAAAAATAAATCACTTGGCGTAATAAGAAATTTTATATCCATCAAATATATTAAATAATAGATCTTAAGTTACCGTTACTGTCAGTACATCAAAAAGATAAGGCGTTGTGCGAATCGCACACTGTCACATAAAACCAGCACGAGCTAAAAAAAATATATATTTCGTCGCCGGTCAGCAAAACGTAAACGCCAACGTAATGACGAAATTCGTAGGTTAAAACATTCGTGGCCATAAAAACTTGTCCGTTTCGTCCGTCCAGTTTCCATTGATTAAAAATTAAATTCCGTGTTAGGTAATCCCATCTGGTTATTTATTAAACGCGGACAAATATAAATTGTCCGTGCGCTTGGAAGTTGATCCCGACTGTGAGATTTGGAAATCACCGACGCCGAGACGTTATTTATCGGGGAATTATGTATGGACGGACTCTTTAATAGTTTGACGTTCATTTGGGTAACGGCACAAAATAAAATTTCATCACTCGCATCAATTAATTCGGGGAGGAAGACCGCAGAGTGAAGACCGAAGACTCACCTCGTGGATGCATCCGGCGCAGTACCTGAACGTCGGCTTCGGCGGCGGCGAGGTACTCTGCTGGTCCATCGTGAACATGCACGCCGTCAGCGTGAGAGTCGCAACGATCACTTCCCATGGATGCGTCGCACAGAATTCGCCGTGTGCACGAAATATCCGCGACGCCATCGCTAAAAGCTAAGCAGCCTTTCCCTGGAAACGAAACACATAGTAAAATCATCAGCCACCCGGCAAAACGGAGTGAACGAGGTCTCACTTAAATTTCCCGCAAAATTACAACGAAACCAAGAAGTAATTACATCCTAATCACACACTAATTAAAATGGAGAGCCGATAATTGCAAGGGAAACATCCATTTCTCGGCAAGACAAACATTTCATGGAGCCGCGGTTTAAGCTGTTAAAATAGAAAACCATTTTTGTGGGGTGGTTTAAAATCCCTGCCTGTTTTTTTTTTCTCTCGGAAGCAGCACAATATTCGTAATGTATGGGAAGCCTTTTAGTTGGAACGTTGCTCACTTGAATTCATAACTCCTTTTTTAAAAGCTTTTCTTTACTGTTCACCGTATTTAGGTATCTTTTTTTTATAAAAGTATATACATATGTCATTTTTAATATAGCGAAATTGGATTTCCGTGAATTGACATTGCTCGTTCGGGTGGATTTGTTTAGGATGTATATTCTCAAAGGATCAGCACGTCAACTTAACTTAAGTATATTATATTCCCCATCATATTTTTATTCTTTATGTGACTGAACAATAATTGGTGATTATTAAATAAATTTTAGTTAAAAAAATCCGATTTTTATAATAAATTATCATAATTATTATCAGAGAATTAAGAGGTTAGGTTAGGTTAGGTTATTATATACCCATAATATTTTTATTCTTTATTGAGGTGGCTGTACAATAATTGGTGATTATTGAATAACATTTAGTTTTAAAATTTTTGTAATAAATTATCAAAATTTAATAATCTAATAATTAATCAGAGAATTAACAGTATTTTTTATATTTAATTTTATAATTTTCTTGATTTTTATGGCTTAATATTTCGAGATGATTTATTTTACTTTAAGGTTTTTAAGATTTTATATATTATATTTTAATATTTTGTTAAGTTATAGAGCATTATAAAATAAACACAGGATTAAATGAGAATTGAATAAATGCATTAATTACATTTGCTTCAATTGCAAACAAATTTAATTTACAAATCGACCTATTTTGTTTTATTTTTGAAAAAAAAAAAACTCTAAAATATGTTAAAATCTTTTTTACAGATTTATCTGTGGTTATTTGTGTGGGTCACTCCTCAAAAGTTATTTTCAATTAAACGTTTTCATTCATTCATACATAAATGTGGACACATATTAAGTAATTTAGGATTATAGAAATATATTCTCAAAAATAAAATTAATATCCATAATAAAGTTGTAAAGCATAATAAAACAAGTACACCTCAAAAGCAAAATGATTAACTTTTTTTGGGATTTAGGATTTAATTTTAATCAGAATTATTAAATTTTAAATGTTTTTTGAATACAGTCTTTTACTTCATTTTCGAAAAACAATTAAAAAACATTGAGTAAAATTCAAAATGTTAGGTTAGATATCAGTAATGTATGTTTTGGTTCATGATATATTTTAATAAGTTTCTATACTATATTTTAACATTTTGTTAAGTTATAGAGCATTATGAAAAAAATACAGGATTAAATGACAATTGAATAAATGCAACAAGTACATTTGCCTCAGTTGCAAAGAACTTTTACTTTTGTTTTGATTTAGTATTTAATTTTAATCAGAATTACTAAATTTTATATATGTTTTTACTTACAATCAACATATTTTGTTTCAATTTGGAAAAAACAATTAAAAAACATGCTAAAATCAGTAAAATTCAAAATGTTAGGTTAGATAAGGTATTAGTAATGTTCATTTTCGTTCATCAATTAAAAATGTTAGGTTAGGTTAGGTTATTATATTCCCTATCATATTTTTATCCTTTATTGAAGTGACTGTACAATAATTGGTGATTGTTATAGAACTTTTAGTCCTAAAAATCCGATTTTTGTAATAAATTATCATAATTAATAATTAATTTGCAATAAATTATCAAAATTTAATAATCTAATGGATAATTGTTCATAGAATTAACAGTATTTTTTATATTTACTGATAATTTTTATGATCGCCTTGATATTTCAAGATTGATCAATAATTTTTGTGTTCTTCTAATTTTTTTATACTCAGGGACATAAAAAGTGGACCTTATATGGTACAGTGATGCACAAAATTTAAAATTAAAAATTTTGTAAATGGATTTAATTCAAATTTTGTTCAGTCAGTATACAAAATATATTAAAATATTCTATACGTCTTTTTGCTTTCTGTATTTGGTTGGCCAAAATAGATACAGTATTGGTAGAAAGTTATTAAGTTCAAAAAAATATATATTAAAAATTAATTTCCTTTTATAAATTTAACAATTACATAGTTAAACAATAAAAAAATATTTGATTTGGGCTGGCAAAAAGTACTTCCAAACACCTTTAGTTTTGTCTCAAGTGGGCTTGCTCAGCTTCATTTTTGGAGTAGGATAAAATTTCTTTATCCTAAAAACTATTGGTTTTTCTTGGTCTTCCAGTTTTATTCTTTCCTTCCTTATCGGTCAGGGATTGAAAATTTGCACACTAGATGGCAAAAGGATGATTATATAGTTGATGAAAAATAAAGACTTATTAAAAATTAATTCGTTTGAACTTAAATCTAATTAAACCAGTTACATCTATGGGTCTCCCATTGAGCAAACCGTCATACTTTCAAGACGCCCCACCGAAAACACCACTCCGGCTCCAACAGCGAAAGATAAAAGATGCGTACGTAAATCAATACGTTCGCAACGTTCCCGAAAGTCATTAATTAAACCCCGGCGACCAATTTTGCAAGTGTTAAAAGTAATTGGTGCTAAAATTCCTGAATAATTCCGACGAAAGAAGTTTAAAATACACACGCACACACACAAAGAAAGAAAAAACAAAAAAAAAAAAAAAAAGAAAGAGGAAAACGCCAGAACAGACAGAACAGGAGAAAATGAACGCAAAAATTCTGATACACATCCGTCCGGATGAAAAACACCAGAAATCACGTGTATTTTTAGCACCGAAAAAAGATTTTCGGGGTTGTGTGACGGCCGTTAATTCAGTTCGGCAATTAATAAAGTCGGCCGAAATTTGCGAACGTTATGGACGTAGAGCCGTTCATTAAGCGGGAGAGGCCACTTTGGCCGATTTTATACGTTACAAATCGGTTTTGCTTTGTGAAAGCAATCTCTTACATTTTAATTTGTCATGTAACTGATGGATTTACTAAATCGGTTATATCACGCTTATGCATGGTTGATCATAACCGGTCGCATTAATTATATAAATTATGTTAATTGCAAATACAATAAGTAAATCCACAAATAATCAAATAAAATGAGTGTGGAACTGGGTCGGGCCTCACCGTTTGGATTTCGAGGCGGTCACACCTTATCGTCGTCGGATGCTGCGTAAGAAGCTCCCCGTGGTATTTGTTAAGCAAACATTTTCGAATTTTTAATGTGCACGCCTAACGCAAATAAAGGTGCAATTAAAATTTTTTACGCCACTCTTAAATACCGCCATCAGATACAGGAAGGAATAGAAAATTGTTGGTTGCATCCAAGGTGATCATGAATGTTAGGAAAAAACGTGTTTAATCGTGTGTGTGTGTGCCATATAGTCTGCGCAGTTGGATATTTAATAATAATTATTCATCGAATGAGTGGCGTTTGCGAAAAATATCTGTATCTAATCACGTCTGTGTAAGGACGTTGAAGGATTGTTTTGTGAACAATTCTTGTTTAATAGGTTTTACCGCATCGAAAGGTTAATGATATTTCTAGCATGGTGAAATGAATCATGTGCACATTTCCCTGTTTTGATTGATCAAAATTTCAAAGTAAAAGATGACAAAAATATATTGTTTAACAATGAGTTAATGGGTTTTATTTTCGAAATTGTGGCACACAATGTGATGCTTTAATTTTGACAAAATTTGTGGTCCAATTCCGGACAAAAACAGAATAAAAGTAAGTTAAAGACAAATTATTGGCTCAGAAGAATCAGATGAAAAGAAATCCGGAGTTGTCTAAAGAAGATTATGGAAGACATAGAGAAATTGGTGTCTTAGAACTTCAGCTCTACAAAATAACTTCTATGACCAGAAGAGGAGTGTTTAGTTTTGAACTTCTTTCTTACTCTCATATAATGTCATAGTCAAAGGCATCAGAGAAATTCACAATTTTTTAACAAATATTAATGTCGATAATAATGAAAATTAATAATAATAATATTTATATGAAAAAGTTCTTCAAATATTTTGTATTTATTTGACGAAATACTATTTATGGAAGCTAATTAGATTAATTTTGAGGGTAAAATTGAACCTGACAACCCCATCCATAATCTTGACATAATTATCTGTTGATAATTATCAAGACATAAATACCATGATACTTATCAAGATAATTATCAGTGAACTCTGGTTTTAATTAAATTATAGAATACCAATAATGTGATTTTATCTTAATACATGGTTCTGCATTTAATTATAAGCCATTTAGACATTTATACACCAACAACGAAATAATATAATTAAAATTAAAGAATTTATAATATTAAACTTAAATATTAATAAGAACAAATTAAATTCTGAAATGTTAAAATTAAATTAAAAAAAATATTATTATAGTTATTATAATATATAATCCTTAATACCATTTTATTAAATTTGAAATATTATAAATATTATGAGTATAAAAATTAAAAATAACCAACTAAATTAAAAAAAATGTCTAATCTAAATTATAGAATTTAAAACATTAAGTTTTAAAATTAATAAGAACCAATTAAATTATAAAATTTTAAAATTAAATTAAAAAATACAATTTAAATTAAAAAAAAATAATAAAAACAAATTAAATTTAAAAAATTAAAGTTAATATAATTTTAAAAATTTCAAATAATTAAAAAAATTAAAATTATTAATAATTAAAAAAATTAAGCTTAAAAAAATAATAACCAATTAAATTAAAAAAAAAAGTTGATATAAATTTATAAAGCTCAAAAAATTATTATTAAATGTAGAATGAAATATACAATAAGAACAACGAAAATTTACTTAAAATTACACAATTTAAAATATTAAGCTCAAAAATTAATAATATTAATTAAATTAGAAAATATTAAAATTAAATTAAAAAAAATGATAATAATAAATTAAGTTTAAAAAATTAAAGACATTATTATAATTTTATAAAATTTAAATATTAATCTAAAATAACTAAAAAAAATATAATTGTTAATATATATTTATAAAATTAAAAAAATTAAGCTTAAAAAATTAAAAATAACCAATTAAATAAATAAAAAAAATAATATTGCTAATATAGCTTAAAGCTCAAAAGATTATTAAGTTTAGAAGCAATTAAAATTAAAACATTAATTAATTAAATTATATTAAATATTAATTAAATAAAAAATATATTAATATAAATTTTAAAAAATTAAGCTTAAAAAATAAATGAAAATAACAAATTAAATTTAGAAAATTTAAGTCGTTAATATAATTTTATAAAACTTAAAATATTAAGCTAAAATAACTAAAGAAATTATAATTATTAATATAAATTTATCAAATTAAAAAAGTTAAGCTCAAAACTTTAAAAATAATCAATTAAATAAGAAAATAATAAAAATAAAATTGTTAATATCAATTAAGCTTAAACAATTAGAAATAACCAATTAATTAAAAAAAAAAAAATAAAATTGTTAATATAAATTTATAAAGTTTAAAAAATTATTATTAAATGTAGAAACTATTATATAATAAGAACAACAAAAACGAAGATCGAATGAAAATTAAAGAATTTAAAATATTAAGCTTAAAAATTAATGAAAACCAATTAAATTATAAAATTTTAAAATTAAATTAAAAAATATCTATTTATATTATTTTAAATTTGAAAAAGTTTAAGCTTAAAAAAATAAAAATAAATTAAATTTTAAAAATTAAAGTCGTAATTTTATAAAATTTGAAATGTTAAGCTAAAATAACTAAAAAAATAATTATTAATATAAATTTATAAATCTCCAAAAATTAAATGAGTAAATAAAAATATTTATGTTTAAATAATTGTCGATTTTAAGTATAGATTCTCTATTTAACAATATAATAATACGAATTTGAATAATTTATAATACGTAGAATTAACTATAAAATGCATTTTATTCTATAAAAGTAGAAAGAAATCGAAACTTTCCCAAGAATTTAATTTACTAGTTTTTAATTTGCTTGTACAATGAAAACAGATACACTTTTATGAAAGGAAATATTATCTAAAAGGAACATTGAACGTAAATAGAAAAACTTAACCAAGTAAAAAATATTATGAGACGAGGGAGTCTGTTCTGATGAAAAGTAAAAAGGAAAACATGAAAAATTCCGTTGAAATTATAAGTAACTGAAAATCCTATATAAACTCTTAGACTATTGATTTATGTGTGTCTTGACACTAAAAAATGTAGGCAGACATTAATCATACAATTAATCAATAAACATTAAACAGAAAATTAATTGCCACATAAAATCCTATTTTTATTTCATATGTCGTGTTTCAGTGACATTAAATATTTCGTATATTATAACGTAATTTCAAATAATTTAATATAAATTATTTTATTAAAGTCGAAGGAATATTTTTTTTCTTGTAAATTCTGAACCAAATAAAAGTTTGGGAGCTTTTCGAATATATTTAGAAGCATTGCCAACAAGAATAGTAAAAAAATTGTTTTTGAAGATGGAATAATAATATTGGAAGGAATTATTTTATAAAAATAATTCTGTATCACAATAAAGATTCCCTGAAAATCCCTGAAATGATTTACAAAATATTGAATAGATATTTACAATATTAAAATATTATTAAATATATAAAATTTAATTCTAAAACACAATTTTATAACTTAAAATAAAATTAAATTGTTTGTGATTATGGACTCATAAAATTTGAAAAAATACTGAAAAATTAAATGTGATATAATTGATGAACCGTTATTAAATATAAAATAATACCTGTACTAAATAAAAAAATAAGATTGAGGAATGTATTTTAATTAAAACCCAAAAATGTCCTTTAAAATGCCATACAAGTACATAGATTATTAATTTATGCGAATATGATAGAACATTAACAAATTACTAAGTAATGACTATAAAACTTATTAATCAATGTTAATAGAAAGTTAATTGCTAAATAAAATTCCATTCTAATAAACATTTTTTATTTAAAGAGTAAATAGTCTTTGTTTATCGGTATTCTATTTAATAATACAATATAATAATTTGGAATAATTTATAAATATAGATTAAAATAAATTTTATTCTACTTCCTCAAGAATTAAACTTATTGTTGTTTAATTTTTCCATACAATGACAAATAATAAAACATCCAAATACAAAATATTGAAACTAAATGAACTATTGTAACTAAAACGTTAAAGAAAAGCGTGAAATTGAAACCATGTTAAAAATAAAGGAACAGAAAATTGGTGATTTATGTCAATATGACCGAACATTAAAAAATTATTAAGTAGATATTCACCGTAAAATTTATTAATCAACATTAACACCGTAGTAATTGCCACATAAAATTCATAGGCACGATTTATGCACTCAATTTTTATGTATATAAAAAAATGGAAGTCGACCTGCTCCATGAAAAGTCTCCCAGTTTTATAATTCGTTTCGCAATATTAACAATGAAAATGCATAAATTAATTACATAAGTAAATATATTTATATAATAAAGTTGGGAATTGCGGTTATTGTAAATGTCAATATTGATTTGGTATAATTGTGGAAAATAATTTACTGCTGTATTGTTTCCATCGTAATGACGAGAACGACGAAATAAACCGCAAGAATTAATAATGTCTTGTGCGCATGTCGTCGGTTAAATAATTTTAAATTTTAATAATTCATTTTACAACTCTGTTAATAATGATAAAAATAGATAAATCAATTATGTAAGTGAATTATTTATGTAACGCCTTTTCTATCTGTGAACTGTTGTATTAGCAACGCAGATAATTGAAAATAGTAGACATAACAACTGTTACTTTAATTATTATATTATACAGGGTGATTCACCTAACCGATTAATTAGAGGTTTATGGAGAATCAAAAAAGATATTAATTTCAAATTTTGGTGTTACTACATCTGATTCAACTGGAAATGACTTTTCCAAGTGGAATTCTTGTATATATTTTTAATTTCACATAAAATTCTGGACTTATTGTATTTTAAATGGATTTCCTATCTTCATAGGCTTTTAACATATTTATTTTAAAAAAGGCTACTCTAACCTAACATATATTAACCTAACCTAACATAACATATCCTAACCTAACTTAACCTAACCTAACCTAACTTTGTTCAACACAAAAAGTTAAAAGAAAGTCAATACAATGTGAATTTAGTTTATATATGATTACAGTGGTGTTTGTACGATTATTTATTGAAATTTGTTCAGATAATTATGTCCAAATGTAAATTAACTCCAGATGAAAGGGGTAGGGCAATTGAAATGTTGGAATCTGGGGTCAATCAGATCGAAATTGCAGGTAGACTCAATGTTGCCCAAAGTGTTATTTCTGGCCTGTGTACATGATTTTATGAAACTGGCTCTACTTCAGAAAGACCAAGGAGTGGTAGACCAAGGAAAACTACCGCAAATGAAGACCAATATTTGTAATAGGGACCATACAGCGTCCTCCAGCAACTGGCTGGTCAGCTAGAAAACACTACAGGAGCTCGTATCGCTCCAGTTACTGTAAGGAGACTCTTGGCAAATGCAGGTTTTCGTTCACGAAGACCATTGCGACGCTTGCAGTTGACCCACGACCATAAGCAACAACGATTGGAAGGGCAAGGTGTCAAGTTCACTGGACGGAAGAATGGGAATATGTACCTTTCACAGATGAAAGTAGAATTGGGCTGTACATTGATGATCGTCGAGTTCGCGTCTGGTCTAGACGAGGTGTTCTACGAAATAGTCGAAGAGTTCAAGTACTTTACCCTTTTCACGGGGGTTCCATGATGGTATGAGGAGGAATTTGTTATAATGGCCGTACAGAGTTGTACATAAGTCAAGGCACTATGATCGGTCCGATATACACAGGGCACATTGTTGATGGTACTACCAAATTTTTAAGCTGCTATCGACCAGAACTTTGTTTTTGTTGACATAATGCTCGTCCTCATCACTCAGGAATTGTGCTCGAACGGCTCAAACCGCTTGGTATTGAGACCTTACAACTTCTCCCGAGGTCACCTGACCTAAATCCTATCCAACATGCATGGGATATGCTAAAACGGAGGCTTTCAAACCATCAACCCTGCCCTAATACTCGTCCAGAGCTTCCAGGTATAATTTCAACGACATGGGCCAATATACCTCAAGAAGAATTGAATAACCTCACAGAAGGCATGCAGAGGAGGAGTCAAGCAGCCATCGACGAACATGGAGGACGTACAATGTATTAAATTTTATATATGTGTTAATTTGATGAAAAAGAAAAATTGCTGATTTAAATTAAATTTATTAAGTCGTGTATATTTTTCCTAAACAAATTAAGTTGCTTTTATTTTTTTACGAGAACTGACTTTAAATTAATAAATTCTAAAAGATAAAATAACACAAAGTCAATGACTACGCCATTTTTGTATACTTATTTCAATATCCCAATAACTTATGAACATGGTTGGACCACCACGATGATCCAGACACTAATTGAACCACCTTAGCATTTTACTACTGAGATGGTCTATCCATTCCATCCATACTTTCTAGGTCACTGAGTGGTACTTTTTACGACCTCACTGAGTTTTATTTAGACGATCTCCTTTCGTGCCAATACATCGGCGGAACCACCGATTATTCTTGTTCGTGTTGCCCAACCTGGTCCAAACTCGTACTAAAATATGTGACGACCTTGTCTGTTCTCATTTTGTGTTGTCATAGGTGTTTAAAAAAATGAAATTGACAGTGACCAAGAGTTCCCGATATAGGTAAGGAGAACACATTGAGCAATTGTCACAAAATCCAATGTAAATGTCATATGCTAAAAAAACTATTACAATATTATGTCAATAATTCAATGTAATTTGGACACAGGTGGTATAAATATTTGAAATTATAATGGGATGTTAATTGACTGGAAAAAGTCAACATTGTTTTAGGATTTACTGATCTAAGAGAGATGTCCTCCACATACTACTACCGATTTGTCACCATCATGTCAATATTCAAACGGTGTAAGACACATGCGTAATACATTTTCCATACATCATGTCAATTAAAATAGCGACATGTTAAATGTTCGATATTAAGAATGTGTAATTGGTGTTGTACTTTATTTCATCACATATATATTGTTGAGTACAGTTTCTATATTTGACCTTAACGACAATGCATAAAAATGCATATGCAATATCCTAATTCCAAACGAATTTACTTACTGAATAAACTACATTCACTGGCCTTAAAATCATTGCATTTCGTAAGACATTTTTTTTTCTGTGATTCTGTAATTGAGCTTGTTACAGATTCAATTATGTACTTTATGGGGATATCTTTGTTAATAAAGAATTTACATAGAAGGACGTTTTACTGAGGAGTGTCTAATTTTCTTCCTGATGATTAATAATAGTTATTTGAAATGTCGGAAGTTAATTAATGGCGAATTATTAATTTGCCAACATCGTCGAATGGATTAGACCTCCAAATTTTTAGCAATTCCTACTTGGAGATTGTAGACATCTTTTATCTTCAAAGAATACATAAAAATAATACAATTTTAAAAGAATTTTTTAACAAAAAATCATAAACCATTTGAATATTAAAAAAAAATCTTCTCATCTTCTTCTTATTAAAAATAAATTTTATATTAAAACTTATACAATTGGATAAAAAAATTGTTTTTAAACAGATTTTATAAGAAATTTTACTAATAAATATATAAATTAGTAAATTTTGTTACATAATGTTTCAAAAATAAATGAAATTTATACACTTTAATCATCATCATTATGTGTTTTGTTAAAACATTTTAATGATTAAATCATATTTTACTCATAAATTATTATAATGAAATTTATTTAAGACAATTAAAATGTTGTCACTAAGAAAAAATTTTTCAAGAGTACAAAATTCTATAATTATTAAATTTAATCCTAGGACTAAAAATAAACAAACATTATTAAAATTCTAAAATTTGATCACTTTTGTAATAATAGAAAACGCTACTTTAAATTTTAAGCACGTCAGTTACATAAAAAAAGTCATATTCATTCAAGAAGGCAGCTTTTAAAATGTTACCCATAAAAGAATATAAAACAATACACATAAATATATCTCAAATTCTAAAATGTAATCCGTGACTTATCTCTAAAAATAACTTTTTACAATAATCATATATTTATGATACAACAAATTGGTTAAAAAAAAAAAATTAACATTCTGTCCACGAAAACATTATTCCACGAAATTATTCAAACGTTAAACAATCTACACCCGTAAGTTTAAACAACGAAAAGAAAAAATAAACGTTTGTTCGCAAATAATCTAGTTTTCTGTGAACTGACGTCGGACATTCCAAGTCACACATCCGGATTATCGGCGACCGCGATTTTTTTCAGGAAATACTCAAGTTGGTTTATAAAACAATATTGACAAAGAATATGGGATTTACGTGACATGCAAAGAAAATTAATATGTTTAAACTAAAGCGAGATATTTACAGAATGATCTAACAGTAAATTTTTTTAAAATTATTAACTACTTTTTTTGTTTATGTTATAACATACTAATTTTAAATAATATTTTATTTATAAATTAATATAACGACATTTATTTATTGTAATTAAAATGTTACTAAAGATTTTGTAAGCATCCGTTTTTTATATGTCGTAATCTTTAACCATATTTTTTTCTATAACAAATAAATTGTAAATGTTAAATTAATTATAAGCTATAAATTGTGAATTATTATACAAATCAAAAAATGTTTAAAAGTATAATAAAAAATTTACAAAAATTACATAACTACAAAATTTATAAAAATTATAAAAACCACAAAATTACTAAAATTATAAAATTTATAAAAAATATATGTTTTACAAAAACTACGAAATTTACAAAATTTTTACAAAAATAATAAAAATGAAAAATATTCATTACTATGAAGAAATTACTATTATAGAATTTACAAATATAAATTTAAAAAAATTACAAGAATGATAAAAATTACAATAGTATAAAAAGAGATAAATTAGAAAATTTTAAAAAAATTAACAAAATTGACAAATATTACAAAAATTATAAAAATAATAAAAATTACAAAAATAATTTAATAATTTTTGTGACTTATAAATTACAGATTGTAAAATTTTCAAATATTATAGATTTATAAAAATTATAAAAAATACAAAAAATTACAAAATTACAAAAATTATTAAAATTACAAAATTTACAATTAGAAAAATTTTTTACATACATAAATTAAAAATTTAATAAAAGTGACAGAAACTAGAAAATTTACAAAAAAATACAAAATATAGAAAGATTATAAAAATTATAAATATTAACAAATATATATATATATATATATATATATATATATATATATATATATAATATTAAATATAAATTTATAGAAATTGTAAAATTTACAAAAATTGTACAAAATAAAATAAATAATAAAATTTGCAAATATTATAAATATACAAAATTTATAAAAATTACAAGAATTATAAAAGCTACAAAATTAACAAAAATGACAGAAACTAAAAAATTTACAAAAAAGTAAAAAATTTAGAAAGATTATAAAAATTATAAATATTAACAAAAATGATAAATATCATTAATTTATAAAAATTACAGAAATTTACAAAAATAACAGAAATAAAAATTTAATAATTAATTCTTATAAATTTAAAAATTTACCAAATTAACCAGAATTGACAAAAATCATAAATTTTATAAAATTTATAAATATTATAGATTTAGAGAAATTATAAAAATTACATAAATTACAAAATTAATTACAAAAATTATTAAAATTACAAAACAATTAGAAAAATTAAAGTCTCTAAAAATTATAAAAATAAATAAAAATTACAAAAGATAAAGAAACTACAAAAATTAGAAAAACTACAAAATTTGTAAAATTTACAAAAATTACATATATTACCAAAATAATAAAAATGAACAATAATTAGACAAATTACAAATATTATAAATTTACAAAATTTATAAAAATTACAAGAATTAGAAAAATTAACAAAAGTGATATATACTAGAAAATTTAAAAAACTGAAAAATTTACAAAGATTATAAAAATTACAAAATTTACAAAACAATTAGGTTAAGTTAGGTTAGGTTAGGATAAAATAGGTTAGACTAGATAAGTTAGGTTAGGTTCGAGTAGTTAGTCAAAAAATTAAACTTAACTCAAAAAATATTCTTAATATTTTACCCTAATGCTGTCTGTAGTTTGGTGTAACAGTGTTTTAAAGAAGATCTCATGTCATTCCAATTAGATTGAGGATAATGTACAATTAAAGTGGACTCGTTTTAATTCATACAAGTAAAAATTCAATAAAATCTGACCACTGGAACTAAGATTATAAAAATTACAAAATTTACAAAAACTACAAAAAATTATAAAAATTAATAAAAATAGCAAATATTATAAATTTATAAAAACTGCTAAATTTGTAAAAATTATAGAAATAAAAATTATCAAAATATTTACAATTACAAGTTCTTATAAATTTTCAAATTTACCAAATTAACCAAAATTGAATTTATAAAAATTACAAAAACTACATAATTTACAACCATTAGAAATTTTAAAAAATTGTAAAAGTTATAAAAATTTCATTCATTACAAAAATAATAAAAATGGAACAATAATTATAAAAGTTACAAAATTAAAAAGTGACAAAAATTTGAAAATTTGCCAAAATTACAAATTTTACAATTAGAAAAATTAAAATTTTTAAAAAAATTACAGATATTACTAAAATAAACACAAATTACAAAATATAGAAAAATTACCAAATTTAGAATAAATACGAAATTTAGAAACAATATTATAAAAATTTACTAATACTAATATTAATTTACAAACTTCGATTTATAAACTATTATTTATTAGTTGTGTTACTAATTATCAGTTGTAAGTGGTTCAGACAGACATAGGTTTATCTTTTCCAGACCCAACGAATCGCTTAGATGAATCACCCCTTATTCCACCGTAACAATAAACTGGAGCAAACAAAACAAAAATGAAAGAGTAAATCTGCAGTTTAATGTGAACGGAATATTAAAACATTGTTTGTAGGCAAAACAGCCTTTTTCATTCTAGGTGTTTTAATAAGCCGGTAAACCGATTAGCAGAACTTAGCGGCATATCCGAGCCTTCGGAACACATTAATAAAACGCATGTTAATCGGCTTTCGTGTGGTGAAAACGTCTGTGATGTGCCCGATGGATGGATCACACTAAATATTATCGACACAGCCGATGCATATCGTGCGCCGTATGATTATTTAAATGTGGAAAAAGCTAATGGACGTGCATTACCGCTCCTAAAGAATTATAAATTGCATGTAATTTAACGCACACGTACAAGAAGAAAATGAAAAAACGAAGCAAACAAAGAAAACAATACGTCTATAAATACCAGGCCGCGTGTATTATAATTTATTTCAGGAGGAATTTAAATTTAAATCATAAGGCGCAATGTCGCCTAATGCATGGGTGAACGTCACCAAGAAACGTATCGTTTCCCATTTCCGACTGGGATTTCGTTTTCTCAAATGGAAAATGTACGTAAGAAAATTGCTCAGTGAATTCTTTCAATGGATTAAAAACATGCAGTGCACACAAATATCATTGGCTTGTTCACGTGGGGGTGGAGGCTCAACGACTAACTGAAAACTCAACTCCTTTTTGTTCATGGCTCTCAAAATTCATTTTTGGTGGGTCTATAATTATTAATTAATTAGTTATGGTATCGAGTAATGTTCAAAAGTTACGAATATTGAAGAATATTGACCTTTTGTTACTTTATCTAGTAGAATTTTTTAATTAAAAGTAAGGTCTCGTGATAAAATAAAAAAATAAACTTTATTTAGTAAAAATATGCAGGACTCAATAAATTTAACATAAATTAGCAATTTTTATTTTTGATCAAATTTATACATTCATAAAATTTAAGTACATTGTATGTCCTCCATGGGTACCGATGACTGCTTGGCACCTCGCTTGCGTACCTTCTGTGAGGTTATTCGATTCCTCTTGGGCTATATTGGCTCCTATCGTTGAAATTATAGCTCGAAGCTATGGACTAGTATTGGGGCGGCTAAACTAAACTTAAATAAACTTTACTGGTCTTCATTGTTATCTACCTCGAGTCTCCTGCAGGCACTTTGCAGTGAAGTCCCGGGTTATCCACCATCTAGAAGAGTGGTTTGGCCACTTGCCGGTGTTGTGGTATCTCTGAGTGACAGCAACGTTTTAGAAAATAACAGACAGACAAAGAACAGGCAAGGTCGTCACATATTTTAGTTAGTACGAGTTTGGACCACGTTGGGCAACACGAACAAGAATATTCGGTGGTTCCGCCGATGTATTGGCACGAAAGAAGATCGACTTAATAATACACAGTGAGGTCGTAAAAAGTACCACTCAGTGACCTAGAAAGTATGGATGGAATGGATAGACCATCTCAGTAGTAAAATGCTCTGGTGGATCAATTAGTGTCTGGGTCCTCCTGGAGGTCCAACCATGTCCAAAAGTTATTGGGATATTGAAATAAGTATACAAAAATGGCGTAGTCATTGACTTTGTGTTATTTTATCTTTTAGAATTTATTAATTTAAAGTCAGTTCTCGTAAAAAAATAAAAACAACTTAATTTGTTTAGGAAAAATATACACGACTTAATAAATTTAATTTAAATCAGCAATTTTTCTTTTTCATCAAATTAACACATATATAAAATTTAATACATTGTACGTCCTCCATGTTCGTCGATGGCTGCTTGACTCCTCCTCTGCATGACTTCTGTGAGGTTATTCAATTCTTCTTGAGGTATATTGGCCCATGTCGTTGAAATTATACCTGGAAGCTCTCTACGAGTATTAGGGCAGGGTTGATGGTTTGAAAGCCTCCGTTTTAGCATATCCCATGCATGTTGGATAGGATTTAGGTCAGGTGACCTCGGGAGAAGTTGTAAGGTCTCAATACCAAGCGGTTTGAGCCGTTCGAGCACAATTCCTGAGTGATGAGGACGAGCATTATGTCAACAAAAACAAAGTTCTGGTCGATAGCAGCTTAAAAATTTGGTAGTACCATCAACAATGTGCCCTGTGTATATCGAACCTGTTATAGTGCCTTAACTTATGTACAACTTTGTACGGCCATTATAACAAATTCCTCCTCATACCATCATGGAACCCCCTGAAAAGGGTAAAGTTCTTGAACTCTTCGACTATTTCGTGGAACACCTCGTCTGGACCAGACGCGAACTCGACGATCATCAATGTACAGCCCAATTCTACTTTCATTTGTGAAAAGTACAGATTCCCATTCTTCACTCCAGTGAACATGAGACCTTGCCCTTCCAATCGTTGTTGCTTATGGTCGTAGGTCAACTGCAATGGTCGCAATGGTCTTCGTGAACGAAAACCTGCATCTGCCAAGAGTCTCCGTACAGTAACTGAAGCGATACGAGCTCCTGTAGTGTTTTCTAGCTGACCAGCCAGTTGCAGGAGGACGCTGTATGGTCCCTATTATTATTTGCGGTAGTTTTCCTTGGTCTACCACTCCTTGGTTTTTCTGAAGTAGAGTCAGTTTGATAAAATCGTGTACACAGGCGATAAATGACACTTTGGGCAACATTAAGTCTACCTGTGATTTCAATCTGATTGACCCCAGATTCCAACATTTCAATTGCCCTACCCCTTTCATCTGGAGTTAATTTACATCTGGACATAATTATCTGAACAAATTTCGATAAATAATCGTACAAACACCACTGTAATCATATATAAACTAAATGCACATTGTATTGACTTTCTTTTAACTTTTTGTGTTGAACAAAGCTAGGTTAGGTTAGGTTAAGTTAGGTTAGGTTAGGATAAATTAGGTTAGACTAGATAAGTTAGGTTAGGTTCGAGTAGTTAGTCGAAAAATTAAACTTAAAAAATATTCTTAATATTTTACCCTGTTTTAAAGGAGATCTCATGTCATTCCAATTAGATTGAGGATAATGTACAATTGAAGTGGACTCGTTTTAATTCACACAAGTAAAAATTCAATAAAATCTGATCACTGGAACTAAGTATTCCATTTTCTATATCACAGAACCTTTAATAATATAAATATTGACCTCCAACATCCATTTTGTCTAGGAATATGACCATAAATTTTCATTACCCCACTGTATACGTCGTACAACACGTCCAATTTTTCTTTACGCCGTTCTTAATATGCAAAACACCGATTGTCCGTATTCAAGCTGAATGCGCCAATTTGCCCATTATTGATTTTGGCATGGTCTAATAGAATTTACTTTTATAAAAGACCAATTAATCACCGATTGCACAAATTCGTGTACGACCACGGGGGAATTCTGGTCATTGTGTACGTTCGAAACGCTTATATAAAACGTCGATTAAAAAATAAAATAATAATAAAATTAAATAAATAGAACCGCACTTTCTAGAGGTACAAAAATGGGTTCGGACAGCATACGCACACGTATCATCTGCGTGGAAAACCATTTTTAACGTTGCACAGACAATTGGGTAATGTTTATTAGGTGATTAAATAATAAAGTGCTTCACGTTATTATATAACTGCGGTTTTAAAGCGACCGCAACATCCTAAGGTCTGACAACAATATGGTATGTGGTAGTTTTATACCGGGTTTAATATTATTAATGTTTTACATTTATGGCCAACATGAAAGTATGATAAAACAATGGTTTAGTTGCAATGTTTGTTTTCGGTTGAAAGTGTGAATTAATAGCTTAATTAATATATTGGGATGGTGTCTTCCATGGGTATGTTTGTTTTACGTTTATAATACAGAATATTGCATCTTTTTTAATCTTAAATTATTTTCTAATGGTATATTAGGACAATTACATTTACTTATGGTTAAAAAAGATGCAATGGACTCAACATCTTTTGACCATTTTAGGCTAAATGTAAAATAATAACATTCCTTAACAACTTTTGACAAAAAAGAAGTATTTTTAAAATGACCTGATATGATTGAATAAAAATAGAATTTCATTTTCATTTAAGATTTAAGATAAAATTTATTATTGTAGAATTTATTGCTATTGGATTTATTATTATCATTATTTATATTACTCAATATTCTTCCATTGACAATCATTTTAAAGTTTTTTTCTGTTTTGTTGTCGATAATTTTCTACAAAATACATAAAATTCGATTGAAAATAAAAAAATAATAATTGTTGAGTTTTATTTTGCATTTACTTCTATTTAAGAGAAAATTTGATAATATTTCGATAAATCCAGAATTTTAGAATCGTTGTTGACTACTTCAACATTTTATTAACCATAAATTAGAATGTTATAACATTAAACATAAAAGTAGTTGATAATTCCAAAGAAATTTACTTTTAGAACATTCTATAAACATCTTACTTTAGTTTTCTATTTAATAAACTGATTCTGAGTGTTAAAAATTAAATTCATCCGGTTGTTGATAATCCGGGTACGTAACATGAAACATTCGACGTCAATTCTTAGAAAAATAAACTATTTGTTAACATTTCATAATGTTATTTTATTAACCATAAATATATTTAACCGTATTAACTTATGTTACAAAACAAAAATTTAAATTATAGATGATTATTTTTAATTATTTTATATTTAATTATTACTGTCTTTTGTTAAAATTGATTTTTACTCTAATTATAAAATACACATTCAAAACAATTAATAAACTTTGAAGAATTTCATTTTAAGTTGTCATGGCTAATCCAAATTTATGAATGTTCTTTAAATAAGGTTCAGTATTTATTAAATTTTCGTGTTATTAGATAATTTATAAGAAAATATTTAAGAGTCTTATTCAGTTTTTTTAATTATTTTTATAGTAATAAATATTATGATTTTATTACTGTTTCTTGTCAGAATTTTGAGAATTTAACCTAATTATTATCAAAACAATTACTAAAGGTGAAAAATTTATTTTTAAGACGGTTTATATTAAATTATTATTAATATAATTTTAAATAAAGTACAGTATTATTAAATTAAGTTATTTTAAAATTTTATATTAAATATTTATAATAAAAATTAACTGATAATTTTAAGAGGAAGCTCAGAATTTTTATAACAATTTTATAAACAAAGAATTAATAAATTTTATAATTTCATCTCATAGACAACTTTAATTTTAAATTTAAATAAGATTAAATAAAAGCTTTTACCTGTAAGTTTTAAAATTTACAAGAAAATTCCTTAAATTTTCAATTTTGTTTCTTTCAAGAACACATTTATTTTTAAGATAAGTTGGGTTATTTATGGATGTTATACGCATTTAATAGTTTTATTCGATTCTAAAATATTTAATTATTGCTGTCTATTGTTTTAATTGAAAAATTTTAGTCTTTATTTATTTTATATAAAATACACACTCAAAACAATTAATAAATTTTGAAGAATTTCATTTTGTTATTTAAATAAGGGTTTAGTATTTATTAAATTTTTGTGTTATTAGAAAAATTATAAGTTTTATTAATTGTACTTTCTAATCAGAGAAATGTTAAGTTAAGAAGAAAATGCTTAAGAGTCTTAATCAAAATTTTTTTTTTAAATTCTTTTGTAGTATTAAATATTACTTAGTAATTTATAAGTAATTATTTTAGAATCACTTTTCAACAATCTATTTTTTAACTCTAAATAAGTTTAATTATTCCAATATATGGATAAACTATTAAAATATTATTTATAGTTAACACATTTAACAAAATAATCACTTGATATTTTCAGGAAAAATTACTTTTAAGATGATGATGATCTAATTCAAGCGAAGATTTTTCAAAGATTTCAAAGAATCAATTCAATTTTACAATGGATTGTTACAATGTTACTATTTTTCGTTTAAATTTTGAAAATTTAACCTAATTATTAAACAAAACAATTAATAAATTTTGAAAAATTTATTTTTAAGGTGGTTTATATTAAATATCAATATCCTTTTAAATAACGTTTAGTAATTATTAAATGTGAAGTAATTAGAAAAATTATTAAGATTTTAAAATTTTTATTAATCAGACTAAATTTTACTCCATTAAATATTTTAGAATAATTTTTCAACGACCAATTTTTTTTCTATAATTCTATTAAGATGTCAAAAATAAAAACATAATAATAATTTCAGGACTTGTTTATTTTAAGAGGAAGCACATAATTTTTATAACAATTTTATAAACATAGAATTAATAAATTTTATAATTTCACCTTATAGAGAATTTTAATTTTTAATTTAAATAAGATTTAATCAAAGTTATTAACTGTAAGTTTTAAAATTTTCATTATTGTTTTTAAAATATATAAAAAATTGTTTTCACTTTCAAGGACATTTATTTATTTTTAAGATGAGTTGGTTTACTTTAGAGGAATGTCGTTCTTGTTCTAGACGATACATATGTACATATATCTCAATAAATAAATATAAAATAGAAAATTTTAATAAATTCCCCACGTTCTAAATGGTTCAACTTAATAAGGGTAAAGTAGATGTAATTGAAAAGTTAGAAAACCAAGATATTTTATGTTTTCAGTTTAGTTTGGACGTAGCTAATTAAAACTTAGTCAAACAGTTAAATATCACTTATCCAATCCACCGTATTTATTTAGGAAACTCTTATTTATTACAGTTGATGACAAAAAACCTATAAAAATAAATACCGATTTCACCCCACCGTTCTATAAATAAACAGTTACCAAATGCAGTGTAGCAAATGACAAAGACAAATATCTAGTTAACAGGAACCAGTTAGAGATCTGCCTGCGATTATCTCCCTCGAAGTGTATCAAGGATGTGATCCTTATTAAAGAAAAATATGAGCTAGATGTTACACCTGTTTATGAGTTAATACCGAGTTATTTTGTAATATCTGCAGTATAAACTTGATATTCAAGCCGTATACGCAATTACGGCACAATTCTTTCGTTTATACGTTACAGAGTTTAACATTGCGTTATGTTCAATTGCACTTTTAATATTGTCGAGTGTAATTGCATATCGGGTGGCTAATTAATAATTTGCCAATATACACTTTTAAATAAACTTGTTTACTAAGTGGTGTGGTTAATTGTTGTTTTTTGTTGTGTTGCTCAATTGATTGAGAATAGACAAAGTGATCAAGATTATAAGCTTTGTGAATGGAGGTGGTCGGTTCGTTGACACACAAGTTATACGGGGTGGCTCATTTAAAATGGAAATATCTCTGTCATTTATACAGATATTATAAAAAATGAAAAAAAAAAAAAAAAATCAAGGTATATTATAAAATAAATAAATAAATAAATAAATGATAGATTTTGTTAAATTTCGAGATATTTAAGATTGTTATTTATGGTATATTAAACCAACTTTAGCTGAGATATAATTATATTTTGTTATATATTAGAATTTTTAAGATTGTCGTCAGTACGTCTGTAAAATCTTGAGATAAGTTGTTTCTTTTATTTTAAGTCAAAATTAAATTTAAATATTGCAAAACAAAACAAGTTTTCTCAAAATATACATTTTTTGATACATTAAACCATTTATAGCCAAGATATAAGAATATTTTGTAAATTTTCGAGATATTTAAGATATTCGTCCATATCTCCTTAAATTTTTGAGATATTATAATTGAATTTGCCACTAAAATATATTAAATTATATTTAGTTAAGATAATTTCGAGATAATAATAAATTAACTTTTTAATTTAAAATAAAATCATAATTGTTTTTGTCTTTAAAATGTTGAAAAAAGGATAAACTGTCCAAAAATACATAATTTGTGATATATTAAACCATCTTTAGCTGATATAACAAATTTTGTAAATTTAGAGATATTTATAGTTTTTTTATTTTAAATGGGCTTTAAAATATTGTAAAACAATTAAAGGTTTTTAAAAATATATAATTTTTGATATATTAAACTATTTTTAGGAACCTTAGAAGAAAATTTTGGTAAATTTCTAGATATTTAAGATATTCGTCCATATCTCCTTAAATTTTTGAGATATTATATGTTAATTTTTTATTTTTAGTGGACATTATAATTGAATTTGTCACTAAAATATATTAAATTAATTTGGTAGATTTTGAAATATTTAAGATTGCTGTCTATATCCCCATATTTCGAGATAATATGTGTAGCTTTTTAATTTAAAAGAAAATCATAATTGATTTTGTTTTTAACATGTTGGGAAATGGACAAGATGTCCAAAAATATATAATTTGTGATGTATTAAACCATTTTTATCTAAGATATAACAATATTTTGTAAATTTAGAGATATTTACAACTTTTTTTTACTTTAAATGGAAATTATAATTGGATTTGCCTTTAAAATGTTACTAAACAAATGAAGATTTCTAAAAATATATAATTTTTTGATATATTAAACTATTTTTAGCTAAGATATAAGAATATTTTGATAAATTTCTAGATATTTAAGATAATCATCCACATCTCTTTAAATTTTTGAGATAATATGTGTTAATTTTATATTTTAAATTAATATCAAAATTGAATTTGTCTCTAGAATATATTAAATTATCTTTAGGTAAGATATAACGACATTTTGCTGTTAAATTTTGAGATAATATGTGGAGCTTTTTAAAATGTTGGAATATAAATGAAGGGTTCTGAAAATATTTAATTTTTGAAATATTAAACCGCTGTTGTTTATACTTACTTAAATTTTTGTGTTGTGTAACTTTTTTATATGGACATAATTGAATTTGGGTTTAAGAAATATTAAATTGTCTTTATCCAAGATATAATGATTTTTTCGTAAATTTTGAGATATTTAAGATTGTTGTTTAAAATTTTGAGATAACATGAGTAATTTTTATATTTTAAATGGAATTATTTTGTCATTAAAACGTATTAAATTTTCTTAATTTAATAAATACTAATTTAAAAATTGAATTTTTCAAAAATATAAATAAAATAAATTATCAGTTGCGCCCTCTATGTTTTATATATATAACATATTATCTCCAAATTTGATAGTAAATTTGATCAATTTCATTTGAAATAAAAAAGATGAACATGAATAAAATTTAAAAAATATTTTTTTAAGTTAGGTGATAAAATGAAATAAAATTGTTTATCAAAATCTATAAGGTAACATAGAAAACAAATTCAGCATTCAAATATTTTTTTATTATCTATCTTTTGAGCTATCATTCATAAAAATCAACTTAAATGGACCACACTATATATAATTTATAGTATAAAATGTACAATAGTTAATTTTCGGCTGTTCCAGAACGTCTTATCTCTCTTTTAAATAAGAGAAACTAAAGTTGCCCAAGAGACAATAAAATTATATGACTTGAAAGCATTTCTTTGTTGGTTATACTGTTTTTTTTTATGTCCTATTTGTGTATTAACTCAACAGAATTAATAAACGAGTTTTTCTCAAACACTTTCTATATTTATTAATTGGGAGGAAATTCATGCAAGGTTATGGTTTTTAAAAAAGTCTATGGGAAGAGAACATTGGAAGGAAACGTGAGTTGTTTATCGAATTGCACAATTGTCTTTGATAATTCAAATTAAATATTTGTATAATTCGAATACTACTTTTGTTCTTAGAAGTTTATGGTTCTGTGTGCTGTCAGTCTGAGCACGAGTTCACAATGGTGCTAATAAACTAATGTTTGATGATTCTTTATCACTTTATAAAAAAAATGATATGTTACGCATTGAATATTTGATGTTAATCTTTCCACACACTTGCCTTTAGTTTAATAGAAGAAATCTTTGTCGTGTGTAATTAGTCTCACCTGAAAATAACAGAAATCAATTAATAAAACTTATAATTGACGTAGTTAAAAGCGTAATCAATTTAATCAAGGTTGATTCGTTGGTGGATTTATTAGTAGGAAGTGCTCAATAGTTACTACTAATAAAATCCTTGATAATTTCGTCTGATTGTAATTGTTATTAGAGGAACCTTATCTAAATGTATGGAGGATGGTCAACAAGTCGACACACCAGACTGTTAAAACAAATCGTCATTGAGTTTAAACATTACACAATTTTCAATGTCTTCGATTAGAAAAATGATTCTCCCGATGTTGATCGTACACACCGCCGAACTAATCGTCTGTAATGCAATAGGGGAATGAATGTCAGTCAAGGTTGGTTACTTTCTCTTAAGCGGCCACTGCCCTATCAATTCAAAACTCTTTACTAGCGGTAATTTTGTTCCACTTCGTCACATTTTTGGATAATTAATTTGGTTATGTTTTTTTTCGATGTAAGTCCCACGCATTCCTTGGAGGATGCCGGCATACATTACCAAACCAGCTTTTGGATAGGATTCATTAAACGTCTAACGCACTGCTGACTCCACGGCATCCGTTATCACGCATGCATCTCTAGCACGAGATAATTTCAGCTGCGAACTTTCAATCCGCTCTGTGGGCTCAATTATCGTCCAATTTTAAGAGACGTTCAACCCAAAAGCGTCACAAGTGACGTGGCGGTATGGAGAAATGTAATAAAGGTGTATTTCACCTGCACCACGGTTGTGGGTAAACAAACTACAATATGATGCATATTTCAGGGACAATAAAGCGGTATAATAAAACAGAAGTTAGCTGTCGAGGTCGTCTCATGCCAGCATCCATAGTCTAATGTTCCTGGGTATTTGAAATATTATTTTTAATTTAATAATCTTTGAGCTCCTATAAATTGGAGGAAACAATGCTCCACAAACGAGGCACTAGTCAAAGGCAAAGGTAAAAATATAACAATATTTTGGTAAATTTCAATATATTTCAGGTTGTCATGTATATCTTCTTAAATTTATGAGATAATATGTGCAATTTTTTTATTTCAAATAGACATTAAATTATCTTCAACTAAGATATCATGATATTTTGGTAAATTTAGAGATATGTAAAATAGTCGTCCATATACCTTTATATGTAAAATATTTTAAATTATCTTTAGCTTAGATAATTTTAATAATTTCAAGATATTTAAGATTGCTTTCTATAACTCCTTAAAATGTTGTAAAAAAAATATATAATTTGTGTTTTATTATACTATTTTTTGCCAACATATAAGAATATTTTGGTAAATTTCGAGATATGTTGATAAGATATAAGATAATCGTCCATATTTCCTTAAATTTTTGAGATATGGGTTATTTTTTTATTATAATTGAATTTGCCTCTAAGATATAATAAATTATATTTCGCTAAGATAATTTGGTAAATTTCGAAATATTTAAGATTGTCGTCTATATCTCCTTAACATTTTGAGATAATATATGCAGTTTTTTAATTTTAATGGAAATTATAATTGATTTTATCTTTAAAATGTTGGAAAAAGGACAAGCTGTCCAAAAATATATAATTTGTGATATATTAAACCATCTTTAGCTAAGATATAACCATATTTTTGTAAATTTAGAGATATTTACAGCTTTTTTATTTCAACCTTTAAAAAGTTGCAAAACCAATGAAGGTTTTTAAAAATACATAAATTTTTGATATATTAAACCATTTTAAGCCAAGATATAAAGAATATTTTGGTAAATTTCGAGATATTTAAGATATCGTTGATATGTCCTTAAATTTTTGAGATAATTTGTGTTAATTGTTTAGTTTAAATGGATATAATAACTGAATTTGTCTATAAAATATATATTAAAACATATTTTACTATGATAATTTGGTAAATTTCGAAATATAGTATTTAAGATTGTTGACTATATCTCCTTAACATTTTGAGATAATATGTCCAATTTTTTAGTTTAAATGGAAATCATATTTGTATTTAAATGTTGGAAAATGGACAAGCGGTCCAAAAATATATAATTTGTGATATATTAAATCATCTTTAGCTAATGTATAACAATATTTTAGTAAATTTAGAGATATTTACAGTTTTTTCTTTATTTTAAATGGAAATTATAATTGAATTTGTCTATAAAATTTTGCAAAACAAATGAGGGTTTCTAAAAATATATAATTTTTGTTATATTAAACTATTTTTAACCAAGATATAAAAATATTTTGGTAAATTTCGAGATATTTAAGAAAGTCGTCTATATATCATTAAATTTTTGAGATATGTGTTATTTTTTCAGTTAAAGTGGATATCATAATTGAATTTATCTCTAAAACATATTAAAATATATTTAGCTACGATAATTTCCTAAATTTCGAAATATTTAAGATTATTGTCTATATCTCCATAAAATTCTGAGATAATGTGTAGCTTTTTAAATTAAAAGAAAATCATAACTGATTTTGTCTTTAAAATGTTGGAATAAGGACAAGTTGTCTAAAAATATATAATTTTTGATATATTAAACAATATTTTTGTAAATTTTATTATTATATTTGCATCTTTTTTTATTATTGAATGTTGAAAAATAAATGAAGGTTTCTAAAAATATATAATTTTTGATATTTTAAATTATTTTTAGCCAAGAATATTTTGGCAAATTTCGAGATATTTAAGATAGTTGCCTATGTCTCTTTTTTTGAGATAATATGTGGAAATATTTTATTTTAAACGTTAATTCATCTGTAGGTAAGGTAATTTGGTATATTTCCAGATGTTTAACATTGCTGTCTCTAGTTTATTAAAATTTTGAGATAATGTATGCAGCTTTTTAATTTAAATAAAAATAATTATTAAATTTATCTTTACAATGTTGGAAAAAGGACAAGCTGTCCAAAAATATATAATTTGTGATATATTAAAACATTTAACAATATTTTACCTACTTACAAGTTTTGAGATACGTTTAGTTTTTTTTTTATTTTAAAGACAGTTACAATTGAATTTATCTTTAAAATGTTGGGAAACAAATGAATGTTGCTAAAAATATATAATATTAAACTATTTTTAGCCAACAATATTTAGGTAATTTACGAGGTATTTAAGAGTGTAGTCTATATCTCCTTAAAATTTTTAAGATAATATGCGCAACTTTTTTATTTTAAGTGGAAATAATAATTGAATTTTACACTAAAGGATGTTAAATTATCTTTAGTTAGGATGAAATGATATTTTGGTAAATTCCGAGATATATAAGATTGTCATCTACGTCTCTCTAATATTATTGAGATAATATGAGCTATTTTTTATTTTAAATGGAAATTATAATTGATTTTGTCTTTAAAATGTTGGAAAAGGAACAAGCTATCCAAAACTATATAATTTGTGATCATCTATATTGTTCTTGGGTATTTGAAATATTATTTATAATAGATTTATCTTTAAGCTTCTGCATCTAGAGGAAACATAATGCTCCACAAACGAGGCGCTACATTTCTGGTCCAAGACAAAGGCATTATTTAAACTATTAAACTACCACCAGATAATAGGGTTCGGTTTATATAATTGTCCCACTCAACAACTTCGTAAAACTTTAATGCCAAGATTAAGTTAATAGTTGCGTCAATTATGGAACCAAAATCCCTCAAAATGGCAAGCGATTTTTGCAATTAATTTTAAATTAACTGGTGGTACACAAATTTGATGTTGATATTGACTCAGACTCCCCCATTTGGGTCCCATCACGTCGTTTACAGAGGTAAATCGAGGATTTTAATTTAAAACCTGTGTGTTTTAGGGCTTTAATATCATTTCGTGTGACGTTAAACCGAAATCCAAATACACGGACGGGCACGTTGTTTGAGGAAGTTCTTGAGTCATATTACTTGGCACAACTTTTTTTTTTTTAATACCACCACTACTGGTGAAAACACAAATTTATTGGCTCCCGTTTAGAAGTGTGGTTCAATTACGACGGTCGGGAATATTGCTCTCGAGTTACGAGTTTGTTTTCACGTTCGCGTTTTTATTTGGGGCACCGAGAAAGTTTTAAAGGTGTGTCATGCAAAGTCATACAGATTATGTTAAAATTTGTAGTGTTTAGTTGAAGTTAATGGAATTTGCGAAGTATTCTAAAACTTACGTTGGTTGAGTTGCACCAGCTTGATAAGATTGAATGATGTGTTCGGGAGTTCTAAATTAAAATCGGTAACTTTTCTATGACTGTGGAAACATGATGAACGTTGTCAAACAATTGTGCTCCAATGAAGTTGATTATAACACTTTTAGTTCAAAATAAAGGCCTTATTTAAACTACTACCGCAGTAACTTCATAAAACATAAGGAAAGTTTCTGCATGTTGGGAGTTGGTTAATTATAATATTCTCAGAATTTAATAAAAGAAAATATACAATGTTTGTTTGCTTTTGAATAATTTTTTTGTAATGAAATATCAAGATGCATTATTAGTTTCAGTTTATAGGTGCATTTCAATTATAATACTCCGGAATATTACTTCGGTTAAAAGCTTTCATGTTCGTATTGTTATTGGAAAAGGAACAAAGCTTTGTAAGCTTGTGCGCACATCCATCACAAACTGGTTGATGGAAAATCAAACACATTTTAATAAAATCACTTTTCGATGTGTTCAGATGTTAAGTGCTAATCAGTAAATGCATATCCAAAACTTTACCTTGATGGGATTAAATTAATAACTGCGGAGCAGTCAGTGTGTGTAATTTGCACAAACATTAATACAAATTAAGGCCCTGACGTAATGGTAGTTTAATCCACTACTATTTTATATGCACAGGAAACAAAAATTTCTAATAAATTTGGAACTCGTATGAACGTTTCTAGTCCAAGACAAAGGCCTTATTTTAACTATTAAACTACCACAGGATAATAGCTTTTGAGGTGCTTAATTACCCCACCATATAACTTTACAAAATACATGAGAGGCCTAAATTGTCCCTTTAATTTACTACAAAGCAGATTCTATTACATTAATAGTTTAACCGTGATAGAGTCATACAGGAAACGTATTAAAATAACAATTTTACTAAATTCTGGTTTGGAATTCACTTTAATCATGATATTCCAGTCCTGATTTATGATACACAATTTGCAAATTGTTTGTGGAGGTAAAACAAGAGGATTATATTTGAAATCAGAGTATTTTTCAGTTTTAATTGATTACTTTTTTATGAACACGTGTGTAGAGAAACACATTAAATGTTGTGAAACAATTTTGATTCTGTAAAGTTAATTAAAGCAGTTTTAATTCAATACAAACGTCTTATTTAGAATATCAAAATGTATCCACAGAAACTTCATAAAAGATAAAGAAAACTTTGATGTAACATGCTGGAGTTCGTTAATTACATCAATTGTCTTTAAATTAAGGCTGAACATATTTTTATGAATTAAATATCATTTCAGATTCTCCGGAATTAAATACAAGATAGTACCAGTGTTCATTTGCTCTTAAATCACTTTTTCAGCCATGATAACTTGGGGGAACAAGAAGCATTAGTTTCCATTTATGGGTGCGTTCAATTATAATAGTCCGGAATATTACTCCGGATTAAAAGCTGGTTTTCATGTTTGTTTTGTTGTCGGGAAAGGAACAAAGCTTTGTAAACTTGTGAGCACATCCATCGAATACTGGCTGATGGAAAATCTAACAGAATTTAATAAAATCACTTGTCGATGTGTTTAGTTGTTGGTACTAATGAGTGAATGCTTTTAGAAAACTTTTACCACACACAAAGAGCTTGATGGGATTAAATTAATAACTCATGAAGGATTCAATGCGTGTAATTTGCACGAACATAATACAAATTAAGGTTCTGATGCGATGGGAGTTCAATCGACTACCATTTTATATGTACAGGAAACACAGAGATTGCAAATAATTTTGGAGCTCGAGTGAACGTTTCTGGTCCAAGACAAAGGCCTTATTTTAACTATTAAACTACCACATGATAATAGCTTTTAGGGTGCATAATTGTCCTACTGTATAACCTTATAAAATACATGAGAGACCTAAATTGTCTCTTTAATTTACTACAAAGCAGATCCTATTACATTCATAGTTTAAACGTGATAGAGTCATACAGTAAACGTATTAAAATAACAATTTTACTAAATTCTGGTTTGGAATTCACTTTAATCATGATATTCCAATCCTGATTTATGATACACAATTTGCAAATTGTTTGTGGTGGTAAAACAAGGATTTACATTTGAAATCAGACTATTTTTCAGCCTTAATTAGTAAATTTTTTATGAATAGGTGTGTAGAGAAACACAATAAATGTTGTGAAACAATTTTGATTCTGTAAAGTTAATTAAAGCAGTTTTAATTCAATATAAAAGCCTTATTTAGAATATCAAAATGCATCCACAGAAACTTCATAAAAGATAAGGAAAACTTTGATGTAACATGCTGGAGTTCTTTAATTACATCAATTGTCTTTAAACTAGGGCTGAACATATTTTTATGAATTAAATATCATTTCAGATTCTCCGGAATTAAATACAAGATAGCACCAAGGTTCATTTGCTCTTAAATCACTTTTTCAGCCATGATAACTTGGGGGAACAAGAAGCATTAGTTTCCATTTATGGGTGCGTTCAATTATAATAGTCCGGAATATTACTCCGGATTAAAAGCTGGTTTTCATGTTTGTTTTGTTGTCGGGAAAGGAACAAAGCTTTGTAAACTTGTGAGCACATCCATCGAATACTGGCTGATGGAAAATTTAACAGAATTTAATAAAATCACTTGTCGATGTGTTTAGTTGTTGGTACTAATGAGTGAATGCTTTTAGAAAACTTTTACCACACACAAAGAGCTTGATGGGATTAAATTAATAACTCATGAAGGATTCAATGCGTGTAATTTGCACGAACATAATACAAATTAAGGTTCTGATGCGATGGGAGTTCAATCGACTACCATTTTATATGTACAGGAAACATAGAGATTGCAAATAATTTTGGAGCTTGAGTGAACGTTTCTGGTCCAAGACAAAGGCCTCATTTTAACTATTAAACTACCACATGATAATAGCTTTTGAGGTGATTAATTACCCCACCATATAACTTTACAAAATACATGAGAGGCCTAAATTGTCTCTTTAATTTACTACAAAGCAGATCCTATTACATTCATAGTTTAACCGTGATAGAGTCATACAGGAAACGTATTAAAATAACAATTTTACTAAATTCTGGTTTGGAATTCACTTTAATCATGATATTCCAGTCCTGATTTATGATACACTATTTGCAAATTGTTTGTGGAGGTAAAACAAGAGGATTATATTTGAAATCAGAGTATTTTTCAGTTTTAATTGATTACTTTTTTATGAACACGTGTGTAGAGAAACACAATAAATATTGTAAAACAATTTTGATTCTGTAAAGTTAATTAAAGCAGTTTTAATTCAATACAAATGCCTTATTTAGAATATCAAAATGCATCCACAGAAACTTCATAAAAGATAAGGAAAACTTTGATGTAACATGCTGGAGTTCTTTAATTACATCAATTGTCTTTAAACTAGGGCTGAACATATTTTTATGAATTAAATATCATTTCAGATTCTCCGGAATTAAATACAAGATAGCACCAGTGTTCATTTGCTCTTAAATCACTTTTTCAGCTATGATAACTTGGGGAACAAGAAGCATTAGTTTCCATTTATGGGTGCGTTCAATTATAATAGTCCGGAATATTACTCCGGATTAAAAGCTGGTTTTCATGTTTGTTTTGATGTCGAGGAAGGAACAAAGCTTTGTAAACTTGTGAGCACATCCATCGAATACTGGCTGATGGAAAATCTAACAGAATTTAATAAAATCACTTGTCGATGTGTTTAGTTGTTAGTACTAATATGTAAATGCTTTTAGAAAATTTTTACCACACACAAAGAGCTTGATGGGATTAAATTAATAACTCATGAAGGATTCAATGCGTGTAATTTGCACGAACATTAATACAAATTAAGGTTCTGATGCGATGGGAGTTCAATCGACTACCATTTTATATGTACAGGAAACACAGAGATTGCAAATAATTTTGAAGCTCGAGTGAACGTTTCTGGTCCAAGACAAAGGTCTTATTTTAACTATTAAACTACCACATGATAATAGCATTTAGGGTGCATAATTGTCCTACTGTATAACCTTATAAAATACATGAGAGGCCTAAATTGTCTCTTTAATTTACTACAAAGCAGTTCCTATTACATTCGCAGTTTAACCGTGATGGAGTCATACAGGAAACGTATTAAAATAACTATTTTGCTAAATTCTGGTTTAGAATTCACTTTAATCATGATATTCAAATCCTGATTTATGATACATAATTTGCAAATTGTTTGTGGAGGTAAATCAAGGATTTATATTTGAAATCAGAGTATTTTTCAGCCTTAATTAGTAAATTTTTTATGAATAGGTGTGTAGAGAAACAATAAATGTTGTGAAACAATTTTGATTCTGTAAAGTTAATTAAAACAGTTTTAATTCAATACAAAAGCCTTATTTAGAATATCAAAATGCATCCACAGAAACTTCATAAAAGATAAGGAAAACTTTGATGTAACATGCTGGAGTTCATTAATAACATCAATTGTATTTAAACTAGGGCTGAACATATTTTTATGAATTAAATATCATTTCAGATTCTCCGGAATTAAATACAAGATAGTACCAGTGTTCATTTGCTCTTAAATCACTTTTTCAGCTATGATAACTTGGGGAACAAGAAGCATTAGTTTCCATTTATGGGTGCGTTCAATTATAATAGTCCGGAATATTACTCCGGATTAAAAGCTGGTTTTCATGTTTGTTTTGTTGTCGGGAAAGGAACAAAGCTTTGTAAACTTGTGAGCACATCCATCAAATGCTGGCTAATGGAAAATCTAACAGAATTTAATAAAATCACTTGTCGATGTGTTTAGTTGTTGGTACTAATGAGTGAATGCTTTTAGAAAACTTTTACCACACACAAAGAGCTTGATGGGATTAAATTAATAACTCATAGAGGATTCAATGCGTGTAATTTGCATGAACATTAACACAAATTTAGGTTATGACTTGATGGAAGTTATATCGACTGCTATTTTATATGGTCAGGAAACATAGAGATTGCAAATAATTTTGGAGCTAGTGTGAACGTTTCTGGTCCAAGACAAAGGCCTTATTTCAACCATTAAACTACCACAAGATAATAGCTTTTAGTGTGTATAATTGTCCCACTTTATAACTTTATAAAATACATGCGAGACTTTAGATTACACGGACACAACTAAGACCTTAATTGTCTCTCTAGTTTACCACAAAATAGGTCCTATTACGTGCATAGTTCGACTACTACAGGAACCATACAGGAAACATATTATTAAAATAATAATTTTGTTGGAAAACAGGGACCGAATTCATTTTAAATGTTGACATTCAAAGCCCGGTTTAAAAACACAATTTTCAACTTGTTTACGGAGGTAAATCGAGAATTTTAATTTGAAATCTGTGTATTTTAGCGCTTTAATAACAGTTTGTGTGGCGTCAAAATGGGAATTAAATATCAGTGCTACTGGGAAACTTGCTGATGAAAACGGGGACGTTCAAGATGTGTTTTAGTTACTGTTTTTAATTCCGATGCGAACGGGGAACACAACACATATTTGGATGTTAAACAGCAAATCATAATAAAAAAACAATTGTTTTCAATATATAATACGCATTGAAATATTTGTTAAATTTCAGCAAGCACAAAACGGGGAATATTCATACAAAAATAAACACGGATTGTCCGGGAGTTTTGGCGAAAAATAACGTTTTATCCCGGACGTGTGGCCTGAAATTACAATAAAAGTGAACTGTCACTTTTCACACGGATTTAACGTTTTCAAAATAAACGGAAGCGTTTAAATATGATTGATTTTGCAAACAGAGGCCCCAACCAATGTGTTTCGCATAAAACGTGAGCACGGCTGAAATATCAAATGTGTTTTCAGACGGTGCACAAACTTTCAGCCGCCACGTTTCACATCTTGATTGATACGGCATTAAAAAAAGACGAGAAATAAAGATATTAATGCGGAAACATTTACTCGTTCGGCTCTTTTTCCACATATTTTTTTTATTCACTTTCGAATATCGATTCGAACAAATTTTCCGCCAGAGGAAACATAAACTTCGCGAATGTTCATTCGGAGGAAATGGAAGGAAATAGATAAGGTTCCAGTTAAGACAACTAATGATTTTTCAGAAATATGCCGCCAGCTTTGTTGTTTCCACTCGAATATCTTTCCCGTTTGGTCTCTTAAATTAGCTAATCAATCAAAAATAAAAAATGTGTTATTAAAAAAAAAAAAAAAATAAAATAATTAAATATAAAAAATATAAAAACAATATTATTTATAGTTATTAACAATTAATGCAGAAAACTTTTGAAACTTAAATCTGAAGAAAATCAATTGAAAAAAAAAAAAACAATTTTAAATATTTAACTATTTTTTTTAACATTCATAATGATTTCTTAAGAAAATTCATAAATGTTATCAATTTATGTTGAAACCTGTAATGAATCTTAAAATCTGAAGAAAATCAATTGGAAAAAAAAACAATTTTAATATTTATTAGACAATTTTAAATATAGTTTTCAAATTTTTTGAAAAAATATGTAGTTATATTCATAATTATCAATAATTAATGTAGAAAACTAAATTGAATTTTAATATCTGAAGA
The DNA here is from genome assembly GCF_024364675.1 of Aethina tumida. Lineage (NCBI taxonomy): Eukaryota > Metazoa > Arthropoda > Insecta > Coleoptera > Nitidulidae > Aethina > Aethina tumida. The sequence goes on along the minus strand of NC_065435.1, from coordinate 9,403,101 downwards.
AAATCAATTGGAAAAATTTTAATATTTATTAGACAGCTTTATTTTTTTTTTTCATTTTTTTAAGATTCAATACTTAATGTTTTGAGAAAATACAAGTTACTTTTAATTATTAATAACTAATGTAGAAAACTATAATGAATTTGAAAATCTGAATAAAATCATTTGGAAAAAACAAATTTAATATTTATTAGACTATTCTAAATACTTTTTACATTTTTTTTTAACATTCAACATTTAAATCTTTCAGAAACGACATACAATTATTTATAATTATTAATAATTAGTGTAAAATTAAAATAAAAAATTACGATGAATCTTAAAATCTAAAGAAAATCAATTGGAAAATATAATTTTAATATTTATTATACAATTTCAAATATATTTTTCATTTTTTTTTTTAATATACATTTAATTTTTGGAGAAAATACACAATTATTCATAATTATTAATAATTAATGTAGGAAACTATAAAGAATCTGAAAATCTGAAGAAAAACAATTGTAAAAAAACAATTTTAAAATTTATTAGTTAATTTTTAATATATTTATCAATGTTTTTAAAATTCAACATTTAATTTTTTTGAGAAAACACATAAAATTATTCATAATTATTAATAGTTAATGTAGGAAACAATAATGAATCTGAAAATCTAAATTGGAAAAAACATTTCTAACATTTATTAGACAGTTTTAAATATTTTTTTCTTATTCTTTTTAACTTTAAACATTTAGTTATTTAAGAAAATACATACAGTGATTCATAATTATTAATAATTAATGTAGAAAACTATTATGAATCTTAAAATCTGAAGAAAATTTTAAAATACAGAAAATTATTCATAATTATTAATAATTAATGTATGAAACTATAATAAATCTGAAAATCTGAAGAAAAACAATTGGAAAAAATAATTTTAATATTTATTATATAATTTTAAATATATTTTCCAAATCTTTTTAATACACAACATTTAATTTTTGGAGAAAATACACAAAATTATTCATAATTATTAATAATTAATGTACGAAACTATAGTAAATCTGAAAATGTGAAGAAAAACAATTGGAAAAAATAATTTTAATATTTATTAGACAATTTTAAATAGTTTTTACAAATTTTTTTTTAATATTCTACATTTAATTTTTGAAGAAAACACACAAAGTTATTCATAATTATTAATAATTAATGTAGGAAACTATAATGAATCTGAAAATCTGAAGAAAAACAATTGGAAAAAACAATTTTAATATTTATTATACAATTTTAAATCTATTTTCCTTTTTTTTGACATTAAACATTTAGTTATTTGAAAAAATATATATAATTATTCATAATTATTCACAATTAATGCAGAAAACTATTATAAATCTGAAAATTTGAAGAAAATTAATTGGAAAAACAATTTTAATATTTATTAGACAATTTTAAATATATTTTCCAAATCTTTTTAATATACAACATTTAATTTTTGGAGAAAATACACAAAGTTATTCATAATTATTAATAATTAATGTAGAAAACTATAAAGAATATGAAAATCTGAAGAAAAACAATTGGAAAAAACAATTTTAATATTTATTAGACAATTTTAAATATCTTTTTCAATTTTCTTTACCAATCAGCATTAAATTTTTGGAAGATATACATAGTTATTAATAATTAATGTAGAAAACTATTATAAATCTGAAAATTTGAAGAAAATTAATTGGAAAAAATAATTTTAATATTTATTAGACAATTTTAAATAGTTTTTACAAATCTTTTTAATATTCTACATTTAATTTTTGAAGAAAACACACAAAGTTATTCATAATTATTAATAATTAATGTATAAAACGATAATGTATCTTAAAATCTGAAGAAAATTAATTGGAAAAAAGAATTTTAACATTTATTAGACAATTTTATATATTTTTTTCTTCTTTTTTAACATTTAAGCTTTTAAGAAAATACATAAATTATTCATAATTATTAATAAATAATGAAGAAAACGATAATCAATCTTAAAATCTGATTAAAATTAATTGGAAAAAGGAATTTTAATAATTATTATTTTTTTAACATAATTATTAATGTAAAAATCTCATAAATTTCTGAATAGCTGTAGAAAATCGAATAAAAAAACATTTACTAGCCCATTTTAAACATTTTTAAAAAATATTTAGCCCAGTTGTGGTTACAGAATTGCGAATCAAAATGTAATATTAAACATAAACGATTCCATTTTAGGAAATTAAATTTCACTTTGTTATGGTCTGATTGTGTTATTGTTTGAAATTCGATCCAATATAAATACATTAAGGCTGAAGAAATATAATTCAATCAGGATCACATCACAAAACATGTCGCAATTTCAACGCAATTAAATTAAAACGCCAAACGCACAAATTTTCAAAAATTTAATGAATAAAACAACAGAACACAATACGTTTTTGTCTATTGCCCAACGCCATTTCGTTTGCAATTCAAACAACAAACCTAATTATATTAAATTATTGTTGCCGAAAACCCAATTAAATTAAAATTTTACTTTTGGCAGACCCATTTCGTCAACGTCCATATTATTTTATGTTAGTGGAACGATTACCAAAGAGATTTCACTCAAAACGGCAAGGATAGAATTCTAATTTATATATTGTTTAATCGACACGAATTTCTTCATGTGCACTTCCTAATTACAATTATTTACACAATTAACGTTTCGTTCACTTCGCCGTGTGCACCGTTCTGTCGTTTATCTGCTTGCGGAATTAAATGATTTGTCGTTTTTTTCCTCTCTTTCCTTCAGCGTGCCTCCACGTCTGGAAATATTATCTCGTGTTTGGACCACGTGCTTATCACGTTTCGGTACGGAGATGCAATTTGACGGAACACATTTTTACGACGCGACTCCATCGGATACAATCGGCTATTTTATCAATGATTGCGTACTTTAAATTTGGACCGATGTAAAAATAATCTAAAAATAACTCGACGTCGTTCCGAGATGGCCGACAAGAAAGTGCGGGGTTATATATTTTGGTCATCTGTGTGGTAAAAAAAAAATTTACATTATATTGAATTTAATGGTTTTATGGTGTCGTTTTTCACGGTATCTGCTTCATTTTCCAATTTTCCGGGGGTATGTTACGACTTTTTCCCCTCTACTGGCGGAATTACATTGCGTAAAAGTACAATTTATAAAACGGGATATTTATTTTGGTTGGAGTTCTGATCTCGGAAAAATACCGACCGAGGGGGGTAAAAAAAACACAAAAATGTCGAGTGCCTCTCTTATTATTACATTTGAATTTTGTACGTTCGGGCGGGGTGTCCTTAAATTACAACGGCATATGTTTCAACACAGATTTAAGTTAATAAATTGGGGCAATATTTAAAAAGAATATGCAGTCAGATTTGTAAATTTATGATGTGAAAAAATGATGCGATCAAAAAATCAACAGGAATTAGCAAAACAAACACATTGTAGAGTATTTTAAAGTTTTAAGAAGTAAATTTAGATTCTGCACTTAGAAATGTTAGTTTTGCACATATCTATTGATTTTTTTACAATAACTATTTGTAAATCATAATTTTAATATTATATAAAAAATCTATGATGACAAATTTGTAAAATTATGATGTAGAAGACAGATATGACAAAAAAATCAACAGGAACTTGTAAGACAAACATTCTGTGGAGTATTTCAAAGTCTTTAAGCAGCAAAATTAGATTCTGCACTCGGAAATATCCTCTTAAATTGAATTTCAACAAGTCTTATTAATCCTTTGCAGCGTAATAATTAAATAATTGAAAAGGTTTGTTAATTTCTGAGGCTTATAACTTCAGAAGGAAAAGCATTTTATTGAACTTTTTTTGACAAATCAACCAAATTAGTTGATCTGAATTTACAGATAAACGTTGTCGGTATAATTTAAGGACACTTTGTGTATAAATGTATGAAATTTAAATAAAATAAAAAGTGTAGAATCAAAATTTGTTAGGTAAAAATTGGAAATACTACAGAGAGTGTTGGTTGTGCACATATCAATTGATTTTTTATCATAACCGTTTGTAAATCATAATTTTAATATTATTTAAAAAGTCTATGCTGTCAAATTCGTAAAATTATGATATAGAAGACAGATATGGCAAAAAAATCAACAGGAATTTGTAAGACAAACATTCTGTGGAGTATTTCAAATTCTTTAAGCAGCAAAATTAGATTCTGCACTCGGAAATATCGTCTTAAATTGAATTTCAACAAGTCTTATTAATCCTTTGCAGCGTAATAATTAAATAATTGAAAAGGTTTGTTAATTTCTGAGGCTTATAACTTCAGCAGGAAAAGCATTTTATTGAACTTTTTTTGACAAATCAACCAAATTAGTTGATCTAAATTTACGGATAAACGTCGTCGGTATAATTTAAGGACACTTTGTGTAAATGTATGAAATTTAAATAAAATAAAAAATGTAGAATCAAAATTTGTTAGGTAAAAATTTGAAATACTATACAGAGTGTTGATTTTGCACATATCTATTGATTTTTTTTTGTCATAATTATTTGTAAATCATAATTTTAATATTATTTAAAAGTCTATGCTGTCAAATTCGTAAAATTATGATGTAGAAGACAGATATGGCAAAAAAATCAATAGGAATTTGTAAAACAAACATTCTGTAGAGTATTTCAAAGTCTTTAAGTAGCAAAATTAGATTCTGCACTCGGAAATATCCTCTTAAATTGAATTTCAACAAGTCTTATTAATCCTTTGAACGTAATAATTAAATAATTGAAAAGGTTTGTTAATTTCTGAATAACTTCAGCAGGAAAAGCATTTTATTGAACTTTTTTTGACAAATCAACCAAATTAGTTGATCTAAATTTACGGATAAACGTCGTCGGTATAATTTAAGGACACTTTGTGTAAATGTATGAAATTTAAATAAAATAAAAAATGTAGAATCAAAATTTGTTAGGTAAAAATTTGAAATACTATACAGAGTGTTGATTTTGCACATATCTATTAATTTTTTTGTCATAATTATTTGTAAATCATAATTTTAATATTATTTAAAAGTCTATGTTGTCAAATTCGTAAAATTATGATGTAGAAGACAGATATGGCAAAAAAATCAATAGGAATTTGTAAAACAAACATTCTGTAGAGTATTTCAAAGTCTTTAAGTAGCAAAATTAGATTCTGCACTCGGAAATATCCTCTTAAATTGAATTTCAACAAGTCTTATTAATACTTTGCACTGTAATAATTAAATAATTGAAAAGGTTTGTTAATTTCTGAGACTTATAACTTCAGAAGGAAAAGCATTTTATTGAACTTTTTTTGACAAATCAACCAAATTAGTCGATCTAAATTTACGGATAAACGTCGTCGGTATAATTTAAGGACACTTTGTGTAAATGTATGAAATTTAAATAAAATAAAAAATGTAGAATCAAAATTTGTTAGGTAAAAATTTGAAATACTATACAGAGTGTTGATTTTGCACATATCTATTAATTTTTTTTGTCATAATTATTTGTAAATCATAATTTTAATATTATTTAAAAGTCTATGTTGTCAAATTCGTAAAATTATGATGTAGAAGACAGATATGGCAAAAAAATCAATAGGAATTTGTAAAACAAACATTCTGTAGAGTATTTCAAAGTCTTTAAGTAGCAAAATTAGATTCTGCACTCGGAAATATCCTCTTAAATTGAATTTCAACAAGTCTTATTAATCCTTTGAACGTAATAATTAAATAATTGAAAAGGTTTGTTAATTTCTGAATAACTTCAGCAGGAAAAGCATTTTATTGAACTTTTTTTGACAAATCAACCAAATTAGTCGATCTAAATTTACGGATAAACGTCGTCGGTATAATTTAAGGACACTTTGTGTAAATGTATGAAATTTAAATAAAATAAAAAATGTAGAATCAAAATTTGTTAGGTAAAAATTTGAAATACTATACAGAGTGTTGATTTTGCACATATCTATTAATTTTTTTTGTCATAATTATTTGTAAATCATAATTTTAATATTATTTAAAAGTCTATGTTGTCAAATTCGTAAAATTATGATGTAGAAGACAGATATGGCAAAAAAATCAATAGGAATTTGTAAAACAAACATTCTGTAGAGTATTTCAAAGTCTTTAAGTAGCAAAATTAGATTCTGCACTCGGAAATATCCTCTTAAATTGAATTTCAACAAGTCTTATTAATCCTTTGCAGCGTAATAATTAAATAATTGAAAAGGTTTGTTAATTTCTGAGGCTTATAACTTCAGCAGGAAAAGCATTTTATTGAACTTTTTTTGACAAATCAACCAAATTAGTTGATCTAAATTTACGGATAAACGTCGTCGGTATAATTTAAGGACACTTTGTGTAAATGTATGAAATTTAAATAAAATAAAAAATGTAGAATCAAAATTTGTTAGGTAAAAATTGGAAATACTACAGAGAGTGTTGGTTTTGCACATATCAATTGATTTTTTATCATAACCGTTTGTAAATCATAATTTTAATATTATTTAAAAAGTCTATGTTGTCAAATTCGTAAAATTATGATGTAGAAGACAGATATGGCAAAAACATCAATAGGAATTTGTAAAACAAACATTCTGTAGAGTATTTTAAAGTCTTTAAGCAACAAAATTAGATTCTGCACTCGGAAATATCCTCTTAAATTGAATTTCAACAAGTCTTATTAATCCTTTGAACGTAATAATTAAATAATTGAAAAGGTTTGTTAATTTCTGAGGCTTATAACTTCAGCAGGAAAAGCATTTTATTGAACTTTTTTTGACAAATCAACCAAATTAGTTGATCTAAATTTATGGATAAACGTCGTCGGTATAATTTAAGGACACTTTGTGTAAATGTATGAAATTTAAATAAAATAAAAAATGTAGAATCAAAATTTGTTAGGTAAAAATTGGAAATACTACAGAGAGTGTTGGTTTTGCACATATCAATTGATTTTTTATCATAACCGTTTGTAAATCATAATTTTAATATTATTTAAAAAGTCTATGTTGTCAAATTCGTAAAATTATGATGTAGAAGACAGATATGGCAAAAAAATCAATAGGAATTTGTAAAACAAACATTCTGTAGAGTATTTTAAAGTCTTTAAGCAACAAAATTAGATTCTGCACTCGGAAATATCCTCTTAAATTGAATTTCAACAAGTCTTATTAATCCTTTGCAGCGTAATAATTAAATAATTGAAAAGGTTTGTTAATATCTGAGGCTTATAACTTCAGCAGGAAAAACATTTTATTGAACTTTTTTTGACAAATCAACCAAATTAGTTGATCTAAATTTACGGATAAACGTCGTCGGTATAATTTAAGGACACTTTGTGTAAATGTATGAAATTTAAATAAAATAAAAAATGTAGAATCAAAATTTGTTAGGTAAAAATTTGAAATACTATACAGAGTGTTGATTTTGCACATACCTATTAATTTTTTTGTCATAATTATTTGTAAATCATAATTTTAATATTATTTAAAAGTCTATGTTGTCAAATTCGTAAAATTATGATGTAGAAGACAGATATGGCAAAAAAATCAATAGGAATTTGTAAAACAAACATTCTGTAGAGTATTTTAAAGTCTTTAAGCAACAAAATTAGATTCTGCACTCGGAAATATCCTCTTAAATTGAATTTCAACAAGTCTTATTAATCCTTTGCAGCGTAATAATTAAATAATTGAAAAGGTTTGTTAATTTCTGAGGCTTATAACTTCAGCAGGAAAAACATTTTATTGAACTTTTTTTGACAAATCAACCAAATTAGTTGATCTAAATTTACGGATAAACGTCGTCGGTATAATTTAAGGACACTTTGTGTAAATGTATGAAATTTAAGTAAAATAAAAAGTGTAGAATCAAAATTTGTTAGGTAAAAATTGGAAATACTACAGAGAGTATTGGTTTTGCACATATCAATTGATTTTTTATCATAACCGTTTGTAAATCATAATTTTAATATTATTTAAAAAGTCTATGCTGTCAAATTTGTAAAAATATGATGTAGAAGACAGATATGGCAAAAAAAATCAATAGGAATTTGTAAAACAAACATTCTGTAGAGTATTTCACAGTCTTTAAGCAGCAAAATTAGATTGTGCACTCGGAAATATCCTCTTAAATTGAATTTCAACAAGTCTTATTAATCCTTTTCAACGTAATAATTGAATAATCGAAACTTCTGAGGTTTATAACATTAGAAAGAAAAGCATTTTATTGAACTTTTTTTGACAAATTAACACAATTCATAATTTTAATAACACTTAAAAAGAATTATGCTGTTAAGTTTTGTAAAATTATGATGTGGAAGAAAGATATCACAAAATAATCAATAGCAAAACAAACAATTTCAAAATTTTAAATAACAAATTTAAATTCAGGAAAACCATTTTATTGAACTTTTTTTGACGAATCACATCAATTAGTATAATTTACTATTAAATATTGTAGGTGTAATTTTAGAACACCCTGTAAAAACAGTATAAAAGTTAAATATAAAAGTAAATTGTAGTTTTAAAATTGGATACAGCTTTCCTTGTTTCCAGTGACCAAAAAATGTTCATCTTTAGATTCATGATATCAATTTATTTAACTAATTTAATTAATTGTAAGCATAGATTAAAAGTAAGGAAAACTTTTCTGTGTAATTAAACCAATAAACTACTTTCTATTTTCGTGTCAGTTTATCATCATTACCAATAAATGGATGTTTTATATGGGTAGATTGGATGGAAGATCTTGTAATATTGTGTTTCCAATAAATTGTTTTTTCTATCTTGATGAACAATTAATTTTATGTTACTTTAATAAACCCCCTCTGTATTTTTTGATTATCTAAATAACTGGATATAAAATATTTGCTGATCACTTTATCATGTCCATCGTATTTAGATGAATTGATATAGCTGAATCAGGTGAGAGATCCAAAACTGTTACATTAAAAATTATCTAATTTCAATAAATTGTTTAGTTAAGTAAAAAAAGTATTTCTACTCAATTTTTATTATTATATTATACTGAATAAACATCACAGTTTAGCTAAAATCCATAGTAACATGAATATGTTAAATTGAATCTGTCGAAGCGGTAAATTATTTTCTGACCATGACAGAGGGTTACGCAATGGGACTATAATAAATAATGAAACCTGTCACCAAATTAATAAATTAACCTACTTAATACGGTACGGTACGGCTTACGTGCACCACTGCATTCAGCGGATTTTCAAAAATATCACGACGAGTGACAAATTAATGAATTTTCATGGACCAAAACTATTAACAGTTAAGCCAAACACTGTTAGTTAGGCCAACGTTAAAAAATTCATTTGCACCTTGATGATATGGAAATACTAAATATCGTCGTTACAAAATAATTTGCTGCTTAAGTGATTAATAAATATTGCTCAACGCGAAACCTCGGCCGTTTGTTGTCATTAACGGATATATCGCACTTCGTACAACGATAACCGACTCCGAAAAATTTGTTTTCACTAACTGTTACAACATTATGTAATAATAATTTGTGGTGTTTTAACAACGTTCGATACGTTTCGTGTAAAATGAATCATCATCTCGCATTAAGAAGTGCAAATCGATAAAAGTATGTCATCGGATAATCGGTACGTTTGGTTTAGTCATGCACCGCATTAAATTTAGCAATCACGTGTAATTAAATAATGGGATGGTGGATATGGGAAGTCCATAGTATCTCGTCACGGCTCAAACTGATCCGGGCTTGAACTGGCAATAGACGAAATAATTTATGGCCGGCAACAAGATAAAAATATTACATATATATTAAATAAGTAGAACAAAAGCGAAATTTTCCAGTTTTAACAGTTTTTATTAGCGAACCGTGACACGAATGTTAAAACAAACCCATTAAGATAGTTTTAATGTTGTTAATCTGGATGTAAAAAGTAATTTTTAAGTATGAATGTTAGCTTACGTCATCACCTTCACCGATGGACCGATGCGACGTGCTCACATCTATTTAGACTAGTTTTGTTTCATAAGCAAATCTGAAGTATTTGTTTACATTTAATAATCGGGGCAGTTCTTAAGAAAGAACCGGGCAGTCAAGCTTTAGATGTCGAGGGTTAAAGTACGTTTGTTGTAATAAAGCGTAGTATTGTGAATTTAGTGTTTTAATCAAAATAAAAAGACAGATTAACAGTCGCTAATCTATCATCAGAAGTGGGATATCTTCTCGTGAATTATTTCCGGAAGAAAGGACCTAAAAAAATTATTTTTTTTTTTGTGTTTCTTTGTGAACGAACAGACAATGGTGAAAGACACAAACGCGCAGTGAGTCCGAACGTTGTGAACATTACCAAAAGTGCATCGGAGAGAGACTAGCAGCATGAAAGTAACAACAGATTCCAAAAACAAAACATGGAAATTTTATCGACAATGACCAACGCCCAAACTACTCAAGCAACATTGAAGATGACTGCGCAGAACGTTTAAGTGTGGCTGCAGCGCAGTTTCGACTTGTAAGATTTAGAAATTGCATTTGAGGAATATGACTTGAATTTGTCAGGAATGGACGAGTGGGTTACGAAAGAAATAAAAGAACAACCGAATGCCGTTTGATCTCATAAACTCTTCATCAGATTATCAGAGCGCCATCGTTAAAGCCCTTGGACCACTTAAAGACGATATTGCGTTTGTTTATGTTGATGATGTGTTGTGCCCTGCTCGACCCATTCAAGAACGTCTTAAGAACTTAAGAAAGGACATTGACGCCCTTAAATATACAAAAATGTAACTTTTTCCAAACATCTGTGAAATATTTAGGTGTGATCGAAAAAGGACTGGCTGGATATTTTAGACATCTTGTGAAAAAACTTTGCTACTTTAACAGCACCAATATCTGCACTGTTACGTGATGGAAAATCGTTTGAATGGACATGTAAATGTGAAAATGTACGATTGACTTCTTATCCGATTTTCAACATTTTTGATCTGGAATTGTCAACCGAACTACATACAGAAGCAAGTTCGTTAGGATTAGATGTCGCTATTAGCTGTCGAATAGAGGAAAGTTGAAACCAAAGTATCACGGACCCTTTGAGGTAACGCATTGTTTACCTAATGAGAGGTACGCACTCCGAAGGATTGGCAGCCGAGGTAGAACTACAACAGCAGCGCATGAACAGTTACAAACCTGGCCAGATACAGAAATTCTATAAGGTATGATGGATATAGATTTATTTAATAAGATTGATGTGTGAATGTGTGTAAAGGTCCCTGCTTAGTAGGCTGTTTAAGGTCCCTGTGTATCAGGCTATATGTAAAGGTCCCTGCTTAGTAGGCTATGATTAAGGTCCCTGCTCGGCAGGCTATTTTTAAGGTCCCTGCGTCGCAGGCTATGTTTGAGGTCCCTACTTTGCAGGCTATGTTTAAGGTCCCTACTTTGCAGGCTATGTTTAAAGGTACCTGCTCGGCAGGCTATTTTTAAGGTCCCTGCTCTGCAGGCTTAGATTGTTGTGTTCTGGGTCTGTGAGACAAGCGGGTAATAGACCTGGTAGTGGTTGAACCGCCTCTGAGCTCCTGGCTAGAATATGGTATCTTTTGATAGCACTTGAGAGTCATGGGTGTAACAGACCTATTGATGGTTGAGCCGCCTCTGAGCTTCTAGTGGTTGTTAACTGTGCCACATAACAGTCTATTTTGTTAAATGAAATAAGGTTTAGACTTAGTTCTTCGAATATATTTTGAGCTTGTACTGCTGTTATAATGTTTACAGATTACCGGTGTCAGGTGAATCTTTGCAAAACTGCGGAAGGTGCGAGGACGCCCCACATGTCAGGAAGGCCGTGTTAGCTTACGTCATCACCTTCACCGATGGACCGATGCGACGTGCTCACATCTATTTAGACTAGTTTTGTTTCATAAGCAAATCTGAAGTATTTGTTTACATTTAATAATCGGGGCAGTTCTTAAGAAAGAACCGGGCAGTCAAGCTTTAGATGTCGAGGGTTAAAGTACGTTTGTTGTAATAAAGCGTAGTATTGTGAATTTAGTGTTTTAATCAAAATAAAAAGACAGATTAACAGTCGCTAATCTATCATGAATATGAATAGTAACAAGAAATACAAAGGTTTTTATCATATCTTTTTAAGTAATTATTGAATTTATGATTTGAAAGAAGTTTTTTTATCTTGCAATTAATTCATACAAAATGTATATTTTTGTTCTAAATTTTTGATAATTTAATCAATTTTATTGATCACTTTTCCATTCGTATACAAAATTATTGATTAAAATTTGCTCCTTTTTGTTTTTGTACTTAATTTTTACAGAATATACCTTCTGGTTTTTTTTTTTTTTGGAAATTTATTCAACTTTATTGATCAAAATTGCTCCTTTTTCATCTAATACTTAATTCTTAAAGAATGTATCCTTTTGTTCTGATTTTTTGTAAACTTGATCCATTTTATTGATCCTTTTTCCTTTTGTACTTAATTACTATAAAATGTATTGATTTATTCTTATTTTTTACACATTTATTCGATTTTATTGATTCAAATTTGTTCCTTATTCATCTAGTACTTAATTCTTACATAATGCATCCATTTGTCTTCATTTTTTTGTAAACTTGATCTATTTTATTGATACTTTATTCTCTCGTACTTAATTACTACAAAATTTATTGATTTATTCTTATTTTTTACAGATTTATTCAACTTTATTGGTCAAAATTTGCTCCTTTTTCATCTAATACTTAATTCTTAAAGAATGTATCCTTTTGTTCTGATTTTTTGTAAACTTGATCCATTTTATTGATCCTTTTTCCTTTTGTACTTAATTACTATAAAATATATTGATTTATTCTTATTTTTTACACATTTATTCGACTTTATCGATTCAAATTTGTTCCTTATTCATCTAGTACTTAATTCTTACATAATGCATCCATTTGTCTTCATTTTTTTGTAAACTTGATCTATTTTATTGATACTTTATTTTCTCGTACTTAATTACTACAAAATTTATTGATTTATTCTTATTTTTTACAGATTTATTCAACTTTATTGGTCAAAATTTGCTCCTTTTTCATCTAATACTTAATTCTTAAAGAATGTATCCTTTTGTTCTGATTTTTTGTAAATTTGATCCATTTTATTGATCCTTTTTCCTCTTGTACTTAATTTCTATAAACTATATTGATTTATTCTTATTTTTTATAGATTTATTTAACTTTATTGATTAAAATTTGATTATTTTTCATCTAGTACTTAATTCTTAAAGAATGTATTTTTTTTGGCCTTATATTTTATAAATTTGATCCATTTTATTGGTTCTTTTTCCTCCCGTACTTAATTACTATAAAATGTATTGATTTATTTTTATTTTTTTCAGATTTATTCAATTTTATTGATCAAAATTTGCTCATTTTTCATACAGTACTTAATTCTTAAAGAATGCATTCTTTCGCCTTTATATTTTATAAATTTGATCCATTTTATTGGTCCTTTTTCTTGATGTACTTAATTACTATAAAATATATTGACTTATTCTTATTTTTTACAGATTTTACTGATCAAAATTTGCATATTTTTCACACAGTACTTAATTATTAAAAAATGTATTCTTTTGCCTTTATATTTTATAAATTTGTTTTTTTTTCCTGTTGTACTTAATTATTATAAAATATATTGATTTGTTCTTATTTTTTACAGATTTATTCGCTTTTATTGATTAATAATTGTTCCTTTTACTCTCTTATTTAATTACTATAAAATGTATTGATATTTTTTTATTTTTTACAGATTTATTCAATTTTTTTATCATAATTTGTTCATTTTTCATCTAGTACTTAATTCTTAATTTTTTTGACCTTAAATTTTTGTAAATTTTATTGATCCTTTTTATTTTTTTTAAATTTAATGAATTTTGTTGGTCCCTTTTCTTCAGGTTCTTATATATTAGAAGTTTTAATTAAAACTTCTGTTAATCTTAAATTTAATTCTAACAAAATGTAGTCATTCATTTAATTTTTTTTTTTAATTTAAGTATGCATGCTAATATTGAAAAATCTCTTTTGAAGGCACGAAGGTGAAATATTCAATTTGAAATTTGAAATGACCATTGTTAAGGTGTTGTGAATATACATATTTTCTATATGAGAAATGGTAATAATTCAACATAATTTATCTTAGGTCTGACGTTATAAAGTTATAAAATTTCGCGCATATAATAGTTCCATTGAAGTTTTTCATAAAATCAATTTTCACTCTGTGCCTCCATATATATAAGTTTTATTTATAGCCTCTATAAAACTAGAGGACACTTTACAACTTTTAGCGGCTAGGTCCTAGGTATACGTAATCATAAAACCAACTCTGTCTTATACGGCACATTTACGATTTTTTACCAAAACAACGCTCTTAAAGATTGAATGCTTAAACGAATTGTCTGACCACCATTTTTAGCACCGTCACAGAAACGTATCGTTTCATGATAAATATTAATGAACCCATCACTGGTCGGTCTAATAAGACGTTCGATTCAATCGTTCATAATTCATTTTAATTAAAATATCTTACTTAACATTTCATCGTCGACGCGTCTCCTCAAGATCAGCATTGATTAGTACTAATTAATTTTCGTGGTCTATCTACTCCCATCTTAATGGTATGTTTTACAGTAACTTAGTCACGTTATCGAACTGCTTCCCTCAATTTATGTTGCACCATTCAACACAATAATTAACATGAAACTTTCACTTGGACCTCTTCCTCAGCTGTAGGTCCCTTAGAAGGCCATTAGGGCAACGAAAGTGGTCCGGAATAATTACGACTGAACGTCTGATCGAAGAAAAATATTTTATTCTTTATTCATTTCTCGTAATTGGATGCGGGTACCTACATTGCGTCAGCGAACTTTGGTCAGGGGGTCATTCTTGGAAACGTAAGTATTATTTTTTGATTCAACGATTTGAATACCACCTACAAGGAACAAATCATTGATAATTCTGCCTGCTAATGAATTATTAATAACTTTAACGCATTATTGTTATTCTCAATTTAATTTATTTAATTGCATAACAAAAATAATTCGTGAGCTTTATGCAGCCGGGTTAAAAAATAAATTTACAACTAGTCGAGACCCCATTTTGGTCGTGGTTCAAAAGTTAGAAGACTATTTGCGTTCTGGCTACTTTAAAAGGTAAACATTTTGCTTTAGAAATAGTAAAGTGAAAACAGACGATTCATTCGTAAATAAGTTTTCATTGTTTCTTGTTTTTGCTTCGACCATAGATTTTTGTCGTGTTTTGCCGTTTACCATTTTTAAAATAAACAAAATGTGAAAAATTTTCTCTTGTACAACTTTGTACTTGAACTTATTTGTAACTTGTAAGCTAAATATAGATTTGAAAATAAACATGTTCAAAACATCCTAAGGTAAGAATAGTAGCAAAACTATCGAAAAATGTTTATTTATTACACCTTGGGTTAAGATATTGGAATAATAATGTTTGGATTACATATTGAGCAAAATTTCCACACTATGGACTGTGGGAAGTTAATTGCTATTTCTTACAAATTTGATAACTATACTCAGTGACATAGAAAATAGAATACAAACTACTTCAATTGCTAACCAATGGTTTACAGAAGAAGAAAGGCTTCTTGTCTGTCTCTTACATTGCAAAATAGTGGTTAAACTATAGTTAATTGATTTTTCTTACAATTTTGATAAGTAAATTCAGTGACATAGAAAACAAATCACAGATCCAGTGTTTCAAGTCTAACAAATATTCTTTTGTGACTACTCCTTCAATTACTAACCTGTGATTTACAGAAGAAGGAAGGCTTCTTGCCAAAGGAAATGTTAACCTTAGATTCTGTCTTTTGGACATTTTTCTTACCCTCCCCCAGTCGAACTTCCTCTCAAATTGTAATATATATAGTTAACAGCTTAACAACAGTTTATAAATATTACTTATACAAATTTGATATATAAATTCAGTAACAGATAACAGAACACAGATCCAGTGGACCAATTTTAACAAAGATTTCTTTGTGGTCACTCCTGCAATTGCCAACCAGTGGTTTACAGAAGAAGGAAGGCTTCTTGCCAAGGGAAATGTTAACTTCAGACTTTGTCTTTTAGACTTTTTTCTTACCCTCCCCGTTCGTGCTCCCTCTTACATCACAATATATGGTTAACAGTTAAACAATAGTTAATTGATATGTCGTACAAATTTGATAGCTAAATTCAGTGACAGAAAACTGAACACAGATCCAGTGGTCCAATTTTAACAAAGATTTCTTTGTGGTCACTCCTGCAATTGCCAACCAGTGGTTTACAGAAGAAGGAAGGCTTCTTGCCAAGGGAAGTGTTAACTTCAGACTTTGTCTTTTAGACTTTTTTCCTACCCTCCCCGTTCGTGCTTCCTCTTACATTACAATATATGGTTAACAGTTAAACAATAGTTAATTGATATTTCTTACAAATTTGATAGCTAAATTCAGTGACATAGAAAACTGAACACAGATCCAGTGGTCCAATTTTAACAAAGATTTCTTTGTGGTCACTCCTGCAATTGCCAACCAGTGGTTTACAGAAGAAGGAAGGCTTCTTGCCAAGGGAAGTGTTAACTTCAGACTTTGTCTTTTAGACTTTTTTCTTACCCTCCCCGTTCGTGCTTCCTCTTACATTACAATATATGTTTAACAGTTAAACAATAGTTAATTGATATTTCTTACAAATTTGATAGCTAAATTCAGTGACAGAAAACTGAACACAGATCCAGTGGTCCAATTTTAACAAAGATTTCTTTGTGGTCACTCCTGCAATTGCCAACCAGTGGTTTACAGAAGAAGGAAGGCTTCTTGCCAAGGGAAGTGTTAACTTCAGACTTTGTCTTTTAGACTTTTTTCTTACCCTCCCCGTTCGTGCTTCCTCTTACATTACAATATATGGTTAACAGTTAAACAATAGTTAATTGATATTTCTTACAAATTTGATAGTTAAATTCAGTGACATAGAAAAATGAACACAGATCCAGTGGTCCAATTTTAACAAAGATTTCTTTGTGGTCACTCCTGCAATTGCCAACCAGTGGTTTACAGAAGAAGGAAGGCTTCTTGCCAAGGGAAGTGTTAACTTCAGACTTTGTCTTTTAGACTTTTTTCTTACCCTCCCCGTTCGTGCTTTCTCTTACATTACAATATATGGTTAACAGTTAAACAATAGTTAATTGATATTTCTTACAAATTTGATAGCTAAATTCAGTGACTTAGAAAACTGAACACAGTTCCAGTGGTCCAATTTTAACAAAGATTTCTTTGTGGTTACTCCTGCAATTGCCAACCAGTGGTTTACAGAAGAAGGAAGGCTTCTTGCCAAGGGAAGTGTTAACTTCAGACTTTGTCTTTTAGACTTTTTTCTTACCCTCCCCGTTCGTGCTTCCTCTTACATTACAATATATGGTTACCAGTTAAACAATAGTTAATTGATATTTCTTACAAATTTGATAGCTAAATTCAGTGACATAGAAAACTGAACACAGATCCAGTGGTTCAATTTTAACAAAGATTTTTTTGTGGTCACTCCTGCAATTGCCAACCAGTGGTTTACAGAAGAAGGAAGGCTTCTTGCCAAGGGAAGTGTTAACTTCAGACTTTGTCTTTTAGACTTTTTTCTTACCCTCCCCGTTCGTGCTTCCTCTTACATTACAATATATGTTTAACAGTTAAACAATAGTTAATTGATATTTCTTACAAATTTGATAGTTAAATTCAGTGACATAGAAAACTGAACACAGATCCAGTGGTCTAATTTTAACAAAGATTTCTTTGTGGTCACTCCTGCAATTGTCAACCAGTGGTTTACAGAAGGAGGAAGGCTTCTTGCCAAGGGAAGTGTTAACTTCAGACTTTGTCTTTTGGATTTTTTTCTTTCCCTCCCCGTTCGTGCTTCCTCTTACTTTACAATATATGGTTAACAGTTAAACAATAGTTAATTGATATTTCTTACAAATTTGATAGCTAAATTCAGTGACATAGAAAACTGAACACAGATCCAGTGGTCCAATTTTAACAAAGATTTCTTTGTGATCACTCCTGCAATTGCCAACCAGTGGTTTACAAAAGGTGGAAGGCTCCTTGTCAAGGGAAGTGTTAACCTTAGACTCCGTCTTTTGGACTAATTTTTTACTCCGTTTGTGCACTCTCACATTAAAATAACATTGTCACAGATTGAAATGATGTAGAGAACGACAGTTTTGTGATGTGGAAAGGAATGAGGTCATCTTCAGTGATGAGTCATATTTTTTGTGGAGAAATCAGTACCACGAACAGTTTGGAGTACCAAATGGTAGTTAGTTACCTTTTAATTTTCCTTAGAGGTAATTAGATCACTTATGAATACATCCAGGAAATTGTTTGAACATCATTTGAATACATGTGAGATTGAAGACTTCGAAATTCAGCCTTCCCTGCACAGTCTTTGGCAGACCTTCACCGTCAAGTAGACATGGTGAATGAGGTACCTCAGTACTGAATTGATCACCTCATTAGATCAATGCCAAGGCTAGTCAATGAGTGTCTGGATCATCATGTCTGGTTCAATTAATTACTAGTATAAAAAATGACCCTGATCAATACATTAAATAGTTTTGTTTGCAATTTTAATCTGTTATCCAAAAATCTAACGAAATCTGTCCTATTTTCTGTGTCACTGAGCCTATAAAACAGGTCTAGAAGACTTCGAAATTCGGTCTTCCCTCCACAGTCTTTGGCAGACCTTCACCATGGTGGATGAGGTACCTTAGTACTGAATTGATCACCTCATTAGATCAATGCCAAGGCTAGGCTAGTCAATGAGTGTCTGGATCATCGTGTCTGGTTCGATTAATTACCAATTTAAAAAAATGACCCTGATCAATACATTTTGTCTGCATTTTTAATTCGTTATCCAAAAATCTAATGAAATCTGTCCTATTTTCTGTGTCACTGAGTCTACAAAACAGGTCTAAGGTACGAATAGACAGTTAAAAGCGAGTTGCCACAAATACGGCATATTAAAAATCCACGGTCTGAGCAAACAACTTTGGAATAATTAAGTTTGCTCCAAGAAACAAGATGTATATCATCACGTACTTGTTTAAGTCTGATCCTGTTATGGTACGTAACAGTTTTTCTTATTATTTTTTTTTTTTTAATTGTTTAAATTGGAATTCCTAGTTAGTTCTTTTTTTACACGGATGAAAGTAACAAAACAAAAATGTGTGTATGAAAACGTTTTCTAATTTCATTGTGATGATTTAAGTGAGAGTGTGCAGTTTAAATTAAATCAATTATAAATTTCTTAATACACTGCCCGTCCATAAATTTTTCTTACCGAAACATCAGCTTTGTTTTCACTTCGCCACGAACGTTATTATTATCTACGAAAAAGAAATTGTGTCACGTCCAATTTAAAACGCGTTTATTTATTTGAAAACCAGAAAATCAAACCGACGACCCATGCCGCAGTACTTTTTACGACCGTAGACGTTGCTAGGACGTTAATTGAAGTCGTTAAACAATTGTCGGTGGTACTTTAACCGGAGGGAATTCCCTTGAGAGAATTCCCCCCGGAAACTACGGTCGCACTCGTCTGTTAAAAACAATCGTCCGAAGTCTGTTAACGGCCTGGCCAATAAATTTTCGTTAACAGAATTAGTATTAATTTTAAATTAAAACCCATCCCGTGTGCCTCACCTCGTTTAAAATTCCGTGCGTTTTTCTATTTTAACATGATAATATGCGTAGGCATTTTGGATTGGAGCTCGATTAAATAATACGAATTTTAAATAAGTATCGCAACATATTCGAACAATTAAAAGAAAGTATATTAACTGTTGCGATATTATTGAACGTACGTAATCGTTGGTAATGGATTATAGAAAGCATTTAATTGATACAGAACATTTTTAGATAACTTGTTTCCAATTGTTATTAACGGATTAATTAGGTATTGTTCGTCAGATTTTTACCCACACACAATTATATAAAAAAAGGTGATGATGATAAATAATCAATTTTCACTTCGGCGAAGCCTTCATCCAATTATAAAGTAGTACCTAAATGTTAAATTAGTGAGACAAGGTTGTTGTGTTGAAATTTCAGTTTTGTAATTGATCTCTAATCGTCCGGTTTTCTTAGAAATTGATTTTTAAAACGGACCTCCAAAATGGAAATCCCTTGTTCCAGTTCCTAACATTTAACAACGTTTTATTGCCATTTTGTAAAATTAAGTAACGTATTTATTGTTAGATAAATTTAGGTTACTACGAATATTGCATACAGTTTTACGATTCCCAAGACAAGGTTATATTAATTATAAAATTGGCTGTTTCAGTTTATGTAAAAATGTTGAAACACGTGAGAATGATTTGTTTTGTAAAATGCAGTCGAAATGCCAATTTATCAATTTTTACTATCACCAGCACATTTTAATTGTGTTTATTGCAGAATCAGTAATAAAAGTTGGCAGTAAAAATGGTATTTTATTAA
This sequence comes from Aethina tumida, assembly GCF_024364675.1. Lineage (NCBI taxonomy): Eukaryota > Metazoa > Arthropoda > Insecta > Coleoptera > Nitidulidae > Aethina > Aethina tumida. Next base: position 9,382,553 of record NC_065435.1, on the reverse strand, counting down.
TATTATCAATTTTTAATTACTATAGGAAATATATCCACGTATTTATATAATCAATAATTACAGAAAACTTAATCAGCTTTTTTTAGAAAAATTCAATGAATTTATGTTACATGTTAAAAATATTGGGTGCAAAAATACTAAACAAGTTTAGTCATTAGTGCGGTGCAGTAAAACAAATAGTTTATAGTTTGTTTTGCTATTAAATCGTAAATTTATGATTTAATCTCAGAATTAAAATAAATGGTTTTGAATATATTAAAGAAATTCTAGTTTTTGAAATTTTATTAAAGTTTTTGAAATAAGCAGTTAATATTAATGTTTAAGACTTTTTAAGGCACAATTAATTCTATAATTATTTTTTGATATAAATAAATTAAAATAAATAGTTCTGACATTTAAAATGCTGCATTTGACAGGTAATAATTTTATTTTGTATAAAGAAAATTTAAGGTAACACATGTGTTTATTAATTATTATAATCATTATTTAATCTGGAAAATTAAGTAAAGTGCAGTTTAAATTTGTTTTTTTTTTTTTAACTTTGTTTTTATATTTTAATATATGTTAAATCGTTAGTATCTAATGTGTTAATTTTAATTAATTGTTTTTCAGTCAAGTAATGTTAACATAATTTAATATTAATGTGTATTGTTAGTTATCTTAATTTAAAGAATGTGTAATTCTAAATTTAGTATATAATGTGTTTAATTTTAATTAATTGTTTTTCAATCAAATTAAAATATTAAATTTATCTAAAAATAACTACACACATATAATTAAAAAAACTTCCTTTTCTTAAATAACTGATTTCAGATTCTTTGCAGTAAAACTTATACGATTTTTTAATTTAACAATAATAATTTAATTATTTTTTCTGTATGATCATTGTAATTAAATAAAAAAAAATATCTATTCTATCTATTATTTAATTATACAATAAAATATTTAAAACATATTTAATTTAATAATACTAATTTTAATTATTTTTTTCTGAAAAATATAATATTTGTAATTTAATTTAAACAATATGTCTATTTAATTAAACAATGTATTGAAATTAACTCTTTTAAACAGTTTATAAAAAAATACTTAAAATGCTTTTAATTTTATAATAATAATTTTAATTATTTTTTTTTCTCAAAAATATAATAATCTTTGTAATTTAATTTAAACAGAATGTCTAATGAATTAAACAGTGTGTCAAAGTTAACTCTTTTAAACTGTTTATAAAAAAATACGCAAAATGCTTTTAATTTAACAATAATAACATTAATTATTTTTTTTCTGAAAAACATGATAATCTTTGTAATTTAATTTAAATAAAATATGCATTTTATTAAACAGGGTATTGAGTATTTTAAATTTAGCTCCTTTAAACTATTTAAAATAAAATACTTATAATTATAACACTTTTAATTTAATAACAATGATTTTAATTACTTTTTTGTGAAAAATATAAGCAAAGTATATATTTAATTAAAAAACATTTTGAGTATTTTAAAGTTAGCTTATTCAATAATAAAATACTTTAAATATTTTAAATTGAAGACAATTTAGATTTTTTTTCTGAAAAATATGATCTTTGTAATTTAATTTAAACAAAATATTTATTTAATTAAACAGGGTATTAAAATACTTTTAATTTAATAATATTAATTTTAATTATCTTGTTCTATATAATATATATATATATATATATATATATATATATATATATATATATAATAATATATAATAATCTTTGTAATTTAATTTAATCAAATTATCTATTTAATTATTGGCAATGAATATTTTAAAGTTAAATTTCTCATAATAAAATACTTAAAACACTGTTAATTTAATAATATTGATTTTAATTATTTTTTTTTCTGAAAAATATATTAATTTTTGCAATGTAATTTAAACAAAATACCTATTTTATTAAGCAGTGTATTCCGTATTTTAAACTTGGCTCCCTTAAACTGTTTATAATAAAATACTTGAAATACTTTTAATTTAATAAAAATAATTTTAATTGTTTTTTTTCTAAGAAATATAATAATCTTTATAATTTAATTAAAAAAAACCTATTTAATTAAACAATCTACTGAGCATTTTAAAGTTACCTCCCTTAAACTGTTTATAATAAAATATATGAAACACTTTTAATTTAATAATAATTTTAATTATTTTTTTCTAAGAAATATAATAATCTTTGTAATTTTATTTAAACAAAATATCTATTTGATTAAACAATTTATTGAGCATTTTAAAGTTACCTTCCTTAAACTATTTATAATAAAATATTTGAAATACTTTTTATTTAATAATATTAATTTTAATTATGTTTTCTGATAAATACACTAATTAATCTTTATAAATTAATTTAAACAAAGGATATATTTAATTAAAAAACTTATCAACAATTTTCTTTCACTTTCTCAGCTGATAAAAAATACTTTTAATTTAATATTAATATAATTAATAATTTTAATATAATAACCATTGTAATTTGAACAAAATGTTTAAATATTTTAAAGTCAGATCCCCCAAAATTATCAAGAAAAAAAATATTTAAAACACTGGAGCACCAGAAGTAAATTAAGAGGTCCCTCTCGAAAATTATTAATGATAAATCCTTACCTTGGGAAGCGTAATAAATTCTCTTAAAACCAAATTGCACTTAAACACCGTTTCGAGACACCAACAGAAACCACGAGTTTTTCGATTGCTGGCAGTGCACAACACAGCTCTCCGCTGTATTTAGAATAGAACTAACTGTGTGTTATCGTTAGTATGCCTCATTCCAGCCAAAGCTCCTGTGAAGGAGGTTTCGTCGACTTTTCGGCGGTATTCGTATTACCGAATAGGCTGCACCACATCAAAAATTTCTTTTACAATTTTTCGTTTTACGACACGACGCTCGTTCGGCTGTCGCCGTGGTGTTTAATTTTATTTAATTTTTATTTATTAAATTGGCTGTTTCATCACCAATGAGATAAGATTAAAAATTATATAATTAAATAGTAATATGTTTAAAAAACTTATGGGTGTATTTATCAATATCAGTATTATCTAAAAAGATAAAATATTTCAACGCTTTAAATTCATCTTAAATAAATTATTGGGCTGCAATAAAATATAATTTTGGTATTACCGACTATCTACAGACGCGTTTCTTTCTCAAAAATAGTTCTAATAAATTCTTTAATGGCAGTACGTGATTAATGTCAAGTAATAGAACAAAAACGAAAATTAAAAGCAATATTTTTAATCAAGTTTTATTTTTTTTGGTAAATTCCGCTTACATGTGTTTGTGTCTTGATAATTATGTCATTTTAAATAAATTAACACAATTATTAATATATCTGTATTTAATCTACACACGTAAATGGTTTCTAGTTTTAGTTATGGTCAAAAAAAATAAATTTAAAATGTTAGCCCATAAATTTTTTATTAATTGAAATTTATATTTTTAGCAATTTTTTGTACTTAATCAAATGTGTCACCCGCATGAAAATATCTTATTAATATTAATTGATATAAAAATATAGCCAAAAAAATACTTTGATCCGGTTTTATTTGGAAATTCCATTTATATACTGATTTATTGTAATTATGTTATTTTTGAAATATTTTAAAACACGTGTTGTATTTAATGTTATAGTTTTAGTTAAGAAAATAAGAATGTAAAATTACGTATGTGTACCTGATTAACTAATATTACTTTTATCCAAATTATCTATAATTTAATAATACTTTTAAAGTAATGCACGTGTAATAAATATTAATATTTATTAATTTAAACTATGTAAATTATTGTATATCTTTTAATTTTTATAATTAAGGTAGTTTATTAAATTAAGTTGTTCTATTAATGAAATTATTCAAATATGAATGTAATGTCTATTAAAAATGGATATTAATAATAACATTAATCTGGTTGAATATTTTAATTAAAATGTTTACTGTATTTGTGTGTGTCAATGGTCACACTTTTTTAGTTTTAATTGTGGATAAAACATTACTTTTCAATAAATTTCTCATTAATTAAAACTATATAATTTTTATTTGATACTACTAATAAAATTATGACATTTTTGATTAATTAATACATATTCTATAATAATTGTGTGTTAAAATAATTTACTAAAATTTTTATATTTTTTCTGATTAATTGAAATATAATAAAAAGTGTCATATATGTGGAATTATGCTGATATTTAAAACTGAATAATTTTAATATAAATGTTTAAAGACAATTTTAAATGTAATTAACTTTTATAGAACATAATTATGCACTTATATATAACTGTTAATATTTTTTAAATTTAATTATGAGTAAATATTATTTTTATATAAATTAATTCATTAATTAATACATATTCTATAATAATTTTGTTTGTTAAATTTTTTATAGTTATCGTTCCTACAATAATACTTTTAGAATGACGTATAATAGGTATTAATATGTATTAATTTAATCTATGTAGATTGCATTTATTTTAATTTTTCTAATTGGCAGTTTAATACAAGTTTAATAATTAAATTAAATGAAATTATCCAAATATATGCATGTTAATTAAAATTGGATATAAAAAATAAATTTAATGATTTGATGATATGTGATAATTAAGTAGATTAAAACATGAACTACAGTTTTATGTATTTGTCATTTTTATTTTTAATTTATGTATAAAACATTTTTCTATAAATTATTTATTTGATTGAATTAAAATATGAATAAATACTAAAATTATTATGTATGTATAATGTTTAATTAATACGTATTCTATAATAATTTTGTTTGTTAAAATAACTTGCTATTGTTTTATAACTTTTATAATATATAATATATAATATAATAGAAATATAATATCATATGTGACATATATATGAAATTACACTGATATAGAAATGAAAAACTGAATAAATTTAATAGAAATAAAATTTAGAAATATTTTTAATTGAGTTTAACTATTTGGAAACTTAAATTTAAAAAAATATGATATATCATGTATTAAATATATGTAAATGGTGTTTCAAGTTTTTTGAGCTTTAATTGTCAAAGTTTTCTATAAATTTCAAATAAACTGAAAAAAAAAAAAACAAATTTAATGGACATATTAATCAATAATAAACTAAATTAAAAAATATTTATCTATACATTTTTATTAATTGTATTTTATAATTTTAATAACCTTTGTACTTAATTAAATGTGTCATCTATGTAAAAATTAATTATTAATATTAATTGATATAAAAAATAATTAAAAAATACTGTGATTATTGAAAATTCCATTTATAACTTAACATATAATAACTATTATTTTAAAAATATATAATTTGTTATATTTAATGCTATACCTGTCTAGTTTTAGTTAAATAAGTAAATGTCTAATTAATTATTATCATCATCACTGCCAAAAATAATGAAAAATTTCCCACAAATAATTAAAAAATTAATACATTCATTTTACATAATCATTTTATGATTAATTGAAATATAATCAAAATTAACATATGTGTGACATAATTAAAAATATTTAAATGTTTAACTTTTTGGAAAAAAAATTAAATAAACCAAAAAACATGTTATAATAATTCTTATGTATGTAAATGGTGTTTTATTTGTTTATTATTTATATATTTATTAGATACAATAATCACTTAAATTAAATAAAACAAATTATAAAATATTTGTCTGCATTTTTTGTTAATTGAAATTTATGGCTCTAAGTTTTCGTACTTAATCAATTGTGTCGTCTATGTGGAAATATCTTATTAATATTAATTATGTATGTTAATGATTACAAATTTTTGATTTTTAATTATGGATTAAGCGTTATTTTTATATATACAATTTTCTAATTGATTAAATATATGTGTTTATATATTTTTAAGAGAAATATTTTTATATTTCTATAAAAATTTATTTTCTTTATTTTATATTTTATTTAAATTATTTTGTTTATTTTATTTATTTTATTATTTATTTTATTTATTTATTTACTTATTTAAATTTATTTATTTTAATAAAAAACTGGTGTTACAGTAGTAATTAATATTATTAATATTTTTGAAAACTTAAAACTAATTGAAAGAATTTATTTGTTAAATTTCTTTATTTAATTCTTAAAATTAAAAAGCATCTAAATCGGTGATTATACAGGGTGATTTACCCAACTGATTAAAGAGAATATTTATAGAGAATTACAACAATTTTTCTAAAATATTATTATACCAATAAGTCTGTATGAATCCTTTTCACATATTTTTGTAATATTTCAGTAAATATTCATTTGACTGTAATGATCAACATTTTGAGTAGAATTGTATGGTCGTACCATTTAAAATAAACATTTAAAGTGAGAAAATATAGGCTGAAATACCAAACACCCTGACTAATATTTTATAAATTTATATTGGTTCCTGAAAGTGTGTCCCCTTTTGTTAAAACATTACAATTGTTGGTAATATAGATATTTTAATTAGTCACACCTTGTGTATTTTTTTTTTCTTGAAAAATTTAAATATCTCAAAAACAAACAAAGCTACGAAGTGCAGCAGCTTCAGAATATCATTATATAGTCATAATCAAATTTTAAGGTTAATGTCTCTTTGGTTCTCTATAAACTAAGGAGTCACCTAGGTGCACCACCCTGTAGATTCATTAAAGGTATCCTAATCAAAGATAAAGATGTTTCATTTTATTGTTAGTGTATTTGCTGAAAAACATCGTAATACAGAAGTAATAAACTGTAACTCCCCTTCCATAAACTAGACACTTTAATAGTTTTTTTACGATTATTCAGCAAATGGTTTCTAGCACTTCTTGACATTTATTTCTTTAAATTTTTGAAACCACAAAGACATCCCGACAAAGTGAAAGAGAGAGACACAAAGACAATAATATCACGTTTCGAGGCACTTTCAAGTTCATAGTCGGAAACAATTAGTAACCAACCAGATTTATTTTTATTATTTTTTGGAAACTCCATCCGGAAGTGCAACTGACTCAAAACGCTCAAACGTTCAAACGGCCACGATAACGAATCGTAAAATAGATATGTTTATAGTTTTTTCGACGTTTTGAACTGTAACCGTTTTGCAAGCATTTTTATTATTGCCCGCCGTGACGCATATTCCTCTTTGTCCCGGATGACAAACACCCACGACGGTTCCCCAAACCCCAAATCAAACGTGTGTCGTAACTCCGAGCCGAGTTATAAATATAAAATGGCGATTAAGAAAAGTTTCCAGAATCCCCGACCGACAGTGCAATTGTTAAACGGTCTTGGTGAACAAAATAAAAAAAAAAATAGAAATGGAATAAAGTGCGTCATAAAGTTTAATTATCTGTTAGTTGCGGCTTCGAGTGCGACCATATTTTCATGCGCTTTATGACATTTATTGTTCGCACCGTCAGGCGGAACTCATCTATTTTTACAACCCCTTCTTATCATAACGCCCAATAAATTATCCTTTTGAACTAAACAAATTCCTTGCCTCGTCTAAGCCGTGCCGATCCCGACTTGCTCTTCAGACATCTGGTTTCTGTCGCTTCGGTAATCTACATGCCAGGATTATTGATAAATTCATATTTATCTTCGCCCGCAAAACTGTTTGTAAACTAACACACTAAAAGTGCTCCTCTATCTCTCTCCCTCTCGTTCAGAACGAATGTATGAGATGTTCCCAATTGGTTCACTTTGGCTGTCGTGAGTATTTCCACACCAGATAAAAACTGACTTAAGTGGCCACAGCTCAGTTTTTTTTTTTATAATGTTGGCCTCACTTTGATGTCTCTGATCATTTCTCTGTAATATCCAACAATGCTGAGTTTTGGCACAATTAGGAAGTGTCATAACTTTCTTGTTTATTTATTTATTTAACACTAAAAACTTTTCACTTTTTATTTCAAGAAGGGTTCATAAGTAAAGCAACCAAACCCAATTTATTTCTGTGTCCCACATTGTTCCTTAAATGAAAAATTTAATGAACTTTATATTAAATGAACTCTACGAAAAAGTTCAAAATCATTGAAAATAAATATTGAACGATTATACTGAAAAGTTGAAGCTACTGAAATCAATGAAAAAAGGTTATACATATTAAAAATTTGATCTCTACTTTTGACCTTTGAATTTTTTTAAAATATTAATAAATACCTAACTAAACCCATTAATTAACAATTATATTACTGTATTGTTGTTATCAAATATATGGCATAACTGACAATAATATAGATATTGAAATGAACACATCAAGACAAATGAAAATTTCTAAAGTTACTCTACATTTGACCAATTAATTCACTCAATTAAAAAAAATATAAATAAAGATTATAAAAAATTAGATCATAAATTTTTCGATAATTTTATTTGAAACCATTTTAAGTTGTTCATTTGAACAATTTATCAATCAATTAATTATTAAATAGTCAAATGAAAAAATAATACGTTTTTAATTATTTTTAAATAATATTAATAATTTTAGACTTAAAATATAAATTAAATATTATAATGAATTAGTCATTTATATAATTTTAATAATTCTCGTTGATTAAATGAATGAAAAATTATTTTTTATAGAAAATATTTAAATTTTCATGTAGTTTCTCAAATAATAAAAAAAAACAAAAAATATTAATATATTTTTAATTGAAATAAAAAAATAAATAAATGAAAAATTAATAATTTAAATTATTTTTTGTAAATTAATTAAAAAATTCAAATCTTAGCAAAATAAAATATAAATTATAAAAATAAATTAAAAAAGAAATAATAAATTTCATAATTTTTAATTAAGTTTATTAATGAAACAATGATGTAATAACTGTATTACTTATCTAAAATAGTTAAAATTGTTTATATTGTTTATATAATATTTTGTGATTTTAATTATGTGAAAACTATAAGTATTAATTTATATAAAACATTAAATATAAAAATAAAAAATAAAAAATAAAAGAAATATCTTTAAAATTATTAAAATTGCTGTTTCGACTTTTGATTATTTTAATTTGTATTATATTTAAAATAATGAAAATGGGTAAAATTTTATGAAATTTAGTAAAAAAGAATTTTATATAAAAATAATAAATATACAGTTTAATATTTATCCACATAAAAAAATTAAATATATTAAAAAAAAATGAAGAATATAATTTTTTTTAAAAATTATTGAAACTACTCTTGATTATTTTAAATATAACTTAAATAAATTTCTAATTTATCTAAATTTCTAATAATAATAAACGAACAAATTATTGAAATAGATAATTTTTTATTATTTTGTTTTGTTTTATATTTAAAATAATACAGATTAAAATAATTAAAAATATAAAATAAAAAAAGATCTTAATTCTCATTTTAATAATATGAAAACAATAAATATTTTAAAAATTATTAAAATTGCTCCTTCGGATTTTGTTTATTTTAATTTGTATTATATATAAAATAATGAAAATGGGTAAAATTTTATGAAATTTAGAAAATGACGAATAATTCTTATGTTGATATCAAAATATTAAATATACAGTTTAATATTTATCTGCATAAAAAATTAAATATACTAAAAAATGAAGAATATAAATTTTCTTAAAAATTATGGAAACTACTCTTGATTATTTTAAATATAAATAATAATAATATGAAATTTAATAAAAAATATTTTTCATATTTATGGACAATTTTAATTATTTAATTTGATATCTGATATATACAGAGGAAATGTACACTTCTAATTAAATGCAATCAAAATAAATATTTTGTATTTTATTTAAAATAATTACACTATAATCTTTCTGCAATTATTCATTTTGTTCCTAAATTAAAATAATTTCTACTAAAATATTATTAAATAATTTATATATAGCTTAAGAAAATTGTTGAGATTCAGGTAACGATCGTTTGAAATTAAATTTCACTACTCTTCTATTAATAACCACAATTCATCTAAATTTGATGGTTTTTGGTGTTTTAATCGAGATTCCATGTCGTTCTATAAGTTTTCAATTGGATTTAGATCTGGACTTTGCGCTGGCCAATCGAGAACCTCAACATGATTATCTTCTAACCAATTTGAACTTTAAACGCACGTTTCGGATTATTATCATGCATAAAAATCCATATAAGTAGTAAATTATCGTTGGCAAATGGTTCCATTACATCTCTCATGATATTTGTATAAATGAAACGGTTCATTTTACGAATAATTTTCCGTAATGGCACAATACGATGTCAAGAAAAGGAACCCTAAACCATAACGTTTTCTCCACAGTGCCTCAAAGTTTTTATGGTGTATGTAGGGTGAAACTTTTATTTGAAGGACGACGAACATATTGTGTACATCTGATCCTATTTTACTGAACTTGGATTCATCACCCCAAAGTACTCTTCGCTAAAATTCTGGAGGATAATTAATAAGTTTTGTTCATTCAGTCGACGTCTGATTGTTTTACTAGACACACTGATATTGTATGACTCAATTAATTCATTTTTTATTTGGCTAGAAGACAATAAATGATTTCGTTTACTGATTCTTCCAATTTGTCTGTTTATAAAAGGAGTTGTTTCATATTTGTTAATACCATTGCTTTTCTTCTTCATATGAATTATTATTTCCTTCTGCTCTGTGCTGTGATTTTTTCCTCTCACTGAATTATTCAATAAAATAATATAAATCCTATCAAGAATAAATTCTTGCACCAAATATAAATACATTTGAATGTGGTATTTCTTTGGGCAACCAAATCAGACTAAATATGTTCGTTTTTAAGATGTGTGACAAAAAAAGCAAAAAAAAACCTATAGAATATTGAAATATGTTTTACATACTTGCTGAACAAATTTTGAATTAAATCCTTTCATGAATTTTAAATTTTGCAAAATATTATTTATATTTGGATTAAGTGAACCAAAAAATTGAGCTGTGACACATAAGACAATTTTTCCCTATCTAGTCTAAAAATACCACTAACAACACTAGACACTCATTTAATTTGGGACACCCCGTACCTCAGGCAATTACCACAAAATTTAAACTGACTTTATCTCACGCGTATTTATCATTTTTTTTATGTAAACAAAATTGTCTGGATCTCGTTGATGTTGATACCGTCTAAGCGACGTTCGTTTATACAGTGTGCTCAGAGGGAAACACACAATTGATGAATTACTGAGTCGAATGAAAAAATAAAAAACAAATAAATCAAAAAAATCGTTAGGTTAACTTAATTGTTTTGCTAAAAATGTGACTGATTAATCAGTGCAATTTTTAGAACAAATTTTTCATTTGATTGTTTCTTGACTTCTGAGAATAGTTAAATCGTAAAGTGGTCTGTTTAACTCAATTGTTTATTAGTAAAATTGTTGTTAAGCCGTCAGGTTTTTCTTGTACTGACAGAATTTTTGAACATGTATCTAATGTCGTATAGTAAGTATTTCTATTTTATATTTTAATATTATATTAGATACCAAAAAAGAAATTTGTGTTTTCGTTCGTGATTATATTGAATAAGTTTTTGTATTATGTTCATATTAAATAAATAATATTTTTTGAAAGCTTTTATGGCTCTATGCTGTTTTAGTGGAGAAAAGTTCATTCCCACGAAATGTATCTCTCATTTAATCATTAAATTAATTTATGAACATTTACAACTTATTCACAATATCTTAATAACTAATTCTTATTTTTAATGTATTGTTTCAATTTTTAGCAAAAGAGTTCTTGAGATTGTGTTCGTATTATTTGAAGATTCAAGTAAGTTTTCTTTATCTATTTTTAAGTGTTTTCATAACCTACTTTCTAAACTAATTTTGTGATGGATGTCAATAAATATTAAAATATTAAAAAAAATAAGGCAAAGATGAATAATGTACAGAGTGATTTTTAATTGTTAATTGTTTTTCACATTTGGTATTTGTTTATCTAACAATTAATTAGATTTCACTAATAATTGTTGAACTACAAGTTCATGTGTACTTTTTGGTCTTTTTAAAACCACATTTTCTGTTTTATTTCATTAAATTGAATTCTAATAATAAAATACCAATCAACATATATTAACATATTAGTTTTTACAATGCACATTTCCAGTACATAAATTATGTACTTACTTAAAACAAGTAAACCAGGATCTATAGTTTCTTTTTTCCAAGATTGGAGTCTGCTCAATTATATAAACTGATAGTTGTTTAAGTATATATATTAAGTGTATAAAATGAAAAACAAAGCGAAAAATAATATGAAAAATAATAACTTACATCATCCAAGTTATAATAAGTTAGAAATAACATAATCGATTTCTTATTAATTTTAGTTGTATTTCCAAATATAAATATAACTATTTATTTTATTGATTTTCTTTAAAATTACATAAGACAAATATGAATAAAATAGTTGTAGGTATTCAAGCAAGGTGATTCACTGAGATGTCAACCTGAAATTTCTATTTTCTATTTTTATAAAATATTTTCAATGAACAGACATTTACTTTGATATTTCAAATATTTTTGAATTTCTATATAGAAATTTTGAATCGGTTTGCTATCTTCATAAATATCTAGAATAGTGAGAAATTCAATTCAAAAAGCTTGAAAGAATATAGACTTATTGTAAATTTGGAAAATGGTGAAATCTATGTCACGAAGATTGACCAAAATTATAATTCAAAATTTTTGTGTTGTGGAGTTCATTGTTTTTTTTTTTAATTATTTTATTCTTTATTTTTTGTGTATTTATCATTTTTACCAAAATATTTTAGAAATTTTCTAAATTTCTTTAAAATTTCTTATTTATAAGCTTATAAAATTCTTAAAATTGTTCAAATTCACATACTAAATTATAAATAAAAAAATATTTGAGTATTTTATAGTTAATTTTCTTAAATAACATAAGAATTATAAAATATTAAAAATACTCAAATATTTTTTATTTATTTTATTATTTTCCTTAAATTCTTGATTAGATTTTTATACTTTATAAATTTTAGAATTAATTGAATTTTGTTTAATTATTTTGTGTATAGTTTTGATTTTTGATTCTTAAAATTATTCTAGTACTATTTATACTACTATTTAAGTACTAAAAAAATACAAATAAAAAAATATTATTTTTATTTTTAATTTAAAAATGTAAAATTCATGAAATATTGACAAATTTTTTACCAAAATATTTTAGAAATTTTTCAATTTCTTTAAATTTTTTTTATTTATAAAGTATTAAAATTGTTCAAATTCACACACTAAATTGTAAATAAAAAATATTTGTGTATTTTATATTTAATTTTCTTAAAATATTTTATAATTTTTATGTTATTTATTTTTTATTTTTCTTAAATTCTTGATTGGATTTTTATAGTTTATAAATTTTAGAATTAATTGAATTTTTTTAATTATTTTGTGTATAGTTTTGATTTTTGATTCTTAAAATTGTTCAAGTACTAAAAAAAATACAAATAAAAAAATATTACTTTTATTTTTAATTTAAAAATGTAAAATTCATGAAATATTGACAAATTTTTTACTAAAATATTTTAGAAATTTTTCAATTTCTTTAAATTTTTTTTATTTATAAACTTATAAAATTCTTAAAATTGTTCAAATTCACATACAAAATTATAAACAAAAAATATTTGAGTATTTTCTTAAAATATTTTATAATTTTTATGTTATTTATTTTTTATTTTCCTTAAATTCTTGATTGGATTTTTATAGTTTATAAATTTTAGAATTAAATGAATTTTTTTAATTATTTTTTGTATAGTATAGATTTTTGATTTTTAAAATTGTTCAAGTACTAAATAAAATACAAATAAAAAAATATTATTTTTATTTTTAATTTAAAAATGTAAAATTCATGAAATATTGACAAATTTTTTATCAAAATATTTTAGAAATTTTTCAATTTCTTTAAAATTTTTTATTTATAAGCTTTTAAAATTATTAAAATTGTTCACATACTAAGTAATAATTAAAAAAATATTTGAGTATTTTATACTTAATTTTCTTAAAATATTTTTAATATTTTATGTTATTTATTTTATATTCTTGATTGGATTTTTATACAATACTTATATAAATTTTAGAATTAATTAAATTTTTTTATTAATTATTTTTTGTATATTTTTGATTTTTGATTCTTAAAATTATTCAAATACTTAACAAAAAATTATAAATAAAAAAATATTATTTTTATTTTTAATTTAAAAATGTAAAATTCATGAAATATGTTTATCGTTTATTGTATGTACTTTAAATTTCTCTTTTGTAGTTATAAATTTTTATTTTATTTTCCAACTAAATTCATAAAAATATATGTAACATTTTATAAATTAACTGTATAATAATAAATTAATATTATTTTGACATTAAATATAACTTATGAGCACCTCTATATGTTAAAAAGGTAAATACCAAACACCCTGTTTAATATTTTAGAATTCCATCAATAGTTCTTAAAAGGATACTCTTCTGTTAAGAATGAACGTTTCCTCATTACAACAGTTGGTAATAGAGATTTTTTAGTCACTCAATATGTGTAACTACTTTGAAAAATAGACAGAAGTTAAGAAACTGATTAAAAATTCAATTAGGGTAGAATTTTACATTGTATTCAAAAAATTATTTACTTAATTAATTTTGTTTGAAAAAACAACATTAATGACACTTCCGGTTGATCCGGAAGTGGAAGTGCATTGAAAATATTAAATGAATAATATATTGTTATAACAGCATCCTCTAAATCTTCTAAATTAGTTAGGTTGATCACCTTGTATAGAATTAAAAAAATTGAATACGATAAAATAAATTTGTTACATCTAATAGCTTTTAGTGTTGGCCTTTGTACTTACGTTACAAAAAAATGGTACGAGTCACTAATTTTTAATTGTCCCTAATTAATTATTAAGTTGTGAACAAGAAACGAACAAAAAACACCTCATAAAATTATAATGATTTCCAGTTATCGAGAAATTTTAATTGTGACTCGACGCATTAAATGATTCAGCGTCTGAATTTCAGACACAAAAGGTTATGAACTTGAATCTATGTTTACGTTTATATTTCGCCGACTTATTACCTTTTCCTTCTATTTATAACAAGACACGAGGACCAGATCCATAGTTTACGTACCGAGAATTGACTTATGTACAAATCTACTTTCCCACATCCACACTATCATCCTTTCCTACGTCCAACTGCCAAAAACAATACTAAATCATCCGAACAATGAGTCATTTGGCAATTAAACAATTATATGGCTGAACGGACGGGACGGAAGGAAGACTGCTAAAAATACACGTCCGAGATTATATCACGAAAAGTTTGGCAACGATTGCGGCACACCGCAAAAGCTTTTATTGATACAAAATGATCATGATCGGATTGAATGGGTATCACTGTTGCAATTCAATCCCAAAAAAAATTTATATATTCGTTAATGTCAATGTTATGGGGTCAGGTGCAAATATATTATCCAGTTGCCAAACAAGTAATTTTGACATAATTTTATTAATTAAAAAACATTATCCTAACACATCTGAATTTATGCAATAGCACAAGGTTGCAGTTTCAAATGTTCAAGGATGCATATTCCCAGAGACATTTTAATGTGAACGTTCGCATAATAGACACACTTTTATATGGTATAGATTTAGAAATGATTCATTTTATATATAGATTATTTGAATGTGTTTTCGAATAAATGCAATTGTGTTTTGTTGCACTCGATTTAGGGAACCGTTCCTAACATACAAGACCTTGTTTAATTATAGTTCCGATATCAGTCAAGCATTTTCTCTATGGTATATGATTTAGATTGAGCACTTGAGAGAGAACGTGGACTGCATTCTATCACAGCGCAACTAACCTAAATTTATTAAAATAGTTGCAATTTGATATCAGTTATTAATTAAACCAAGTGATTCAATTAAAACTGAATCACACTCACCACGGGTTTTTGTGATTTAAAATATGTAAATAGTTGAGTGTGATTTCTTGTAACTACAATTTCTGTTCTAAATTTGAATTAAATTTTATTACAGTCAACTAACTTATTGATTTTGTGGAGTACATTTAATCCCTTGGTCTTAGGTACAAAGACGAATGGCTCTACTAAAAGGAGGATTTGCAATTCAATTTCAATGGCATAATTGAATAATATTGTCACTACGGAAATAATATTATAAGTCTATCACATTTATGTTTTACACTGTCATTGGAGTTGACTTCAGTAAGACGTGAAAATTCAAATTTATAATTTTGTTAATGCTCATTTTATTTCATTTTGTTACATTTAGTTTTATTTCATTGTATTTTATTTAATTTAATCTCATTCCTTTCATCTTATGTTGTCTCATTTTCTGTAATCTCATCTCAACTCATCTCATATAATAATCTAGTTCAAACTCATTTCAGTTCATCTCATTTCATGCATATCATTTTAAACATTTCATATCTACTGTCATTTTAATTTATTTTTTAAAATTGTTGTTACAACTTTGTATATTTTTAAAATTATAAAAAATGTATTTAATTCTCTTAGTGTTAACTTAAATACTTAATACAATAAAATATAAAGGACCAAAATATATTTACATATTATTTTATATCGTTTCACATCATTTTATTTATATGAATAATATAAATAATAATATATAATTATTTCATAATATTTCAAGTCATTTTATATACATTTATTACACTTCATTTCATAATCAATCATATCATTTCACATCACTTTATATCATGTCATATCATCTCAAATCATTTCATGTTTTTTCAGGTTACATCATTTTATATAATTTCATATCATGTTATATCAATCATTTCATATCATGTTTCACATAATTTCACATAATTTCAGATCCAACCATTAAATATCATTTCGTATCACTTCATACCATTTAATATTATTTAATATAATTTCATGTCATTTCATATAATTTCTCATATTTTTTTATAATTTCGTACAATTTCATGTAATTTTTTATAATATTTTATAATTTCTTATGATTTCTTATAATTTTTTATAACTTCATATAAATTTTTATAATTTCTTATACTTTTTTATAATTATTTATAATTTCTAATAATTTCTTATAATTTCTTATATTTTCTTATAATTAATTTCTTATAATTTCTTATAATTTCTTATAATTTCTTATAATTTCTTATAATTTCTTATAATTTCTTATAATTTCTTATAATTTCTTATAATTTCTTATAATTTCTTATAATTTCTTATAATTTCTTATAATTTCTTATAATTTCTTATAATTTCTCATAATTTCTTATAATTTCTTATAATTTCTTATAATTTAATTTCTTATAATTTATTATAATTTCTTATAATTTCTTATAATTTTTTTATAATTTCTTATAATTTCTTATAATTTTTTGTAATTTCTTATAAGTTCTCATAATTCAGTTTTTTACAATTTCTTGTACTTTTTTATTTCTTATAATTTCTTATAATTTCTTATAATTTCTTATAATTTCTTATAATAATTTCTTATAATTTCTTATAATTCCTTATAATTCCTTATAATTTCTTATAATTTCTTATAATTTCTTATAATTTCTTATAATTTCTTATAATTTCTTATAATTTCTTATAATTTCTTATAATTTCTTATAATTTCTTATAATTTCTTATAATTTCTTATAATTTCTTATAATTTCTTATAATTTCTTATAATTTCTTATAATTTCTTATAATTTCTTATAATTTCTTATAATTTCTTATAATTTCTTATAATTTCTTATAATTTCTTATAATTTCTTATAATTTCTTATAATTTTTTTATAATTTCTTATAATTTCTTATAATTTCTTATAATTTCTTATAATTTATTATAATTTCTTATAATTTCATACCATTTCATATCATATCATATCATTTCATATAATTCATATAATTTCACATAATTTCATGTAACATCATTTCATTTATTGTTATTTTGTCATAAATTTCATAAAATTTCATATCACATCACGTTTCATATTATTTCACACCATTTCATGAATTTTTATAATTTCTTATACTTTTTTATAATTATTTATAATTTCTAATAATTTCTTATAATTTCTTATATTTTCTTATAATTAATTTCTTATAATTTCTTATAATTTCTTATAATTTCTTATAATTTCTTATAATTTCTTATAATTTCTTATAATTTCTTATAATTTCTTATAATTTCTTATAATTTCTTATAATTTCTTATAATTTCTTATAATTTCTTATAATTTCTTATAATTTCTTATAATTTCTTATAATTTCTTATAATTTCTTATAATTTCTTATAATTTCTTATAATTTCTTATAATTTCTCATAATTTCTTATAATTTCTTATAATTTCTTATAATTTCTTATAATTTAATTTCTTATAATTTATTATAATTTCTTATAATTTCTTATAATTTTTTTATAATTTCTTATAATTTCTTATAATTTTTTATAATTTCTTATAAGTTCTCATAATTCAGTTTTTTACAATTTCGTGTACTTTCTTATTTCTTATAATTTCTTATAATTTCTATAATTATAATATATAATATACAAGATATAATCTTGTACTTTCTTATTTCTTATAATTTCTTATAATTTCTTATAATTTCTTATAATTTCTTATAATAATTTCTTATAATTTCTTATAATTTCTTATAATTTCTTATAATTTCTTATAATTTCTTATAATTTCTTATAATTTCTTATAATTTCTTATAATTTCTTATAATTTCTTATAATTTCTTATAATTTCTTATAATTTCTTATAATTTCTTGTAATTTCTTATAATTTCTTATAACTTCTTATAGTTTCTTATAATTTCTTATAATTTCTTATAATTTTTTGTAATTTCTTGTAATTTTTTATAAGTTCTCATAATTCAGCTTTTTACAATTTCTTGTACTTTCTTATTTCTTATAATTTCTCATAATTTCTTATAATTCCTTATAATTTCTTATAATTTCTTATAATTTCTTATAATTTCTTATAATTTTTTTATAATTTCTTATAATTTCTTATAATTTCTTATAATTTCTTATAATTTCATACCATTTCATATCATATCATATCATTTCATATAATTCATATAATTTCACATAATTTCATGTAACATCATTTCATTTATTGTTATTTTGTCATAAATTTCATAAAATTTCATATCACATCACGTTTCATATTATTTCACACCATTTCATGAGATTTCATATCATATCATTTCAATTGATATTTTTAATTGTTTCTTATATTTATACAAAAATATTTATAAAAGAATTTAATTTCTTCCTTAATCTTCTTTCACAATTTACTCACAAAAATATATAAAACTAATTGAGGCTTTCAAAATAAACGTTAAGATAAAATATTCAACTTCTCGTCTAACCCTCACCAACTGCTGCATCGAAGATTTCGAGGGACTAGCCCAAATGGCACGAGGAAGTGATTAGTTTCTCTCTAGTGTGACGTCACCAGGAACCTTTTCGGCAACGTCATAAAATGTTCACCTCGCTCGCCATCGTGCATTTGTGCCAAGTTACAGTAAAAACGTTCACTTAAAATTCAGTGAATCAATTTCGGTCGACAGTTATGCGTTCCTAACATAAACCAGAACATATCGCATCCAACGCACTTGCCTGCCGTATCTGAGTCACCGTTCTCTTGGAATAGGTCAGGAACGTGCGTAAAATTAGCCCTGCATCTATTTTTTTTTTTTTTTGTTGTCTTTTGGTGTGTGTGTTCGTCATGGAGATAATAGTTAATCTTCAATTTTCCATGGGTTCCGGTCGTTTTTGGTGGGTGTATAAATTTTCAGGATATTTCAGGGTGTTTCAGGGTAAATGTAACGATTTATCATTGGCCCCGGACCAATGTGTCAATTGTGAATTACGATAATCCTTTTTTTAATTAGTCCATCAAACTGTAAACGGTTAATTTTAACTAAAATTAAACATTTTATTTGGTTCATTTAATATTCGCAGATAAAACTGGAACGTACGATAATAATGTTGACGTTTTTAATTATTAAATGTGACTTAAAACAAAATTCTGGTGTTTCCCAGTATGCTAATGGCGTCCTCGTTTAATTCGTGTAGTTACACGAAGATTCCTTTCCTAACTAATAATTGTAAAATCAGACACAAATTGAAAAAACATTGTTTACACTAAAGATTATGCATATTGTCCTTAAACTTAACATACTTACAATTTCTAACGTGTATTATGTTGAGTAACTTTACATAATTTGTTTACAGTTTTATGTGTCGGATTCAAAAGTGGAACGAAAAAGAATTTTCATTTAAAATCACCGTCGATGCTTAATTTATTTACAATTTTATTTCACAACGTTGCCCAACACGATAAATTATTTTATCGGAATTTCTGGACGATCATTAAGTCAAATTGCCATTGTGTCTTTGGGATTTGGTAATTTGTTTCAAAACGCCCGTCAATTTAATTACGACGTTATTAAATAAACGTTTTAACGAAACAATTAATTTTTGAGGCGCAGGGTCGAGTAAGAGACGGAAGAAAATTTATTTATAAACAATATGCCATCTCTTTATTTAGTCTGGTTTGGCTTTCATCTGTAAACCTCATCTTTTAGTGGATCATTAAAAGGCGCACACGTATGCATGTACTTCTTCTGCATTACAGTATAATATTTAAGTGCTTGTCAGTTACATGTGTTTGCATAAATAATTTTAAATATTTCAACAGTTCGATTTTGTATGTGTGTGTACGCGGGGTTTACGTCTGGAGAGGGTTTATAAATATCGCGTAAAATGCATTCCATATTTGCAGATGTCGTAAAGATAAAAAGCGAGGATTATTATTCTTTGTACGTTTATGTGAAATGCTGAAAGCTACAATGTTAATATTTCGATAAAATTCAGCAGTTTGTGTTTATAAAACAAACTTTTTACCATTTCACTATACAATTATGGAAAAAATAAGATGACATTATTGTCATTCATATTTAAGAAACTATAAAAAAAAAAATAAATTTAAGAATACAATAAAAAAAAATATATTTAATATAAATTTATTAATAGTAAATTTTATTGTTTTAAATATTTTCATAAAACATATATCATAATATAATATTATTTTGATAGAATTTTGAATTATACACAAGAAACCAAAAAATTGGTAATAAACATTATAAAAAAAAATTAAAAATTTCTTTTAAAATTTAAATAATTTAACATAAATTTATTCATAGTAAATTGTATTGTTTCAAATATTTTCATGAACAAAATTAGAATACAGAATAGTTTTTCTGATTAAAATTTAATAAAAAATAAGTTATATTTTTTATAGCAGAAACAAAAATATTAAGTTTAGTAACAAACTTAAAAAAATTAAATAATTTAATATAAATTTATTCATAATAAATTGCATTTTTTCAAATATTTCTATATAAAATATATCAGTTTTTCTCTTTAAAATTTAATAAAAAAATATTCTATAATTATTTTTTTATAATTTTAATAGTATTTTTGATTAAATTACAATAAACAACAAACAAAATAAATCAAAAAATTGTTTAAAAAAATAAATAATTTAGTACATCATAATAAATTATAATAATATAATTTCATATTTTTATAAAAATATTAGAATCTAACAATTATTCTCATTAAAATTTAATAAAAAATAAAATTAAGAAGATATTGGTAATAAATTGTATAAAAAGAAAAATTTTCTATTAAAATAATTTAATTTTATTTTGGATCAAAAAGAACGAGAAAAAAATGAAGAAGATATTGGTAACAAATCAATAATTTCTTTAAAAAATTAAATAATTTAATATAAATTTATTCATAATATTTTTTCGAATATCTTTATGAAAAATATTAAAATATAAGTTTTTATTCAAATTGAATAAAAAAATATTTTATAATTTTTTTTTATAATTATTAAGAAGACATTGGGAACAAACTTCGTAAAAAATAATAAATTAAAAATTTCTTTAAAAAATTAAATTTATTTATTCACAATATAACAGTTTGTCCATTAAAATTTAGTAAAAAATAATCTATAATTATTTTTTATAATTTTAATAGTATTTTGGAATAAATTACAATAAAATTAAAACATGCGTAACAAACTTAAATAAATCAAAAATTTGTTTTAAAAAATAAATAATCATAATAAATAATACTTGTTCAAATTAAAATTTAATAAAAAAAATTATAACATTGAAATTTAATAAAAAATAAAATCAAGAAGATATTGGTAATAAATTTTGTAAAAAGAAAAATTTTCTGTTAAAATAATTTAATCTTATTTTAGATTAAAATACAAGAAAAAAAAATTAAGAAGATATTGGGAACAAACGTTGGAAAAAAATAAATTAAAAATTTGTTTAAAAAATTAAATAATTTAAAAATAATTTATTTTCAAATATTTTTATAACAGTGTTTATTTATTTCTTATAATTTTAATAATATTTTGTGTTAAACTGCAGAAACAAAAAGAAAACATTGGTAACAAAATTTGTAAACAAAAATAAATTAACAAATTCTTAAAAAAATTAAATAATTTAATGTTTATTCATAATAAATTATATTTTTTTGTTTTGTTTTTTTCTCATTAAAATTAAACAAAAAAATATTCTATAATTTATTTTAGAGTAAATTGCAAAAGCAAAAAAATTAAGAAGACATTAGAAACAAACTTTGTAAAAAAAATAAATTAAAAATTTCTTTAAAAAATTAAATAATTTAATATAAATTTACTCATAATAAATTGCATTTGTTCAAATATTATTATAAAAAATATTACAATATAATAATTTTCTCATTAAAATTTAATAAAAAATATTGATAACAAATTTTGTAAAAAGAAAAATTTACTTTTTTATATTACGTATTTATAGTATTTTGGATTATATAACAAAAAACAAAAAATTTAAAGCGATTTGAGTAACGAATTTTGTAAAAAGAAACATTTAATTGTAATAATTAATAATTTAATTGCTTAAAAGAAATCATAAAATTTAATGTTAATATTATTTTCTCGAGACATAATAAATTATAACAGTTTGTCTCAATCAAAAAGGCGAAAATAAAAATAAAATTGTCAATAAGCAGCTTTTGGTACCAGAAAGTTTTAAAACAATAAAAAAAATTATTGAGCCACGCTGTATAGTTTATTTACAATATTTATGTATATGGCTGTAAAAATTAAGTTTAGAAAATTTTGAAATTGAAATTTTTATTTAATCACTGTTACCAAGACATTAAATAACTCTAATTACTTCTATTAAAAAATATTCTAAATTGTTAAAAATGTTAAATTAAAATTAGAAAAAAATCAAATTAAGAAATTATTGTATTTTTGTTAAAATTTTAATTTATTTATTATATATTTTAACATATGTTATTTGCTTCTTTGAATATTTAGAGGATTTAAAATTTTAAAATGTGTACGATAAATCTTATCTTAACTGTAAAAGTATTTAAAATTTATTTTTTGATGTCTATACTATGAATAATGCAAATAAATTATATACCAATTATTCTCTAAATGTTAAGTATGAAAATCATAATTTTAAATAAAATAAATATTAATAAAATCATTTCTTGTTAACTGTTGTTATAAAAATGATTCCTTTGTACATGATCAAACATAAATTCTAAATAATAATGATTCACCACGCATGTAAGAAAATTTACATACTCATTCGCAGAATTTTCTATTGTAAAGATTGATTGTAACGCTTTAATATTCGGCTCTCGTTTACTTAATTTAAGCATTAAATTATGCTGTCGGAAGTTTGGAAATTCTGAAAATCCCCATATCGTACATCTGGCATCCGTAATTTTAAGATGTTTTTCTTGTTAGAAACAGATTTTCTTATTATTCGATGTCAGTTCCTGTTAATTTATTTGGTCTGTATCGTTTTCTTTAATCGAACTGGCTGCTTCAATTATGACGGGAAATCACACGAAAATGGTCCTTGTATTGTTTATGTATTAATGTTTGTTTTGTCAAACCAGAAACCATTCGATATTGTCGCCGCAATGTCAATGAATTATACTTGTAAAGTATGGTAGTGCGAACGTGAATTTTGCAGATAACGAGATAACTAATTGGGAATTTATGTTAAAATTAATAAAATTATTTGCGTTCATATTTAAAGGTAACGTAGGTCAATTGCGTCAGTTTACTTTAAATAATTTTATTTAATACGCACACAAATATAAACTGGGATTTATTTTAAGTGTCAAAGACACAATGATTTCAACCTTTATCTGGTTTAATTTATGTTACATAAAAAAATATACATCATGTCAAGTCAGGAGCAAATTTAATTTTCTTAAAGAAGATCTATGTGAAGAGTATTAGTGAATAGGGTTTTGTTAGGTCGCAGACCTTCACAAAATTATGCTTTCTACTAATAATGTGAAGGCCCCATTTCTATGTGCTCAGGATCACGTTTGCTGGACCAGAGAACAGTGGGGACAGTTAGTACTTAGATGAAGAAACGATGCCTTAAGAAATATATAATCTGTATGTGAAGAAAATTAAGAATGATATTAAAGTTGTTATCAGTGGATGTATCACGACATAATTTCCTAGGAATTATATCTAACCTAAACTGATTAACAACTAAAAATATAATAAATTTCTGAGGCACCTCTGACTTAAGTCAATTTCATTATAAAGTCTTTACCAGTTTATCTGTTAATTAATACATCTAATATTAGCACAGAGCATTTTAAACCTGTGGTATTATCTTATGTGAAATTTGGTTTGAACATTTTTACCATAGATGGTTAATGTGTTGGTAGCTTTAGTTAATTTTCCTTTTGTACTAATAAAACTTGCATTGTAAATATATTTTAATAAAAAATGCTTATAAAACTGTAACGTTTAGTTCATTACCAAGGCTAAAAAGAAAGATAATCAAAGAATCAAAATTGTCATCAGTTGATGTACCACAACATAATTTCCTAACAACCTGGAAAACATTGCCTAAAAATACTTAATTTAAACTAACACAACTACTAAAAATATATTAAATTTCTGAGACACCTCAAATGTATAAACTTCTGACTTAAGTCCATTTCATTGTAAACTCTTTACCAGTTTATCTGTTAATTAATACTATTAATAGTATTTTAGAGCATTTTAAATCTGTGGCATTATCTACTGTGAAATTTGGTTTGAACATTTTCACCACCACTAATAAAAATTGCATTGTAAATCTATTTTAATAAAAAATGCTTATAAAACTGTATCATTCAACAGTTTATTACTAAGGCTAAACAGAAAGGTAATATTGGAGTCAAAATTGTCATCAGTTGATGTACCACAACATAATTTCCTAAGAACCTGGAAAACATAGTCTAAAAATACTTAATTTAAACTGACACAACTATTAAAAATATATTAAATTTCTGAGACACCTCAAATGTATAAACTTCTGACTTAAGTCCATTTCATTGTAAACTCTTTACCAGTTTATCTGTTAATTAATACTATTAATAGTATTTTAGAGCATTTTAAATCTGTGGCATTATCTACTGTGAAATTTGGTTTGAACATTTTCACCACCACTAATAAAAATTGCATTGTAAATCTATTTTAATAAAAAATGCTTATAAAACTGTATCATTCAACAGTTTATTACTAAGGCTAAACAGAAAGGTAACATTGGAGTCAATATTGTCATCAGTTGATGTACCACAACATAATTTCCTAAGAACCTGGAAAACATTGCTTTAAAATTATAATTAATTTAAACTGACACAACTACTAAAAATATATTAAAGTTCTGAGACATCTCAGATGTATAAACTTCTGACATAAGTCAGTTTTATTGTAAACTCTTTACCAGTTTATCTGTTAATTAATATTATTAATAGTATCTCAGAGCATTTTAAATCTGTGGCATTATCTACTGTGAAATTTGATTTGGACATTTTCACCACCACTAATAAAAATTGCATTGTAAATCCATTTTAATAAAAAAATGCTTACAAAACTGTATCATTCAACAGTTTATTACTAAGGCTAAACAGAAAGGTAATATTGGAGTCAAAATTGTCATCAGTTGATGTACCACAACATAATTTCCTAAGAACCTGGAAAACATTGCTTTAAAATTATACTTAATTTAAACTGACACAACTACTAAAAATATATTAAAGTTCTGAGACACCTCAGATGTATAAACTTCTGACATAAGTCAGTTTCATTGTAAACTCTTTACCAGTTTATCTGTTAATTAATATTATTAATAGAATCTCAGAGCATTTTAAATCTGTGGCATTATCTACTGTGAAATTTGATTTGGACATTTTCACCACCACTAATAAAAATTGCATTGTAAATCCATTTTAATAAAAAAATGCTTACAAAACTGTATCATTCAACAGTTTATTACTAAGGCTAAACAGAAAGGTAATATTGGAGTCAAAATTGTCATCAGTTGATGTACCACAACATAATTTCCTAAGAACCTGGAAAACATTGCTTTAAAATTATACTTAATTTAAACTGACACAACTACTAAAAATATATTAAAGTTCTGAGACACCTCAAATGTATAAACTTCTGACTTAAGTCCATTTCATTGTAAACTCTTTACCAGTTTATCTGTTAATTAATACTATTAATAGTATTTTAGAGCATTTTAAATCTGTGGCATTATCTACTGTGAAATTTGGTTTGGACATTTTCACCACCACTAATAAAAATTGCATTATAAATCTATTTTAATAAAAAATGCTTATAAAACTGTATCATTCAACAGTTTATTACTAAGGCTAAACAGAAAGGTAATATTGGAGTCAAAATTGTTGATGTATCACAACATAATTTCCTAAGAACTTGAAAAGCTTGCCAAAAATTATACTTAATTTAAACTGACACAACTACTAAAAATATATTAAAGTTCTGAGACACCTCAGATGTATAAACTTCTGACTTAATTCCATTTCATTGTAAACTCTTTACCAGTTTATCTGTTAATTAATACTATTAATAGTATTTTAGAGCATTTTATATCTGTGGCATTATCTACTGTGAAATTTGATTTGGACATTTTTACCACCACTAATAAAAATTGCATTGTAAATCTATTTTAATAAAAAATGCTTATAAAACTGTATCATTCAACAGTTTATTACTAAGGCTAAACAGAAAGGTAATATTGGAGTCAAAATTGTTGATGTACCACAACATAATTTCCTAAGAACTTGAAAAACCTTGCCAAAAATTATACTTAATTTAAACTGACACAACTATTAAAAATATTTTAAAGTTCTGAGACACCTCAGATGTATAAACTTCTGACTTAAGTCAGTTTCATTGTAAACTCTTTATCAGTTTATCTGTTGATTAATACAACTAATGTTATCACAGAGCACTGTAAATTTGTGTTTTGTTTTTTTAGTATAGATAGTTTTTTACTATAATGCTTACAAAATAGTAACTTTTAACAGTATTTTAAATAAGGGAATTCCTTTTGTCCTAAGGCAGAAAAATGCTATAAAACTCACTGTTTTGTTTAATTGTGCATTCTTAAACTTTGGCAGTAAGTCACTTGTATAAATAACATTTTTGTTCCTAGATGTAAATAAAAAAACAGACAACCAAGGGGAATTTAAGCCATACAACTACTATAAATACATCAAATTACTGAGTCATGTGTGTCTGACTTAAGTTAATTTCATTATAAACGCAATATACATTTATTTGCAATAATACAACCAATATTATCACAGATTATTGTAAATTTGTGATATTATCTAGTGTGAAATGTGATTTGGATGTTTTCACCACAGATGTTTACCGAGATAATAAGTTTAGTTAATATTCCTTTTGTACTAATAAAACTAGCATGGTAAATCTATTTTATTAGAAAAAACGGTTGCAAAACCGTGATGTTTAACAGTTCATTACCAAGTCTAAAAGAAATCTAATATTGAGGTCAAAGTTATCTTCGACCGATGCTTCACGGCATAATTTCCTAAGAACCTGGAATCTCGTCATTAATTCAACATTATTGAAGATGTTGAATAAAAATATTTAACGAGTTGTTCACGTGAAGACAAACAGCTGCAAATGTCTACGTACGCATATTGTGTAAGAAATACTTACGTACTTACAAGTAGACAATAATTACAATTCCGAATGCAAACGCCGACATTAAATCTAATTGGGTCTTTAGTTGAATTAATTCGAAACGAAATTATTAAACCTATATACTCGTTCGCACAGTACTTTCTTTTCAATATCAATTTTTAAACGGCCGTGCGCTGAATAATGAATTCAAGACGTCCAACTTGAAATAAACTATTAACTAAATACGAAACGCAATTTCTTTTTTGTTTTGCTTTGTTACCCAACATGTTTCTAATTTGTGGTCGGTGAATTTTGTCGGTCCTTCGGCCTTGCAAGTTATGCGGCGATCAATTTCGGACGTCACCCCGTAAACGAACGAAGTTCAATCACAACATTTGTGACGAAAATGTATCCAGTTAACTCATCTTATTATAAAATGCAGCGGGGTTACGTAAATTTTGCACATTCTTTTTTATATTGGTCGACAATCCGGTTCGAGCTGTAAGTCGCGCATTATTTCGATTTCACTTTCAGTTTCGTTTTTACATGCGAAAGTTGTCGGTTGACCAATGTCAACGAAATTATCCGAAATTTTCTCATTGATTAATCGACATATACAACGGCGGTCATTATCATAACTTATTTTTTATTTATTGTGAACTGTTCATAAACTAATAATTTTGTATTCTGTAAAATGTTTTATTAGTACAAAAGGACTAACTAAAGTTACCAAATTTCACAGTAGATAATGCTGTGATCATATTAGTTGTATTAATTAACTAATAAACTGATAAAAAGTTTACAATGAAATTGACTTAAGTCAGAAGTTAATACTTCTAAGGTGCCTCAGAAATTTAATATATTTTTAGTAGTTGTATCAGTTAGGTTAAGTATAATTTTTAGACAATGCTTTCCAGGTTCTCAGGAAAATATGTCGTGAGACATAAACTGATGACAATTTTGACTTCGATATTAGCTTTCTTTTTAGCCTTGCTAATGAACTGTTAAACGTTACAATTTTGTAAGTATTTTTTAGTAACATAGATTTCAATGCAATTGTTATTAGTACAAAAGGAAAACTAACTAAAGTTGCCATCTCAGTAATCATCAATGAAAATGTTCAAACCAATTTCTCAGTAAACAATACCACAAATTTAAAATACTTTGTGATAGTATTAGTTGTATTAATTAACAAATAAACTGGTAAAGAGTTTACAATGAAATTAACTTAAGTCAGAAGTTAATACATCTAAGGTGCCTCAGAAATTTAATATATTTTTAGTAGTTGTATCAGTTAGGTTAGGTATAATTTTTAGACAATGCTTTCCAGGTTCTTAGGAAATTATGTCGTGAGACATAAACTGGTGACAATTTTGATTTCAATATTAGCTTTCTTTTTAGCCTTGCTAATGAACTGTTAAAAGTTACAGTTTTGTAAATACTTTTTTATTAACCTAGATTTACAATACAATAGTTATTAGTACAAAAGGAAAACTAACTAAAGCTGCCATCTCAGTAATCATTTATGGTGAAAATGTTCAAACCAAATTTCTCAGTAAACAATACCATAGATTTAAAATACTTTGTGATAGTATTAGTTGTATTAATTAACAAATAAACTGGTAAAGAGTTTACAATGAAATTAACTTAAGTCAGAAGTTAATACATCTAAGGTGCCTCAGAAATTTAATATATTTTTAGTAGTTGTATCAGTTAGGTTAGGTATAATTTTTAGACAATGCTTTCCAGGTTCTTAGGAAATTATGTCGTGAGACATAAACTGATGACAATTTTGACTTCAATATTAGCTTTCTTTTTAGCCTTGCTAATAAACTGTTAAACGTTACAGTTTTGTATTTTTTTATTAACATAGATTTACAATACAATTGTTATTAGTACAAAAGGAAAACTAACTAAAGCTGCCATCTCAGTGATCATCTATGGTGAAAATGTTCAAACCAAATTTCTCAGTAAACAATACCACAGATTTAAAATATTTTGTGATAGTATTAGTTGTATTAATTAAGAGATAAACTGGTAAAGAGTTTACAATGAAATTAACTTAAGTCAGAAGTTAATACATCTAAGGTGCCTCAGAAATTTAATATATTTTTAGTAGTTGTATCAGTTAGGTTAGGTATAATTTTTAGACAATGCTTTCCAGGTTCTTAGGAAATTATGTCGTGAGACATAAACTGGTGACAATTTTGACTTCAATATTAGCTTTCTTTTTAGCCTTGCTAATGAACTGTTAAAAGTTACAGTTTTGTAAATACTTTTTTATTAACCTAGATTTACAATACAATAGTTATTAGTACAAAAGGAAAACTAACTAAAGCTGCCATCTCAGTAATCATTTATGGTGAAAATGTTCAAACCAAATTTCTCAGTAAACAATACCACAAATTTAAAATACTTTGTGATAGTATTAGTTGTATTAATTTACAGATAAACTGGTAAAGAGTTTACAATGAAATTAACTTAAGTCAGAAGTTAATACATCTAAGGTGCCTCAGAAATTTAATATATTTTTAGTAGTTGTATCAGTTAGGTTAGGTATAATTTTTAGACAATGCTTTCCAGGTTCTTAGGAAATTATATCGTGAGACATAAACTGGTGACAATTTTAACTTCAATATTAGCTTTCTTTTTAGCCTTGCTAATGAACTGTTAAAAGTTACAGTTTTGTAAATACTTTTTTATTAACCTAGATTTACAATACAATAGTTATTAGTACAAAAGGAAAACTAACTAAAGCTGCCATCTCAGTAATCATTTATGGTGAAAATGTTCAAACCAAATTTCTCAGTAAACAATACCACAAATTTAAAATACTTTGTGATAGTATTAGTTGTATTAATTTACAGATAAACTGGTAAAGAGTTTACAATGAAATTAACTTAAGTCAGAAGTTAATACATCTAAGGTGCCTCAGAAATTTAATATATTTTTAGTAGTTGTATCAGTTAGGTTAGGTATAATTTTTAGACAATGCTTTCCAGGTTCTTAGGAAATTATGTCGTGAGACATAAACTGATGACAATTTTGACTTCAATATTAGCTTTCTTTTTAGCCTTGCTAATGAACTGTTAAACGTTACAGTTTTGTATTTTTTTATTAACATAGATTTACAATACAATTGTTATTAGTACAAAAGGAAAACTAACTAAAGCTGCCATCTCAGTGATCATGTATGGTGAAAATGTTCAAACCAAATTTCTCAGTAAACAATACCACAGATTTAAAATATTTTGTGATAGTATTAGTTGTATTAATTAAGAGATAAACTGGTAAAGAGTTTACAATGAAATTAACTTAAGTCAGAAGTTAATACATCTAAGGTGCCTCAGAAATTTAATATATTTTTAGTAGTTGTATCAGTTAGGTTAGGTATAATTTTTAGACAATGCTTTCCAGGTTCTTAGGAAATTATGTCGTGAGACATAAACTGGTGACAATTTTGACTTCAATATTAGCTTTCTTTTCAGCCTTGCTAATGAACTGTTAAACGTTACAATTTTGTAAGTATTTTTTAGTAACATAGATTTCAATGCAATAGTTATTAGTACAAAAGGAAAACTAACTAAAGCTGCCATCTCAGTAATCATCAATGAAAATGTTCAAACCAATTTCTCAGTAAACAATACCACAAATTTAAAATACTTTGTGATAGTATTAGTTGTATTAATTAACAAATAAACTGGTAAAGAGTTTACAATGAAATTAACTTAAGTCAGAAGTTAATACATCTAAGGTGCCTCAGAAATTTAATATATTTTTAGTAGTTGTATCAGTTAGGTTAGGTATAATTTTTAGACAATGCTTTCCAGGTTCTTAGGAAATTATATCGTGAGACATAAACTGGTGACAATTTTAACTTCAATATTAGCTTTCTTTTTAGCCTTGCTAATGAACTGTTAAAAGTTACAGTTTTGTAAATACTTTTTTATTAACCTAGATTTACAATACAATAGTTATTAGTACAAAAGGAAAACTAACTAAAGCTGCCATCTCAGTAATCATTTATGGTGAAAATGTTCAAACCAAATTTCTCAGTAAACAATACCACAAATTTAAAATACTTTGTGATAGTATTAGTTGTATTAATTTACAGATAAACTGGTAAAGAGTTTACAATGAAATTAACTTAAGTCAGAAGTTAATACATCTAAGGTGCCTCAGAAATTTAATATATTTTTAGTAGTTGTATCAGTTAGGTTAGGTATAATTTTTAGACAATGCTTTCCAGGTTCTTAGGAAATTATGTCGTGAGACATAAACTGATGACAATTTTGACTTCAATATTAGCTTTCTTTTTAGCCTTGCTAATGAACTGTTAAACGTTACAGTTTTGTATTTTTTTATTAACATAGATTTACAATACAATTGTTATTAGTACAAAAGGAAAACTAACTAAAGCTGCCATCTCAGTGATCATCTATGGTGAAAATGATCAAACCAAATTTCTCAGTAAACAATACCACAAATTTAAAATATTTTGTGATAGTATTAGTTGTATTAATTTACAGATAAACTGGTAAAGAGTTTACAATGAAATTAACTTAAGTCAGAAGTTAATACATCTAAGGTGCCTCAGAAATTTAATATATTTTAGTAGTTGTATCAGTTAGGTTAGGTATAATTTTTAGACAATGCTTTCCAGGTTCTTAGGAAATTATGTCGTGAGACATAAACTGATGACAATTTTGACTTCAATATTAGCTTTCTTTTTAGCCTTGCTAATGAACTGTTAAACGTTACAATTTTGTAAGTATTTTTTAGTAACATAGATTTCAATGCAATAGTTATTAGTACAAAAGGAAAACTAACTAAAGCTGCCATCTCAGTGATCATCTATGGTGAAAATGTTCAAACCAAATTTCTCAGTAAACAATACCACAAATTTAAAATACTTTGTGATAGTATTAGTTGTATTAATTTACAGATAAACTGGTAAAGAGTTTACAATGAAATTAACTTAAGTCAGAAGTTAATACATCTAAGGTGCCTCAGAAATTTAATATATTTTTAGTAGTTGTATCAGTTAGGTTAGGTATAATTTTTAGACAATGCTTTCCAGGTTCTTAGGAAATTATGTCGTGAGACATAAACTGATGACAATTTTGACTTCAATATTAGCTTTCTTTTTAGCCTTGCTAATGAACTGTTAAACGTTACAATTTTGTAAATACTTTTTTATTAACATAGATTTACAATACAATAGTTATTAGTACAAATGGAAAACTAACTAAAGTTGCCATCTCAGTAATCATCAATGAAAATGTTCAAACCAATTTCTCAGTAAACAATACCACAAATTTAAAATACTTTGTGATAGTATTAGTTGTATTAATTAACAAATAAACTGGTAAAGAGTTTACAATGAAATTAACTTAAGTCAGAAGTTAATACATCTAAGGTGCCTCAGAAATTTAATATATTTTTAGTAGTTGTATCAGTTAGGTTAGGTATAATTTTTAGACAATGCTTTCCAGGTTCTTAGGAAATTATGTCGTGAGACATAAACTGGTGACAATTTTGATTTCAATATTAGCTTTCTTTTTAGCCTTGCTAATGAACTGTTAAAAGTTACAGTTTTGTAAATACTTTTTTATTAACCTAGATTTACAATACAATAGTTATTAGTACAAAAGGAAAACTAACTAAAGCTGCCATCTCAGTAATCATTTATGGTGAAAATGTTCAAACCAAATTTCTCAGTAAACAATACCACAAATTTAAAATACTTTGTGATAGTATTAGTTGTATTAATTTACAGATAAACTGGTAAAGAGTTTACAATGAAATTAACTTAAGTCAGAAGTTAATACATCTAAGGTGCCTCAGAAATTTAATATATTTTTAGTAGTTGTATCAGTTAGGTTAGGTATAATTTTTAGACAATGCTTTCCAGGTTCTTAGGAAATTATGTCGTGAGACATAAACTGATGACAATTTTGACTTCAATATTAGCTTTCTTTTTAGCCTTGCTAATGAACTGTTAAACGTTACAATTTTGTAAGTATTTTTTAGTAACATAGATTTCAATGCAATAGTTATTAGTACAAAAGGAAAACTAACTAAAGCTGCCATCTCAGTGATCATCTATGGTGAAAATGTTCAAACCAAATTTCTCAGTAAACAATACCACAAATTTAAAATACTTTGTGATAGTATTAGTTGTATTAATTAACAAATAAACTGGTAAAGTGTTTACAATGAAATTAACTTAAGTCAGAAGTTAATACATCTAAGTTGCCTCAGAAATTTAATATATTTTTAGTAGTTGTATCAGTTAGGTTAGGTATAATTTTTAGACAATGCTTTCCAGGTTCTTAGGAAATTATGTCGTGAGACATAAACTGGTGACAATTTTGACTTCAATATTAGCTCTCTTTTTAGCCTTGCTAATGAACTGCTAAAAGTTACAGTTTTGTAAATACTTTTTTATTAACATAGATTTACAATACAATAGTTATTAGTACAAATGGAAAACTAACTAAAGTTGCCATCTCAGTGATCATCTATGGTGAAAATGTTCAAACCAAATTTCTCAGTAGACAATACCACAGATTTAAAATACTTTGTGATAGTATTAGTTGTATTAATTAACAGATAAACTGGTAAAGAGTTTACAATGAAATTAACTTAAGTCAGAAGTTAATACATCTAAGGTGCCTCAGAAATTTAATATATTTTTAGTAGTTGTATCAGTTAGGTTAGGTATAATTTTTAGACAATGCTTTCCAGGTTCTTAGGAAATTATGTCGTGAGACATAAACTGATGACAATTTTGACTTCAATATTAGCTTTCTTTTTAGCCTTGCTAATGAACTGTTAAACGTTACAATTTTGTAAGTATTTTTTAGTAACATAGATTTCAATGCAATAGTTATTAGTACAAAAGGAAAACTAACTAAAGCTGCCATCTCAGTAATCGTCTATGGTGAAAATGTTCAAACCAAATTTCTCAGTAAACAATACCACAAATTTAAAATACTTTGTGATAGTATTAGTTGTATTAATTTACAGATAAACTGGTAAAGAGTTTACAATGAAATTAACTTAAGTCAGAAGTTAATACATCTAAGGTGCCTCAGAAATTTAATATATTTTTAGTAGTTGTATCAGTTAGGTTAGGTATAATTTTTAGACAATGCTTTCCAGGTTCTTAGGAAATTATGTCGTGAGACATAAACTGATGACAATTTTGACTTCAATATTAGCTTTCTTTTTAGCCTTGCTAATGAACTGTTAAACGTTACAATTTTGTAAGTATTTTTTAGTAACATAGATTTCAATGCAATAGTTATTAGTACAAAAGGAAAACTAACTAAAGCTGCCATCTCAGTGATCATCTATGGTGAAAATGTTCAAACCAAATTTCTCAGTAAACAATACCACAGATTTAAAATATTTTGTGATAGTATTAGTTGTATTAATTAAGAGATAAACTGGTAAAGAGTTTACAATGAAATTAACTTAAGTCAGAAGTTAATACATCTAAGGTGCCTCAGAAATTTAATATATTTTTAGTAGTTGTATCAGTTAGGTTAGGTATAATTTTTAGACAATGCTTTCCAGGTTCTTAGGAAATTATGTCGTGAGACATAAACTGGTGACAATTTTGACTTCAATATTAGCTTTCTTTTTAGCCTTGCTAATGAACTGTTAAACGTTACAATTTTGTAAATACTTTTTTATTAACATAGATTTACAATACAATAGTTATTAGTACAAATGGAAAACTAACTAAAGTTGCCATCTCAGTGATCATCTATGGTGAAAATGTTCAAACCAAATTTCTCAGTAGACAATACCACAGATTTAAAATACTTTGTGATAGTATTAGTTGTATTAATTAACAAATAAACTGGTAAAGAGTTTACAATGAAATTAACTTAAGTCAGAAGTTGATACATCTAAGGTGCCTCAGAAATTTAATATATTTTTAGTAGTTGTATCAGTTAGGTTAGGTATAATTTTTAGACAATGCTTTCCAGGTTCTTAGGAAATTATGTCGTGGTACATCCACTGATGACAATATTAATTTTCTTTTCAGTCTTGGTAATGGGCTGTTAACTAAATCACATGTTTGTACATGGGAGGCTCTATTTATTTAATTAATCTCCATTGGTAGCCTGTCTTTCATATTTATTTCCAAGAACAAAAATGTTATTTACACAAGTGATTTACTAGCAAAGTTTCCTAATGAGCAATTAAACAAAACAGTATACTTATTTTATAAATTATCTCCATTATCTTAAAAAAAAAACACGAAATAATTCACAAAGGGAATTCACCTGGTATAATTTTTAGGCAATGCTTTCTACTTTCAGAATTTAACCGTGTTATATGGATCTTCAAGCTATAACAAATTGCAACACACAAAGTCGAACTTCCCTAGTTATATAATTTCGTCTATTTAAAATTGTTGAACCCAACCACATTTTAGATTACATAAAGTTGTTACATATCTTCACCCAAATGTGGAAGCTGACAATATTAAGAAATACGGTCCACCAGAAAAAAAAAGTCATTCATCGTTTTGCCCGAAGCTTACGTAACACAAATTAATTATAATTCATCATCTTGTGACATTCAGTTTCGTACGTTTAAATTAAAAATAAAAAAAGTGAAAATTTACGTGCGTATTGTTAATGCATTGATGCAACGACCGACATTAAATCAATCATGAATTATGCATTCGGACGCACATAAGATAAAAAATATTAAAGCGTAACAGCATTAATTTACATTTCCGCATTTTTTATTTGCTGAGACGGTAAAATTCCCCTCGAGCCAACAGTAACTCGATTGGAGATTCTTAATGGCGATTAGGAAAACTTGCGTTATAAATAATATTGTAACAGTTGCAATTTGTGTCTGGAAATCTTTAAATAGTTTCACTAATTTATTAATTATAAATTTCTGTTAATTAACCAGCTGAATTTCTTATAACTGATTCATTTGTGCAGAAACAATTTCACTTGTTTTATAGATACAAATCGAGTTTAATAAACTCAGAAGAAACGATTGCTTGATGATTGAATCGAATATTCCGACTAAAGTGTACGAAACTTAACAGGTTTTAATAAACGTGCCACAGTAAATTTAATATCACGCCTAAACGTGTATATATATATATATATATATATATATATAAGTGAATTGAACTTTGTCGTGGTTATGAAAATTTTAAACACCAAACCGCGTTTCCGCATAAATTGTTTTAGTTATAAACTCAAAACCGTCTTTTCCGTCTGGTTTAGTCATGTGGAAGTTATAAATTTGCCTTCGGGAACAGAAGGATCTTTAAAATATGGTGTACAATATAACCATGGGTCCTTATAAGATTTAGTTTCTAATTTTTTGAATTTGTACGTGGATTTATTCGCAAAGTTTTGGGGGCTTTTCAAAAATTCTGCGTTCGTTTGTGTAACCTAAAGTCCACTTACAATGGTGGTCATTATCATGGCAACTTAAAATATTTCATGATTAGTTTTAGTTTTATTAGTTACTTTTGACTATTTTATTTAATGTAAACTGTATTAAGTAATATTACTTTACTAATTTACTAAAATTAGTAATGAATACAATTAAAAAATCCATTTTAATTGTATTTGGTTATATATACAGTAGTGGACATTATTACAGCAACCTATTAATGTGTTAAATATTTTAGCCATAACTCTTATTTAACGTGAAATGTTTATTTACTGTTATTGTTTTATACATTATTATAAAAATGCCTATATTCTTATTCTATAAAATATGACATATTTTCTTTATTGATCTGGACATAAATATAGCAACTTTAATTTTGAAAATGATTTTTAATGATTAAATCTGTTTTATTTAATTTAACATTAATATTTTGTATAATATTATAATTTTAGCCACTTTTTTATTTAATATGAACTGAATAATATTAATTTACTATTGTTTTATACAGTATTATAAAAACTACTATACTTTTATTTTATAAAATGTTACCTACATTTGTCTAAATTAGGCTGGACTTATAAATTTGGCATCGGGAACAGAAGGAACGTTAAAATATAGCAGTGTACAATATAAGCATGGATCCTTATAAGATTTAGTTTCTAATTTTTTGAATTTGTAAGTGGATTTATTCGCAAAGTTTTGGGGGCTTTTCAAAAATTCTGCGTTCGTTTGTGTAAATTAAAGTCCACTTACAATGGTGGTCATTATTATGGGAACTTAAAATGTTTTATGATTGGTTTTAGTTTTAATAGTTACTTTTGACTATTTTATTTAATGTAAACTGTATTAAGTAATATTACTTTACTAATTTACTAAAATTAGTAATGAATACAATTAAAAAATCCATTTTAATTGTATTTGGTTATATATACAGTAGTGGACATTATTACAGCAGCAACCTGGATTGGCACATTGTAGACACAACAATAGCAGATAAAACAATAAACATTATTTAATATATTTTGCTATAATTATGTCCACTACTGTACATGTAGATTGATGATGTATATTTTTACCAGTTTTTTCAATATTCTTAACTTTTGAACATGAGTCTGTATCCCTGTTCATACATTGGTTCTTGTGTCCTTTTATATGATGAAAGGGAGCTACTCCAGAAGCAGAGAAGCATCCTCACACCATAAATGAACCACCACAGTGTTTGACAGTGATTATAGCATACTTTTTATGAAGTCTTGTCCTTCATTAGACATTTAACATACGTAGGATTTTTAAATAAATTAAATTTAGTGTGATCACACTCATCCCCACTGTTCTGTGGTCCAGTGAACGTGATCCTGAGCAAATCAAACTTGAACCTTCACATTTTTAGTAGAAAGCAGGGTTACTTGCAGGTCTGCTTCTAAGTAAACCCCCATTCACTATCCTTCTTCTCACAGTCCTTGAACTGATTTCAGGAAGTTCTTTAATTTGAATGTTTTTGAATTATTCAATTATATAAAATTATATTAAAGAAAAAACAATAAACTGGCTTAGAATTCGTTAATATGTTTCAATAAACTACTATAATTATAGCCATGTAAACATATCTGGTATATTCATTCCATTTCTAATTAGTACCTGTGTCTTCAAGTTATGCATTCAACAAAGTCACAAAACAGTTCTCCATATAGTTACATAATTTTAACTGTTTAAAAATTGTAAACCCAGCCACATTTTAGATTACATAAAGTGGTTACATATATTTACCTACATATTTCTAAATGTTATGTATATGTTAATAACAACGATAGATTTATACACATTTATAAACATTTTAAAGAACATCCAGCCATTCCTATTCATGGTTATTGTTCCTTTCATACAACAATCGCATTCATCTTTTACAGTAGCCCATTGAGAACCGAAAGCAACACATTCTTCCTAATATTGAGGTCAAAGTTATCTCAAATTGCATTGCTCACTCGTTTCTCGGAATCAGGAATTAAAACATTTAAATTTTAAAATAACACTTGCCAATTACGATTACGATCGTTTAGCCGATAAATTCACACGCAACTTTAAAATTATTTAACAATTAGTTGTGATGTGACGAAATTGTTCATTCACTTCACTTTTAATAAAAAATATATTTGTCATTCATGCCGGATGAGTTTGTAAGTCGGTTTTATTCATAAGAACATTAATATAAAATGGCACCTACATGAATTTTTATTCATTGAATAATAATTAATTGAGGAAGGTATTTATAGATTTATATATAGATTTAAGAAGTCCTCTCATTAATAAAACAATTAAGAATAATTTTGGGCACCAAATTCTTATTTCATTCGAATTTGAATAAATACGTCGTATTTATGACTTTTTTAATGTTAAAATATGCTGAATTATTTATGTTGCATTATGTATATTCAAAATCCGTTTAAAAATAATTATTATCACAATCACAAACTCGAATCATATTATTCAAATATAAACGTTTGGTTTTAATTACAACTTGGTGAAATCGTGGCTATTGTATTAAAATTTTACGGTTAATAAAATTAAAATTCCGCAACAATTGTCCGGAAAATAACTAATAAACTATTTAAAAAAAAACCGGCAAAACCCATGTTTACTATTAGGAGTTCACGAAAGCAAATTTATAACTTCCACATGGCTAAACCGCAGGAAAAAGACAGTTTTGAGTTTATAACTGAAACAATTTATGTGGAAACGCGGTTTTGCGTTTAAAATTTTCATAACCACCACAAAGTTCTGTTCACTTTTATCTTCACATTTGAGCATTGTGTAAATTTTACCATCGCTCGTTTATTAAACGCTGGTTAATTTGGTGTCTTTTGTGGTGCGCACAGAATTCCTGAGACAACGTTGTTTGTTTGCGTATTATTTATTAATCGTAGGTATTTTATTATCGTTTATTTCTTTCTTAACATGAGGATGTAATTAAAGGTGACAAAATAATATTGCTACTACTGATAATAAACATCACATTGTCACAAAAAAGTATGCGGAAATGTAAATTAATACCTTAACGCTTTAAAAATTATTTATTATCTTTTGTGCGTTCAGATGCATAATTCATGAATGATTTAACAATCGTTACATCAATCAACAAGACACAGGTACCAAGATTTTCACTTTTTAAAACATTTAAAAACTGTATTTTGATAATATGTCGTAACCTGGTAAATTATAATTAATGCCCAATTATATAAACGTCAAAAGGATGAATTAAATTTTTTCTGGCACAGCATCCACGTGGCATTTTATATAATCTAAATCATAACATAAATTATCATAGACATGACTGAGAACGTACATTGGTGGTGATTTCAATATACTATACATTTTTTTTTGCCTTTTTCTCACACATCTTTAGAACGAAGGAGATATCATTCATATTAGTTTGATTTAATTGGCCAAAGAAGTACCATATTTATGTTTTGTGTCACTATTTAACAATATACAACAATTGTAAGAATTTACTTTTAGTAGGATTTATATTATTTTAGTCAGAAGCCAAATAATAATAAACATGAAACATCAAGGTCTAAATATTGGGGACATCGTTACATGGATATAATTTACCAATTACATGGATTTTTATGCATGATAATGGTCGAAGGATGTGTCCAAAGTTGCTCAAAATTGATTAAAAGATAATCATATTGAGGTTTTCAATTGGCCAGCTCAAAATTCGGATCTAAGTCCAATTGAAAACTTATAGAACGGCATAGAGTCTCGATTAAAACACCATTATTAATTGAACAAGGGGTACCCAACGAAATATTAATAATATTTTTAAGTTATATTTAAATTATTCAATAAATGTCCATGTCCATTTTGTTTAATATTTAATTAAAGTAGAAATTATTCTGAATAATTATTGAAAGAATATAATTATTTTAAATAAAATATAAAATATTTTGATTACATTTAATTAGAAGTGCTCATTTCCTAATTAACAATAAATAATAATGTGTACTATTTTTTGGACACCACTGTACTTCTACCACAGATTTAGCAATATTTATTATTTTCTTATGTCTTAAAAAATTTAATTGTTACTTTGCCATAAAATGAACCACCACACAATGAGTAACACATTAAATAGTTGATATTGATGAAATATTTATTAAAAATTTTTATGTATTTCTTACAAATACATAAATAGAAGATAATTATAGTTGTTTAATATAAGTTAATAAAATGTTAAAAAGTATACAAATGGCCAATAAAACCTTCACTCATCATCACTTACTCATCTTTAAATATAATAAAAAACTATTATATTCAGATATTTTAATAAGCTGCTCTAAGATGTAATTAGTTGAATAGATATAACTTTCACATAAACACTTTTACTCTTCACTATAGATAGATGTTTATTATTATTCGCCGGATGACCAAACGAAACGTTTAAATTGAAAGTTAAAAAAATGTTATTTAGAAAACCCAAATGAAATAAATTAAAACTATGCAAACTATGTGGGCAGTAAAACTTGACCTTAAAAATTTTATAAATTTACATAAATTTAATTTAATTTTTTTATGTACTAGCTACATCTATAGGTCCTGGTTTTAATAACGACGATGCGCTTAACTTTATGGTACAGATAACTGTAGCTTCTCGAGTAATTTAAAATACTACAAGTAGATGGCGCTCCAATTTTGTTATTATATTATAATTTATTAAATTATTTTTAACACCTTAATGTTTTGTAAAATGTTACTCATGTATGTCTAGGACAAATTAGTGAAATATATTTTTCAAAAGTGGGGCTACAATTAGTAAAGTAGAATTATTTTAATGAACTAATAAAAACAAAGCTTAGTTCAGGAATTAGAACACAGATAGCACCGTTAGGAGGTTTGGACCATTTTAAATAATTAACCGGAAAATAAATTTAAACAATTTTTCAAATTTTATGCACATTACATGTTCGCAAACATTTAACTAATTTGCTTTACGTCAGTATTCAAAATACCTTTGTTGTATACGTGCGATTTGCACAATTGATATGCAGGAATTATCGCCTTTTCTTCCAGTGTCATTCGATATTATTTTTACCATTATCAAGTTCTTTGAATTCGTAAATATCGGAATGTTGTTTTTTTTTTTCACTTTATTTATATCACTCTTTTAATAATAATCGATATCGTACTAATAAATAGGGCAATTTAATCTAGAAAGGGAATAACGCAAATCGAGTTGATCGAGTTACTAATCAAATATTTATTTTATGAACACGGTCAAGGGGCATACGGGACATAAACAAAAGTGGAAATTTTATTAAGTGCAGATAAACAACAACTTTATAAGTAAAATCGCATATTTTTCCTCCGCATTAAACGAATAGATAAACTATATATAGTCGGTATAAAAATAATTATCCAATTTTTGCTTTATGCAAGTTTCCTTAGCTGTTAATAATAAATCTATAAATAAAAGCTTTTCGTACAAACATAGATATTCGTATTACGTTTATTTGAATTCATAAAAATATTGATATAAACCTTAAGTACCAAATAGAGTATAGTTTTAGGTTCTGCAACATACAATAGTGGCCAAAATTATAGCAACTTATTAAAATATATTATATTAGAAATGTTTATTGTATATTTCTGTTGTCGTTTATGCAACTGGTCTAATCTAATTTTATTTTTTAAAAAATTGCCCTTTTTTATTTTTCAGTAGACAAAATTATAGCTACTACTTTATGGTTTTCATTCCTCTCTGTGAATTTAAATCGATTATTTTGTGGTCTTTTGCTTATTATAATTATTTTATCATTGGTCGA
Source organism: Aethina tumida (assembly GCF_024364675.1). Lineage (NCBI taxonomy): Eukaryota > Metazoa > Arthropoda > Insecta > Coleoptera > Nitidulidae > Aethina > Aethina tumida. The sequence continues at coordinate 9,339,211 of NC_065435.1, read as the reverse complement.
AGTGAAATTGTAAGAAAAATTATAATTCAGAGTTGCGAAGATCGAGAGAAATAAGAATAGATGACTAAGTCAATCGTTTCCCCTTTTATTAAAAAACTACGAAACAATTTGTTTCAATTCAAAAAACTTGAAAGAAAATCGATAAATGAATAATTCGAATGTCAAAAAACAATCCAATCTTATCGTCAAGTGAAATTTAAGCAAACCTAAAGAAAATGGGACTTGCTGAAATTAGTTCAAGGACTGTGAGAAGATAATTAGTGGATGGGGGTAGTACAGGGACAAAACTACACAAAAAGTTTGTTATACCCACAGTGAAACATGCTGGAAGTTCAATTATGTTATGGGGAAGCTTCAATTCTTCTGGTGTGGACCCTCTTAGACTGATTTATGTACAGGGATATATTAAACCACAATTTGCTTCCATACATTGAAGAAATGATGCTCTTAATAAATGTGCTTCAACATGAAAACGATCCCAAATACAACTCCAAAATTGTGACGGATTGATTAAAAGTTCAAAACATTGATGATTTTGTCTTGCCCCTCCGAATCTCCAGACACCAACCCTACAGAAAACATGGGAGATCAAGTTTATAACCAAATTCGACAAATTTTACGAATTTAAATGAACTTATCACAACAATTTAAGAAACTTGAAGGAATATAGACTAGTAATTTTGGTCCATAATTATAAAACAAAAATGATACTATACAAAGTGTTAATGTTAAATTAAATAACACAGATTTAATCATTAAAAATAGCTTGCTGTATTTATGTCCAGCTATATTGAAATAAAAAACGCCATGGTCTTCCTGAAAGAGAAGAAATTAAACAATATCTCCTGCAAAATCCTCGTACAACATGTTTGGAAATAGGCCAATTACAAAGAAAGGACTAACTCAAGAAAAATTTTGATGACTGTGCTGGACTAGGCGTAACATTTTATATATTGATTACCTGTCAAGAGGCCAAACGATCAATAAAACTGTCTACCACTCACAAATCGGCCAAGTTCATGAAAAATTTACACATTGACGGGATTCTTTGGTTTATAGAAAAGACTTTTAGCTTCTTCGTGAGTCAATGGTAGCTTCATAATGTTGAATGAGAAGTTCTACCTCATCCACAATCTAGCACAAATATTTCTCCATATGTCTATGTAATAAACGGTTTAATTCTGAAGGGGTGGTTAAAACTGACGTAGATCTTGTATTTCCAGAATTTTTTCCCCTAACATTGATTATTATTATTATTGAATAAAATTTATTTTAAAAAAGTCACGTTATTTTATGGTTAAACGTTAAAAACGTAAATTACTTTTTCCTAATATAATAAACAAACATGACACCAAACCAACAAAATCAAATTTATAATGGACTAACCTTTATTCCTATTGGTCCGTTTATCTTTGGCAATAAACCGGTTTTGCATATCTACGTAATTAGTAAATTCAGAACCGTTCTAATTCATAAAACAATTTTTGCGTTTTACCAATAATTATGCAGGTACTCAAAATTTCGCCCAGTCACATCTATTTGATGCAAACAATCGAATTGACGCAAATATGTTCAAATATTGATTGACACACATTAGTTTGATTTGTTGGACAACAAGAGAAAAAATGATGTGATTTGCGTGTGGCAAAATTGACATGTTGTTTTCTATCAATTGGCTTCATTTCGACACGTGTTTGGGAGCAACAATCAAAAATATCTGTGAACATTTGAAAGTTCTTGCGCCCAACGTTTTATTGGATAGTGTATTAATCCAATTGTTGAGCTTAATAGAATAGAATGGTGCGCACTTTTTATTGCCTTGTAATAGTTTCAAGCATTAAATTGTCAATTAGATTTTCACCTAAAAAAATCAATTACGGATTAATTGTCGATAAATCTAAATTAAGTTGCTAAACTTTTACCTCCAGAGTCACATAGCCTGGAAGTTTGTGAATTGGCAGATTTTTTGCTTGCCCAACTATTTTTCTTTCTTACAATTAGCTGTTGTTTCAGACAATTGATTGGTCAAGGTTGTGAATAATACTTGAGATTTCACAGATCGAAGTCCAGTTTTGGCACTCAAATATATTAATTGATTAAGAAATTAATAAATTTGAATAATAGCTTTTTAATAATCCCAAAATACCCTTCGAAAAGTGATTCACAGTTTGGGTTTTTTAACGAACGTATTTGTTAATAAGGTTTTCATTACATGACTGGCAAATAATAATAATAATACAAAAGTATTATTTATTTATTGACATCAATTTAATCTTCAAGTGAGTCAACACCAAAAAAAAAAACAATTTATTTCTACCAATATCTGAGAAAAAAACTGTATTTGGATTTAAAATTCCTTTTTTTTTGTCAAGAAACCACAAATTAAGATGTTAATTAGAATAAATAAATGAAAAACCACTTTGTAATTTTAATAAATAACGTGACTGAAAACGTACTTTTGACCTGATGACAATGATTTTACAGTTTTTTCGCCATTCATCTCGTTTCTAACTAACCGCAAGAAAAATATACGCTTGTTGTTACAACCAGTTTTAAACGACACTGACTCCGGAGTTAATTTATTAATAATAAATGTGACAGTTAACCATACAAGAATTAGCGGTCGATGATGATGAAAACATTAATTTGTCCCATAATGATTGGAGGAAATTAATGTAAATTGAATAAAGAATTAAATCAATAATTAGTTGGTAAATTCCTTTTGATATTAACCTTAGTAACCTCAACATAATTGTTACATATTGTAATTGCATACTCATTATAATCATTGATTGTATTTAACGTTCAGGAAATTAAATTTTGACATTGAAGTATTAAATAAATACAAAAGCCAAGGACTTTTTATATCGTTTAATTATTAATCCACGTTTCAGGTGTTGCTGAAGATTTTACAATGGAATTATTATTGCAGATATAATTAGTTACGCAAATTGATTTTAAATAATAACGGAAAGCAGTAATCGATGGGAAAAAAACGAAAAAAAAAATGCATTATCATCAATAATTTAGCTTAAAATTATAATTATGCGTGAAGTTTGTACTTTTCCTGAACAACATTAATTGAATGAATTAGTCACTGTAAAATGCATATTAATTTAACTAATTTTAAAAGATTAGGTTGCAAAAATTTTTCTGGGTGTGTAATTTAAAATAGTATACATTTATTGACTATTTATTTTGAATAAGCAATTTTGATTGTTATTAAAAAATAAAATATAAGATGAAATTATAAATTTTATCATTAATTTTAAGTAAAAAAAAAAACAAAAATATTTCTTATTGTGATAGAAATTTTTTTTTATAATTTACATATTACAGTAAAACAAAAAATAAATGTTATTAACTTTAATGTAAAAGTAAACATTTTAAATGAATATAATACAATAAAAATCAACTACAAGAAAAAAAAAACAAAAATATTTATTGATCATACAGAAAATATTGTTTTTATAAACATATTTACAAGAAAAAAATTAATAAAATAAATATTATTTAAAATATTTTAAAAATAAAAATATTTAAAATAAATATAATAAACCAAAAATAAGGAACAGAAATTATTATTTTTACCAACAATTAGAAAAAACAAAAATTTATTTTATAATTTATATTTTACATATTTACAAAAAAAAAAATAAAATAAAATAAAATAAAAATAATTTTAAATAAATATAATCCATTAAAAATCAACTATAAGAAAAAAAAAATAGAATTTTTACCTTCAACTTTAAATAAAATAAAACAAAAATATTGTTTAACCTTATAGAAAATATTGTTTTTTATAAACATATTTACAAGAAAAAAATTAATAAAATAAATATTATTTTCAGTATTTTAAAAATAAAAATATTTAAAATAAAATTTAATAAACCAAAAAAAAAACAAAAAGGAATTATAATATTTACCAAAAATTATAAAAAACAAACATTTTTCTTATTGTAAAAATAAAATAAAGATAACTTTAAATAAATATAATACAATAAAAATCAACTAAAAATATTACTTAATCTTATATAAAATATAAACATCTTATAGAAATTATAAACATATTTACAAAATAATTAATAAAATAAATATTAATAATATTAATATTAAAATTATAATATTAAAATATTTTTTAAAAAATATATATTAGACAAAAAGGAATTAAAAAAAAAGAATATTTTTATTGTACTAGAAAATATTTTTTTATTTTATAATTTACGTATTTACAGAAGAAATGAAATAAAATAAAATAAAAATAATTTTAAATAAATATCATAATTCAATAAAAGTCAACAAGAAAAATTATAATTCTTACTTTCAATTTTAAATAAAACAAAATAAAAATATTGCTTAATCTTAATCAGAAAATATTGTTTTCTAAAAAACATATTTAAAGGAAATAATAATAAAATGAATATTATTTATTGTTTTTTAAAACAGAAAATAATTTAAAACAAAGATAATAAATAAAAAAACAGAAAGAATTATAATTTTTATTATCACTAAAAAAACATAAATATTTCTTATTGTACCAGAAAATATTGTTTATTTTATAATTTACGTATTTACGATAAAAATTAGTAGGTAAATGTTATTAACAATAATTTGAAAGTAAATATGATAAATTCATAGAAAAAAACTGTGAAAAGAAATTATTATCTTCATCACTAAATTTAAATAAAAAAACAAATATTTGCTTTTTTCTAGAAAATATTGATCTTTTAATTTAAATATTTAAATCAAAAGAGCAACAAAATAATTAATTAATTTATTATAATTTAAAACTAAAAATAAATTTAAAATATTTGTAATAAAACAATATTAGAAAATTACAAGAAGAAATTTAATTTTTTTTTTATTCTTCTAGAAAATATTATTTATCTTATAACAAAAAATTATAATAGTAAATAAATGTTATCAGTATTTTAAAAGCGAATATGTTAAATCAATAGAAAGAAACTGTGAAAATAAATGATAACTTTATCATCAATATAAATAATTCCTTTTTTTCTGAAAATTAATGTATATAATTATAATTTTCATATTTACGAAAAAAAAAGATAAATGTTATTAACTACAATTTGGAAGTAAATATAATAAATTAATAAAAATAGACTACTAAAATAAATTATAATCTACTATATATCACAAATTTTGATTAAAAAAATTAATTCTTATTCACTTAGAAAAAATTGTTTATTTTATAATTGTATGTATTTATGGAAAAAAGAGAATTAAATAAGCGTTATTAACTGCAATTTAAAAGTAAATATAATAAATCAGTAAAAATAAACTACAGGAAGAAATTATAATCATCATTTTCAAACAAAAAAGCAAAAAGTATTACTTACTCACTTAGAAAACATTGTTTATTTTATTACGTATTTAAGGAAAAAAGGCAAGTAAGTAAATGTTATTAACTGTAATTTGAAAATATTGTTAAAAACAACTTAGTCTACGTAACTGCTTACGTAGCAATTTCAATTTGTAAAAAATACACTGTGGGATTCACGTGAAACAAATTTAACATGTTATTGTCTGCATACAAAAAATATTGCAAATAATTAGTTTTTAATTAATTAATTTTTTGCCATTATATTTAAACTATCCCACAATAATTTCCACATTTAATGACACAAATATTCTTTAGTTATATTAATTAACGATTTGTGTAAATTTTCATTTACATTTTTTGTTAATAAAAATAAATAATAAATTATTAGAATTAATAAATTTTTAAATGGTGAATTATTTAATATTAATATTTAATTATTATAACTGATTTTATTAAAAAAAAAGAACTGTAGATTTACATCTTGGAAACAATAGGTAATTTAACGGCATCCAATATAAATTGTAAAATTTTACAAAAATCACGTTTTCAATTTGTCTTACTACTACTTCGTAACTGTTGCTGGTACGTACGTAAGCAAATGTCGTCGTAACCACGTACTTTAATTGTTCATTATCGAAATTTTCTTGGTGTGATCACGTTTAGCATATACTAATCTTATTAAATTTATTGATCTTTAGGTGGAATTTTTTTTTTTTTTTTTTATTTGGAATTTAGTTACGTAGTTTTCATTAAATATGTGTGTATTTGGAATAACTACATGTGTAATAAAACTGTCACATGCCACCGGTTCTTGAATTGTTGAATTTATAATTAAAAGGAAAACTACAACAATGTTAATCGAAATGGCGATTTATTCGGTTTAATGTGGTCTTGGGCTTATCTATTAACATAAGATTGAGTTATAACCAGATACAGACTGAAAATTCTGTTTGTCTAGGATAAACATGTTTGCATCTTTCCGGTTTATTTTCAACAGAAGCAGATTTATTAACGTTATTCTATTACATAACTTTAGGTAATAGGTTATTGATTTTTATTGGAATAAGTTATCATTATGTAATCCAACAATTATCAAAGGCACTTGATTTATTTGTTGAAAGTTTGTGATACCTATAATCAATATTTTATTAGAAATGCAGATGGAAAAATACCGTGCACAAAACATATACAAGTTTTATCAGCAATCGTTAACAAAATTGTTTGTTTTATTTATACAGTTTGGTATGCAGCTGATTCAATGGTGCCACACTACCTACAACCGAAGGCAGGAAAAAAGCAGATAACATTTTTAAAAGATAAACACGCAATACTGAAACTGATTTACATGCACGTGGCAATAAGTGACGACATTCAAAATAAAAATATTTTTATGCAGCAGGACTAAACACAAAAAGAAAAGAAATACAAAAACATTCAGGGGGGGTTTAAGGAATTAATCAATTCAAAAAATTACAAAAGTATATATAAACAACTTAAAAATAGAAATCCCAGAAAATTGAAATTACTAAAACACAACTTGAAACAATTAAGAAAAGTAAAAATATGTTGAAATTAACAAATATATAAAGATTAAAAATAGATTGCAGCTGATTCAATGGTGCCAAATTACCTATAAGTAAAGGCAGGAAAAGTCCAGAAACATTTTAAAAACATAAACACACAGTTCTGAAACTGTTTTACAGTCATGTGGGTGGAGAAACGTCGTTCTAAATAAAAATATTTTTATGCAGCAAATCTATAAATATATATAAGAAACATGCCGGAGATTATATCGAATGTTTAGGAAACATGATGTAAAAGATATTTATCCACATTTAATAAATTAAGAAACTCTTATTTTTTATTATTTATAATAAGAAATTTTGAACTAATTTCAGGATTGTTATAAAAGTAATGTTTAGAGACTAATGTTCCAAAAAAGTTTTAAATTGTTTCATCCACATTTGAATGGTTAAGAAATATTAATTTTTTAGTATTTATATCAGGACTTTTGAATGAATTACAGGATTATATTAAATTTCATATATTCACACTCATATTCAATTAATTGAATGAAAAAGTTCTAAATTGTTTTATCCATATTTGGTATATTAGAGAACGTTTTTTATTATTTATAGCAAAAAAATTCGAATAAATTGCAGGATTATTATAAAATTAATTTAAAGACAATTATTCAATGAATTGGTTTAAAAAGTTTTAAATTGTTTTATCCATCATTGATATATTGAGAAATATTTATATTTTATTATTTATAGTCGGAAATTTTAAATATATTATTAAAATTTAATTAATTGGAAGAAAAAAGTTCTAATTTTTTTTATTTACGTTTGATATATTATAGAAAATTTATATTTTATTATTTATAACAAAAAAATTTAAATAAACAGTTGAATTATAATACAATTTATTTTTCAACTGAATGAAAAAAGTTAAATTTTCTGTTTCTTATTTTTTATTAGAAAAATTTCAATTAATTCAATGAAAAAAATTCCTAAATTATTTTCTCCACGTTTGATATATTAAATAATATACATTTTTATTATTCAAAGCCCAAAATTCTGAATAAATTGCAAAATTTATTTTTTTATTAATTCAATAAGAAAAATATATATATTTTCTGTCTACAATTTTCTATAACAAGAAATTTTGAATATTGAAGGTTCCAAATTAGTTTTTTATTATTTTTTTTTAATCTGAAATTTTGAATAAATCGCAGGAAAAGTGTAAAATCTAAATTATTTTATGAACATTTAACAGATGAGAAATATTTATTATTATTTATAAAAAGCCAATTTGGATAAATTGCAGGATTCTATAAAATAGATTTTTAGACACTCTTATTCAATGAACAATGAAAAAAGTTCTAAATTGTTTTATTCACTTTTGATAGATGAGAGAATATTTGTTTTTCATTTTTTAACAGGAAATTTTGAATAAATTGCAGGAAAATTATGAAATTAATTTTTAGATATTCGAATTCAGTTAACTAACTTAAAATAATTATAAATTCTTTTATCTATATTTAATAGATTGAGAAATATTTATTATTTTCTTTTAAATAGCAGACCAATTTAAATGGATTGCAGGATTCTGTAAAATACATTTTTAGACACCCTTATTCAATGAACTGGATTAAAAGAGTTCTAAATTGTTTTATTCACTTTTGATAGATAAAAGAATATTTATTTTTTATTTTATTTTTGAGTGAAATTTTTGAATAATTGCAGGAATTGCAGGAAAAGTATAAAAGTAATTTTTAAAAATTCGAATTCAGTTCACTCAATTTAAAATAATTATAAATTCTTTTATCTTCATTCTATAAAATAGATTTATGGACAGATTTTTAGAAATGTTCAAACAAGATTAAAAAAGTTCTAAATTGTTTTATTCACATTTGATAGATTAAAGAATATTTGTTTTTCATTATTTTTTATAACTGGATATTTTGATTAAATTGCAGGAAAAGTATAAAATTAATTTCTGGAAATTTCAATTCAGTTACCTAAATTCAAAAAAAAAAATTTGTTTATCTACTTTGATATTCATAGAAGGAAATTGTCAATAAATTGCAAAATTATATAAAATTAATTTTCAGCGAATCAAAAAATTATAAGAAAAAGTTTAATAAAAAGCCCCAAATATTTGTCATATTTGATAGATTAAAAAATGTCTAATTTCAGGAAATTACTCACTGTTTTCTAGAAATACTTAATTCATGGAAAAATTAGAAATTAAAAATAGAGAAAAAATAGTTTCATAAACATAATAGTGCACAAGTGCCAATTTATTTCTTTCGTAAACCTTTAGGTATTTTGGAGAAAGTTATTTGAGAAAACTAGATCATGTTTTCGATAAAACTTGATAGAGACGATTAAGGAAAGTGAAAATAACGAATATAATAAACAGATTAAAAATAGAGTGCAGCTGATTCAAACTGGTGCCAAATTACCTATAAGCCAAGGCAGGAAAAATCCAGATAACATTTTTAAAACATAAACACAACATTTCTGAATCTGATTGTGAGTTACATTCACGTGGGGCCAACGACGTCATTCAAAAATAAAAATATTTTTATGCAACATAGCTAAAAATACAATAAAAATACCAGAGATTATATCGAATGCTGTAGTTCTAAAATTTTTTATTCGCACTTGCCAGATTAATTTTTAATTAATTTGATCAAAATTAATTTATGAAATATGTTGTGGGATGCAAGAATTTTATTCAAATTTGATGAATTAAAGAATCCAATTTAATTTTATTATTAATTATAACAGGAAATTTTGATTAACGTATATAAACTATGAAAAAATGAAATTTAAAAATTTAATTTTTACAATTTTTAATTAACTAAAAAAAATTGTTTTTCTGTAGTTACGTGCTTGCATTTTGTTACCAGAGGTCAAAATTACTTACTACGATATTAAATCGCAGGAAAAGTGTAAATTTAATTTTTAGAAATTCGAATTCAGTTAACTAAATTTAAAATAATTCTAATAATTATTTTATCTACATTTAATAGATGAGAAATATTTATTTTTTAACATTTATAGCAGGCCAATTTGAATAAATTGCAGGATTCTATAAAATAGACTTTTGGACACTCTTATTCATTATTTTATTCACTTTTGATAGATGAAAAAATTATTTGTTAACTGGAAATTTTGAATAAATTGCAGGAAAAGTATGAAATTAATTTTTAAAAATTCGAATTCATTTAACAAATGAACAGGCCAGTTTGAATAAATTGCAGGATTTCATAAAATAGATTTTTAGATACTCTTATTCAAAGAACTAGATTAAAACAGTTCTAAATTGTTTTATTCACTTTTGATAGATAAAAGAATATTTGTATTTTATTTTATTTTTGAGTGAAAATTTTGAAGAAATTGCAGGAAAAATATAAAAGTAATTTAAAAAAAATCCCAATTCAGTTCACTAAATTTAAAATAATTTTAAATTAATAGTAGGACAATTTGAATAAATTGCAGGATTCTATTAAATAGATTTTTAGACACTCTTATTCAAAGAACTAGATTAAAATAGTTCTAAATTGTTTTATTCACTTTTGATAGATAAAACAATATTTCTTTTTTATTTTATTTTTGAGTGAAAATTTTGAATAAATTGTAGAAAAAATATAAAAGTAATTTAAAAAAAAAATTCCCAATTCAGTTCACTAAATTTAAAATAATTTTAAATTAATAGTAGGACAATTTGAATAAATTGCAGGATTCTATAACATAAATTTTTGGACAGATTTTTTATGCAAAAATACAATAAAAATACCAGAGATTATATCGAATGCTGAATTTCTAAAATTTTTTATTCGCACTTGCCAGATTAGTTTTTAATTAATTTTTTCAAAATTAATTTATGAAATATGTTGTGGGATGCAAGAATTTTATTCAAATTTGATAAATAAAAGAATCCAATTTAATTTTGTTATTATTTATAACAGGAAATTTTGATTAACTTATATAAACTATGAAAAAATGTAATTTAAAGATTTAATTTTTACTATTTTTAATTAACTAAAAAAAAATTGTTTTTCTGTAGTTACGTACTTGCATTTTATTATCAGAGGTCAAAATTGCTTACTACGATATCAATTTAAAAATAGACTGCATAGTTTCAAGAAATATGATCGTTAAAAACAATTTTATTTATATATACATATATATTGTTTGTGATACTTTAGAAATATTATACCTAATTGTTTTTGAAATTTAAATACATCACTTCTCAGATAACTTTTAAATAGATGAGGAAGAAGTTTTGATTTCATTTTCAAAACTAAACAATTTATTACGTAAAAAATTGGACAGTGAAAAAATATATAATATCATATTCATTCATTCATTTCGTACTTAAATCAAAATAATTTAGATTTAAATTAAATCTTAATCAAAATAAATGGGCAATGTGGCTGCTCACAGAAATGGCACATATTTAAAAAATATATGTTTATTAAATAATTTATACATAACTAAAATTGTTGGGTACCCTTTGTTCGTAAACGACTCTTCAATTAATAACCATCATCTAAATTTGATGATTTTTGGTATTTAATCGAGACTGTATTATGACGTTCCATAAGTTTTCACATTACATCTCCCATTTTACCAATAATTTTCCGTAATGGTACCGTACCTTGTCAAGAAACGAAACCCAAACCATAACATCATCCTCTTCCGTGTCTCAAAGTTCTTATAGTGTATCTAGGACCCAAACTTTTATTTAGAGGGCGACAATCTTGTTTACCATCTGATCCTATTCTATTGAACTTGGATTCATCACTCCAAAGTCCTCTTCTGGATGATAATTAATATATTTATGTGTAAACTTTAGACTTGTACGAATATTTTTTTTTTTTTGATACCAATGGTTTTTTTAGTGAAATACATCCTTACAAGTTTTGTTCATTCAGTCAACATCAGATTGTTCTACGAGACTCACTGGTATTGTATGACTCTATTAATACATTTTTTATCTGCCTAGAAGACAAGAAAGGGTTTCGTTTACTGATTCTTCCAATTCGTCTGTCTATAAAAGCATAAAAATCCATGTAACTGGTAAGTTATTGTTGGTAAATTGTTCTGTTATATCTCCCAGGATATTTTTATACACGAAACGGTCCATTTTACCAATAATTTTTTGTAGTGGTCCTATACCACGCCAAGAAAAGGAACCCCAAACCATAACATTTTCCTCCACCGTGTCTCAAATTTTTCTAGAGTATCTAGGGCCCAAATTTTTATTCGGATGGCGTCTGGGTTATCATCTGATCCTATTCTATTGAACTTGGATTTATCACTCCAAAGTACTCTTCTGGATGATAATTAATATATTTATGTGTAAACATTAGACTTGTACGAATATTTTTTTTTTTTTGATACCAATGGTTTCTTTAGTGAAAAACATCCTTACAAGTTTTGTTCATTCAGTCAACATCAGATTGTTCTACGAGACTCACTGGTATTGTATGACTCTATTAATACATTTTTTATTTACCTAAAAGATAAGAAAGGGTTTCGTTTACTGATTCTTCCAATTCGTCTGTCTATAAAAGCATAAAAATTCATGTAACTGGTAAGTTATTGTTGGTAAATGGTTCTATTACATCTCCCAGGATATTTTTGTACACGAAATGGTTCATTTTACCAATAATTTTCTGTAGTGGTCCTATACCACGCCTAGAAAAGAAACCCCAAACCATAACATTTTCCTCAACCGTGTCTCAAAATTTTTCTAGAGTATCTAGGGCCCAAATTTTTATTTGGATGGCGTCTTGGTTATCATCTGATTCCATTCTATTGAACTTGGATTTATCTCTCCAAAGTACTCTTCTGTTTATGTGTAAACTTTAGACTTGTACGAATATATTTTTTTTGATACCAATGGTTTCTTTAGTGAAATACATCCTTACAAGTTTTGTTAATTCAGTCAACATCAGATTGTTCTACGGGACACACTGGTATTGTATGACTCTATTAATACATTTTTTATTTGCCTAGAAGACAAGAAAGGGTTTCGTTTACTGATTTTTCCTATTCGTCTGTCTATAAAAGCATAAAAATCCATGTAACTGGTAAGTTATTGTTGGTAAATGGTTCGAAGACATCTACCAGGATATTTTTATACACGAAACGGTTCATTTTACCAATAATTTTTTGTAGTGGTCCTATACCACGCCAAGAAAAGGAACCCCAAATCATAACATCTTCCTCCACCGTGTCTCAAAGTTTTTATAGTGTATCTAGAGCCCAAATTTTTATTTGGAGGGCGATAATCTTGTTTACCATCTGATCCTATTCTATTAAAATTGTATTCATCACTCCAAAGTACTCTTCTGGAGGATAATTAATATATTTTTGTGTAAACTTTAGTCTTGTTCGAATATTCTTTTTTGATACCAATGGTTTCTTTACTGAAATACATCCTTGCAAGTTTTGTTCATTCAGTCAACGTCTGATTGTTCTATGAGATACACTGATATTGTATGACTCTATTAATACATTTTTTATTTGCCTAGAAGACAAGAAAAGGCTTCGTTTACTGATTCTTCCAATTTGTCTGTCTATACTGTCTATAAAAGCATAAAAATCCATGTAACTGGTAAGTTATTGTTAGTAAATGGTTCTATTACATCTCCCAGGATATTTTTATACACGAAACGGTCCATTTTACCAATAATTTTCTGTAGTGGTCCTATACCATGCCAAGAAAAGAAACCCCAAACCATAACATTTTCCTCAACCGTGTCTCAAAATTTTTCTAGAGTATCTAGGGCCCAAATTTTTATTTGGATGGCGTCTTGGTTATCATCTGATTCTATTCTATTGAACTTGGATTTATCACTCCAAAGTACTCTTCTGAATGATAATTAATATAACTATGTGTAAACTTTAGACTTGTACGAATATTTTTTTTTTTTTTTGATACCAAAGGTTTCTTTAGTGAAATACATCCTTACAAGTTTTGTTCATTCAGTCAACATCAGATTGTTCTACGAGACTCACTGGTATTGTATGACTCTATTAATACATTTTTTATTTGCCTAGAAGACAAGAAAGGGTTTCGTTTACTGATTCTTCTAATTTGTCTGTCTATAAAAGCATAAAAATCCATGTAACTGGTAAGTTATTGTTGGTAAATGGTTCCAAGACATCTACCAGGATATTTTTATACCGAAACGGTCCATTTTACCAATAATTTTCTATAGTCGTCCTATACAATACCAAGAAAAGGAACCCTAAACCTAACATCTCCTCCACCGTATCTCAAGGTTTTTATAGTGTATCTAGGGCCCAAACTTTTATTTGGAGGGCGACAATCTTGTTTACCACCTGATTCTATTCTATTGAACTTGGATTCATCTCTTCAAAGTGCTCTTCTGGATGATAATTAATATATTTTTGTGTAAACTTTAGACTTGTACGAATATTCTTTTTTGATACCAATGGTTTCTTTAGTGAAATATATATATCAAGTTTTGTACATTCAGTAACTGGTAAGTTATTGTTGGTAAATGGTTCTCTTACATCTCCCATGGTATTTCTATACACGAAAAGGTCCATTTTACCAATAATTTTCTGATTTACTGATTCTTCCAATTTGTGTATTTTTATAGACAAATAGTAAAGAGGAGGAGAAACGTCCTAACAACTCCTTGTTTTATTATATTTTCAATTGAGTGTGTTGCTTCATACTTGTTAACAACATGGTGAACCATTTTTTAAGAGCATCTTAAGTTTTTAGCTATACCAACAATATTTAGACCTAATTTTTCCTGTTAATTATTACTTCCCACTGAAAGTGAGCCATTCAATAAAATAATGTAAATTCTACTAAGAATAAATTCTTACCATTAAGAGTATTGTTAAATAAATTTGAATGTGGTATTTCTTTGGCCAACCAAATCAGACTAATATGTTTGTTTAAATATCTTCGTCGTTTTTAAGATGTGTGACAAAAAAGCAAAGAGACGAATAAAATATTGAAAAATATTCTTTGTACTTACTAAACAAATTTTGAATTAAATCTGCTCATGAAATATGGCCACCACTGTAAGCGACTGAAAACAAAAAATTCCTCAATAAACTCATCAACGATTAAAGAAGTACAATTGCTTAATCTCATAAAACGTCTACGTTATTTACAATTGAAACCTTTCTGGAATCGTTTAATTCATCCCATAACGACCGTAAATTGAAACCTTGTGTCATGCAAAAGCTTTCCAACAAATTAATGAAACGAAATGACCGGGATCAATCTTTGAAATTCGCCAGTGAGTTTATTGCGAGCCTACGTCAAGGCGAAATATTCCGTCATTACACAACACACAACAATTGATGAGATTGTGTTTTAATTAAACGTTAAGCACGACAATAGACAATATCGGGCAATTAAAATAATTTAAAGCGATTCGTCGCCATCCGGCTCCCGGACGGAGGCACGTACCAGACGTCACGGTGACGCCACACCATCCACGCGGTACAATTACTGGAAACATTTTTTTGGCAATCGATCTAAATACTTTAATGACCATGCGGGCTGTTTTCAATTGAGAGCCATCAGTCGATCTGTGGTGAGATAGATTAGTATGTGGGTGTGTCATCTTCGCCAAAATATATAAAGTCACATTATGTTGTTTAGGTCAAAATAATCAATCGGCGGCTCGATCGGTTTTGCGTGGGTTCTATTTTTGGTAATTGATTGATTGATTTTTGTTCTTAGTTTTAAAACACAGTTTTGGTTTAAATACAAATTATTGTAATTTCAATCGAGTTATCAACATTATTCAGTACTGTTATCGTAAAATGCAAAACTGAGTTTTGAAAATCATGTCGTAATTTAATACTTGTTTGACAGTGTAAAGGCCAAAGAGTTTTGTTTCAAAACTACAACAATACCAACTCAAGACTCTTTCACTAATTAAGTTAACTAACGGTGATGAAGTTTTGAGCTTGTCTCTAATTGGTTTCAAGCTAATAATGATTATTAAATCTAAAAATATTTTCCTTTATTTATAGTTTTAATTTCAAATAAATGTGCGTAAAAACGATAAAAATTTACTTAATGACTCATTTTGAATAATATTGGTTATTAAGTATTTTAAAGAGGCAATTTTATTAACAGCATTAAATAATAAAGTAAAAAAATACTTATTTATCATATCAAATATCAAATTGAAATATCAAAGTAGAAATATATATACAGTAGTGACCATAATCATGGCAACTTATTAAAATATATTAAAAATGTGTATTGTTTTTTCTGTTATCGTTGTGTCTAAAATGCAACTGGTCTGTCTAATTTTTTATTTAAAAAATTGACTACTTTTTTATTTTTCAGTGGACAAAATTATAGTAACTTTTTAAATTTAAATCGAAATAATCAATTCTATGTTTTAAGAGTTTATTTGATGTATTACTGAATTAAAACATGTACAGTAGTGGCCACAAATATAGCAACTTATTAAACATATGAGTACTTCTTGAATTGGATGCCAGTACCTATAATGTTTATTGTTTCTTTCTGTTATTATTGTGTCTACTATAAAACTGGTCAATCTAACATTATTCTTTCAAAAATTGCCTCCTTTTTTATTTTTCAATGGACAAAATTATAGCAACTTTTTACTTTCTTGCTCAATTCTAAATTTAGTATATAAAAAATGATGTTGATACAACATGTTTAGAAAAATGGGACTTGCTGAAGTTAGTTCAAGGACTGTGAGAAGTTGATTATTGGATGGGGGTAGTACAGGGACAAAACTACACAAAAAGTTTGTTATACCCACAGGGAAACATGTTGGAAATTCAATTATGTTATGAGGAAGTTTCAATTCTTCTGGTGTAGACCCCATTAGACTGATTTATGTACAGGGTTATATTAAACAACAATTTGCTTCCATATATTGAAGAAATGATGCTCTTAACAAATGTGCTTCAACATGAACGCGATCACAAATACAAATCCAAAATTGTGACGGATTGATTAAAAGACCAAAGCATTGATGATTTTGTCTTGCCCCTACCAATCTCTAGACACCAACCCTACAGAAAACATGGGAGATCAGGTTTATAACCAAATTCGACTTAAAAATTTTACGAATTTAAATAAATTTATTACAACAGTTTAAGAAACTTGAAAGAATATAGACTAATGGTATGGACCAAAATTATGAGACAAAAACAGCTTGCTGTATTTGTGTCCAGCTATATTGAATTAAAAAACGCCATCGTCTTCCTGAAAGAGAAGAAATATCTCCTACAAAATCCTCGTACAACATGTTTGGAAACAGACCAGTTACAAAGAAAGGACTAACTCAAGAAAAATTTTAATGACTATGCTGGACTAGGCGTAACATTTTATATATTGATTACCTGTCAAGAGGCCAAACTCACAAATCGGCCAAGTTCATGAAAAATTTACTCAATGACGGGATTCTTTGGTTTACAGAAAAGACTTTTAGCCTCTTCGTGAGTCAATGGTAGCTTCATAATGTTAAATGAGAAGTTCTACTTCATCCACAATCTAGCACAAATATTTCTCCATATGTCTATTCTATAAACGGTTTAATTCTATAAGGGAGGTTAAAACTGACGTTGATCATGTCTTCAGTTCCAAAATTTTAGATTTTTTTCGCCTAACATTAATTATTATTATTATTATTATTATTGAATAAAATTTATTTTAAAAAGTCACGTTATTCAAGAAGCGTTGAGTCTATGTTATACAATGTGTTAACGTTAAATTTAATAACACAGATTTAATTATTAAAAATCATTTTCAAAATTAAAGGTGCTATATTTATGTCCAGATCAATACGAAAAAATATGCCATATTTTATAGAATAAGAATATAGACATTTTTATAATAATGTATAAAACAACAGTAAATTAACATTTAACTTTTTACTTATTTACTTATATTTATTCTTTTGTTATGTAATAATTTAACTTGTTCTTTCTTTTAAAGTTATAAGTTCCAAAATTTTTGGATTATATATTTATTCTGTTGCAACAAATTTAATTTCTCTTCTTTCTTAAATTATTAGTTCTGAATTTATTAGCCTCTTAGAATTGACAAAGTCTTCTGATTATTTATTTATTCTATTGTAATAAGTTAATTTTGTTCTCCTTTTGAAATTATAAGCCTCTCAAAGTTTTCTAATTATTTATTTATTCCGTTGCTTCTTTTGAAGTTACAAAAGCTTCTGAAGTTGAGAAAATCTTTAGATTATTTATTTCTTCCAATATTACGGATTAATTTAACTTGATGTTTCTTTTAAAGTTATAAGCTTAAGAAGTTGACAAAATCTTTTGATTATTTATTTATTTAATTGTATTCATTACTAACTTTAGTAAATTAGTAAAGTAATATTACTTAATACAGTTTACATTAAATAGTCAAAAGTAACTAATAAAACTAAAACTAATCATAAAACATTTTAAGTTGCCATAATAATGACCACCATTGTAAGTAGTAGTAAGCTCCCAAAACTTTGCGAATAAATCGTCGTACAAATTCAAAAAGTTAGAAACTAAATTTTATATCCATGCCTATATTTTTAAGATCCTTCTGTTCCCGATGGCAAATTTATAAGTCCAACCTAATTCAGACAAATATAGGTCATTTTATAGAATAAAAATAGTTTTATAATACTGTATAAAACAACAATAGTAATTATTCAGTTCACATTAAATAAAAGAGTTATGGCTAAAATATTTAATACTGTAATAATTACCATTACTACATATTATCTTTATACAATGAGACTAATTTAAGATAAAATTCTTCTGTAATGTTTTATTTATTACTTGATATATTTCAAAATAATTCAATTTTATTTGGAATTAATAAATGATGAGTAAGTTTTCGACCTGTATTGTCACAAATGGTTTTCAAGGAAATGATGATTATTAAGTATAAATAATAGTAAGTAATTTTAGTTATTGATTAAAAGTTTTTAAATAAATACTTATTTAAAATATTATTATTATTATATATACATATTTTTAAAATATTAAAATTCAAATATAATTATGCCTTTATACAGTGAGACTTATTTAAGATGAAAAGACTTCTGTAATTTTTATTCACACACTAATATTGTATGACTCTATTAATACATTTTTTATTTGCCTAGAAGACAAGAACGGATTTCGTTTGCTGATTCTTCCAATTTGTCTATTTTTATAGATAAATTGGAAGGAGGAGGGGAAACGTCCCTAACAAAGGAGTTGGTCCTTTGTTAGGACGTTTTTTATTGTATTTTCAATTGAGTGTGTTGCTTCATACTAGTTAACAACATGGTGAACCATTTTTTGTGAGCATCTTAAATAATAGTAAGTAGTTTTAGTTATTGAATAAAATATACATATTTTTAAAATATTAAAATTCAAATATAATTATGCTGTTATACAGTGAGACTCATTTAAGATGAAAAGACTTCTGTAATTTTTATTCGAACTAATAAGCAATGATGAAATTTTTGTTCCATGTTATTATATATTGAATAGTTTTCAAACGAATAAAGATGATTAAATCTAAGAAATTTTATTTAGCAGTTCCAATTATTTATTAGAAAATTCCAATAAATATTTAATACTGTGACTCATTTAAGCAGGAAACGCGGTCGTAAACTTAAATTTATTTATAATTTAATTTAAAAATATATGTCCTCTTTTCGTAAACTAAATATTAATTAATTACAGATTGGTAATTGAAAGTGACGTAACACTATTTTAAAATAAAGTATTATATTTAGACTTTGCACATGCATTGTTTATTGTTGAAAAAAATAATATTAAATATTAAAATTCTAATCGTTATTACTGTACTTTAAACCTAATTAATTATGGACTATTATTGAGTTTTAAATACGTAATGATAGTTTATGATGAATTGGAGATCCCTTATCAAAATTATAAAATTTTAATTAAAATTTCACGTGCAGCGACGTACTTAATAATAAAAAACAATATATAAACAGGTGTTTTTCACTAATCAACTTAATCCTTGGCCTTCAAACTGTCGTACCACACCATTGTATTCATAATTAACGTTATCGCATTTTTTTATAGGCACACACCTCCAATATTTCGGAACAGGTAAATAACAAAACTATTTAAAAACGTTCACATCGATAATTGGTTATTATTAATTTCGAATTACTGCGGCCAGTCAACATGTAAATTAAGCGTTTCTTGGAACTGGGTCTAAGTCCACTTTGACGTCAGAGACACACCTCCCATTTGAAAGCTGCCCGATGTGTGTACACTGCCCGACAATAACAACTGAACCGGTTCCGTGAACCAGTCAGGAATGAGGGAACACAATCTGTTATCGTGCCGAGTTACCTTTGTCTGACGATTCGAGATTTATTGCTTGATGCTTCTTCACTGTGACCACCGCAGAATTCGATTCGATCGTTTGCTGCCCGTTTTGGC
The DNA here is from genome assembly GCF_024364675.1 of Aethina tumida. Taxonomy (NCBI): domain Eukaryota; kingdom Metazoa; phylum Arthropoda; class Insecta; order Coleoptera; family Nitidulidae; genus Aethina; species Aethina tumida. The sequence continues at coordinate 9,318,889 of NC_065435.1, read as the reverse complement.
AAAGGTGCTTGCACATATATTTTTTTAACAAACAAAAACGAAAATAATCGTGTTCCTTGACATGATGAAATTTGCCCGTCGGTTTCGTCGATCGGGGTAAACAAGTAATTGTAATTGATTAATTATGAGTCTGGTTAGATTGTGTGATTTCATTAACATTAGCAATAAAAACACTTGATTTTTTAAATGGGTGTTACTTATAATTTATGCATTTTTTTATTTACTGCTTTTATGTTCGTATAGATTAATTGCCGCATTCTGACTTGAAATAGCATTTTTTTTTTAAATTCTTTTAACTTGTTTTTTATAGATTATCTCTTAATTTGGCAAATTAATTGAAAGAATTTTATGTTTTTTCTAACGATGACGAGTTTGGTTTCGTTGCCATATCATATAACATATTTGTATGTATGGATGTAATGTTTTAATAAGTTTTTCCAATTCTATCGGTAACTTTAGATATAACAATCGGGCTGAAAAGTTCGTAGGCTAGCAAAACTTCACTTAAAATGCCATAACTCACAAACTAATAGTAGGACAGTTGTCAAATTTATATACGTGTCTTTTGAAGGTTAGGGCTAACTGAAAATCATATGGGTTTAATACAAGAAGCGCCATTTATGTGTCAGCCTACGAACTTTTCAGCCCACCTGTTATATGGGAATAAAGCTTCACCATCGTAGGCCCACTAGGTGGATCTTTATTGGTTTCGTTGACTAAAATGTAGAAATGAATGCACTGAAGATGGACAACTTCACGTGCAAAATACTCGTGCAACATGTCTGGAAATAGGCCTGTCATTAAACTGTGATGAATTAACCATTAAAAAGAATTGAATTTCATCAAAAAATTGAACAATATAGTTGATACCACATAAATAAAGTGAGGTTAACAAAATTAGATAAAAAATTTGGCCAGTCTGGATTATGGGTTGAGGATTACCTCTGAATAAGTCTCAACTGAACAAAGCAGGTTTGTTTTATTGACGTCAACTTATAAATTATTGATAAAAAATGATTATTTTGTTGAATAAAAATTATTTTAAAGAAAATTATTTTTTAAATATTTTTAATATTAAATATTTTTTACTTGTCATAAGATATTGTGTTTACAAAAATATTTTTTACTTTATTTTTGTATATTATAATGTTTGTTCAAACAAAAAAAAATTAAAATTGATAAACATATGTTTTGTTTTGATTAATAAACGTTATTTATTCGATAAGTTTATGTAAAATAAACACAAAATATTTTTTTAATGTTACTTATTTGTTTCAACAATATTTTTTAGTATCTTATGTGAATTTTAATTAAATCATTAATTCGTTGAACTTCACAAGTATATACAAAAAATAATTTTAAGATGAGACTTAATTTTTTGTTTAAAACAAAGATAGTCACTATTTTAATCTTTTGCAACAGGAAGTGCATAAATTCTTTAAAAACAACAAATTGGTTGAACTTCACAAATATATTATAAACAAAAAATTCAAGATGAGACTTCACAAATATACACCAACAATAATATTAAGTTGGGACTTATTTTTTTGTTTAAAACATATTCTTTAAAAACCACAAAATAAGTGAATCAACCTTTATTTTTGTTTTAATATTTATTGTGAATTTAAATTAAATCATTAATTCGTTGAACTTAAGTATATACATTCAATAATTTCAAGATAAGACTTAATTTTTTATTTAAATCATATACAGTCACTATTTTAATCAGTTGTAATAGGAAATGCATAATTTCTTTAAAAACCACAAAATAAATTAAACAATCTTTTTCTTTTTTAATATTTAATGTGAATTTTAATTAAATCATTAATTTATTGAACTTCACAAATATATACCAACAATAATTTTAAGTTGAGACTTAATTGTGTGTTTAAAACAAATTCAGTCACTATTTTAATCTGTTATAATAGGAAGTTTAAAAACAACAAAATAAGTTAATCGATATTTAATTTTTTTAATATTTAATGTGAATTGTAATTAAATCATTTATTCGTTGAATTTCATAAGTATATAGAAACAGAAATTTCAAAATGAGAATTTTTTGTTTAAAATAAATTCTGTCACTATTTTAATGTGCATAATTCTTTAAAAACAACAATTTTTAACTTTATTTAATATTTAATGTGAATTTTAATTAAATCATTATTCTTTGAACTTCACAAGTAGATACAAACAATAATTTCAAGATAAGATATATTTTTTTATTTAAAATAAGTAATCAATCTAATTTTTTAAATATTGAAAGTGACATAATTAAATGATTAAATCTATATAATTTGACAAGTATATACAAAAAATAATCTCAAGGAGATCTTTTTAATTTTTTGTTTAGAGTAAATCCAATCATTTTTAGGTTTTCCCCAATTTTTAATCGAATTAGGAAATCCCTCAAGTTATCTTTACAAAATTAACAGTTAATTGTAATTTCTGGCAGCGTCGATAGTAGACAACAATTTTTACATTATGATCCAATTTATCTTATCTAGGAATTTCCACTTTCTCAATATCGATGAAAGTGCATGTTTGAGGTTGGTCATCACCGTTTCCTACGTTACGTGCAACAATATAACAACCAATTTTGCTACAAATAAATTAAATAATAATTTTTCAATTCAATTAAAATTCAAATACCAAAAAGTAATAGCAAACATTCGAAAGCAGGGCCGGCTTAAGCCAACCTAAAGGTAAAACGACGGCAAAAATATCATTGATGCACATTCGGTCGATTAAAAACGTGACTAATTTAAACACCGCATTTTTTATAAAACAACATATTGTTTATAAATTGGTCAAGATGAGCAAATATTTTTGCAAAATTCAAGTACGGACGGGGGGATCAACAACTTCGCTTGACAATAAAAATTTTGTTTGTGATGAAACTTGCGGGTGAAATACGCGACCATGGAATATAGAAAAGGTTATTTGCAAATTACTAAATAACCGGTTAACCGATTCCTATGGTTTATTTTGCAAAACATTAGATGGTAGACCGAGGCTGTAACCTTAACTATTCGGATCACCGTTTCGTTTTATAGTAGGAAACTATAAAATTCAATGGGCCACACGCAACTGCGAAGGATTCATAAATGTCAAAATTTTAAGGGGCCATATTAATATGTATTAGTCACGAAATTTTAAGGAAAATTTGCAACGTAAGTCAATCAATTTTAATTATGTCAATATAATAAATTATTCAAGATGACCGTTAATAAGGTACAGTTATGTGTGGCAATTAATTTTCTATTTTAGATTCCATATTGTCATATTACAATGTGTAAACAGTCCATAAACAACCACATGTTTATAATTTTAGATTTCTATTGAAATGTGCATATATGAACTATAATTTTGTAGTTATTGTAACAAATTAGTAACGGCCTTGATTAAACAGTTTTATATGCGAATTTTTTATGTTACATTATTTATATAATTGACATTGTTGTCATTAGTAATGATTCGTTAGTCACCTATTACCGGGAAAAATTTCCTTTAACTTCAAAAAATTTATTATTCAATTGAAATTAATATATTAGTTAATTAAACGGTTCATATACAATTCAACAAATTAATTGTATAATGAACAGGTGGAACAAACAAATAAATAACAGTAAAATTTTATTTTTTTTTTTATAAATTAAATGTATCGAATGATTAATGTGTATTTAATCAAAACAAGAAATATGTTTATCAATTGTATTTTGTTACAAACTAATGTAAAACATATTATTATTAATGATTTGTTAGTCATCAATGAATTTGCCCAAAAAAACTAAAATTAATGTATGGGGAATCCCCGAACGGTCTGTACAGAATTTTACCACCAAAGTTAAAATCTTAAATATTCGTCCGTGATGAACTGTTAAAACAATATTAATTTACTATTGTTCTTTATATAGTATTACAAAAACTATTCATATTCTATAAAATGTTACATATTTTTTTGATCTGAATTATATATATATACCTGAATTATTACATATTTTCTGTTGCAACAAATGAAGTTAGTGACTGTGTTTGTTTTAAACAAAAAATTAAGTCTCATATTAAAATTATTTTTCGTATACACTTGTTCAATAGAATTAATTAATTAAATTAAGTTCACATTAAATATTCAATTGAAATTAATATATTAGTTAATTAAACGGTTCATATACAATTCAACAAATTAATTGTATAATGAACAGGTGGAACAAACAAATAAATAACAGTAAAATTTTATTTTTTTTTTATAAATTAAATGTATCGAATGATTAATGTGTATTTAATCAAAACAAGAAATATGTTTATGAATTGTATTTTGTTACAAACTAATGTAAAACATATTATTGTTAATGATTTGTTAGTCATCAATGAATTTGCCCAAAAAAACTAAAATTAATGTATGGGGAATCCCCGAAAGATCTGAACAGAATTCTACCACCAAAGTTAAAATCTTAAATATTCGTCCGTGATGAACTGTTAAAATAATATTAATTTACTATTGTTCTTTATATAGTATTACAAAAGCTATTCATATAAAGTTAAAATCTTAAATATTCGTCCATGATGAACTGTTAAAATAATATTAATTTACTATTTTTCTTTATATAGTATTACAAAAACTATTCATATTCTATAAAATGTTACATATTTTTTGAACTGAATTATTACATATTTTCTGTTGCAATAAATGAAATTAGTGACTGTGTTTGTTTTAAACAAAAAATTAAGTCTCATATTAAAATTATTTTTTGTATATACTTGTTCAATAGAATTAATTAATTAAATTAAATATTATAAAAAAAGATTGAGTGATTTATTTTGTTATTTTCAAAAAGCATTATACATTTCCTGTTGTAACAAATTACAGTACTAACTATATTTGTTTTCAACAAATAATTAGGTCTGATCTTGAAATTATTTTTTGTAAGATTTATTAACTTATTTTTGTTACAAACTAATGTAAAAAATATTATTGTTAATGATTTATTAGTCATCAATGAATTTGCCCAAAAAAACTAAAATTAATGTATGGGGAATCCCCGAAAGGTCTGTACAGAATTCTACCACCAAAGTTAAAATCTTAAATATTCGTCCGTGATGAACTGTTAAAATAATATTAATTTACTATTGTTCTTTATATAGTATTACAAAAACTATTCATATTCTATAAAATGTTACATATTTTTTTGATCTGAATTATATATATATTGAACTGAATTATTACATATTTTCTGTTGCAACAAATGAAGTTAGTGACTGTGTTTGTTTTAAACAAAAAATTAAGTCTCATATTAAAATTATTTTTCGTATACACTTGTTCAATAGAATTAATTAATTAAATTAAGTTCACATTAAATATTCAATTGAAATTAATATATTAGTTAATTAAACGGTTCATATACAATTCAACAAATTAATTGTATAATGAACAGGTGGAACAAGCAAATAAATAACAGTAAAATTTTATTTTTTTTTATAAATTAAATGTATCGAATGATTAATGTGTATTTAATCAAAACAAGAAATATGTTTATCAATTGTATTTTGTTACAAACTAATGTAAAACATATTATTGTTAATGATTTGTTAGTCATCAATGAATTTGCCCAAAAAAACTAAAATTAATGTATGGGGAATCCCCGAAAGATCTGAACAGAATTCTACCACCAAAGTTAAAATCTTAAATATTCGTCCGTGATGAACTGTTAAAATAATATTAATTTACTATTGTTCTTTATATAGTATTACAAAAACTATTCATATTCTATAAAATGTTACATATTTTTCTGATCTGAACTATATATATATTGAACTGAATTATTATATATTTTCTGTTGCAATAAATGAAATTAGTGACTGTGTTTGTTTTAAACAAAAAATTAAGTCTCATATTAAAATTATTTTTTGTATATACTTGTTCAATAGAATTAATTAATTAAATTAAATATTATAAAAAAGATTGAGTGATTTATTTTGTTATTTTCAAAAAGCATTATACATTTCCTGTTGTAACAAATTACAGTACTAACTATATTTGTTTTCAACAAATAATTAGGTCTGATCTTGAAATTATTTTTTGTAAGATTTATTAACTTATTTTTGTTACAAACTAATGTAAAAAATATTATTGTTAATGATTTATTAGTCATCAATGAATTTGCCCAAAAAAACTAAAATTAATGTATGGGGAATCCCCGAAAGGTCTGTACAGAATTCTACCACCAAAGTTAAAATCTTAAATATTCGTCCGTGATGAACTGTTAAAATAATATTAATTTACTATTGTTCTTTATATAGTATTACAAAAACTATTCATATTCTATAAAATGTTACATATTTTTCTGATCTGAACTATATATATATTGAACTGAATTATTATATATTTTCTGTTGCAATAAATGAAATTAGTGACTGTGTTTGTTTTAAACAAAAAATTAAGTCTCATATTAAAATTATTTTTTGTATATACTTGTTCAATAGAATTAATTAATTAAATTAAATATTATAAAAAAAAGATTGAGTGATTTATTTTGTTATTTTCAAAAAGCATTATACATTTCCTGTTGTAACAAATTACAGTACTAACTATATTTGTTTTCAACAAATAATTAGGTCTGATCTTCAAATTATTTTTTGTAAGATTTATTAACTTGTTTTTATCAGTTCCCAAATCAGAATTGCAATTGACAATTTAATTTACATTTATATTACTATAAAAATATTCTTGTTAATTATGTACCATAAATATTACAGATATGATATTTTGCAAAATCATCTAATGACATGAAAATCTAACAAGTGACATAACAAATAATAAATAACCTTTAAATTACAACAAAATGTGATCATTTACAATTAATCAACTTTAAAGCCTCCATAAATAATTAATTACTCATTGATTCGACACGAACGGAAGTTTATTCTAACTGCAAGTCATATTTACGAATACCGCATATTTTACTCAACAACCGGTGATTCCGCACATCGTGGACCGTAAATAAGCTGATGCAATTATTAGTTTTCCGTGGTTCTCAGAACGATTACAAAGGGGCTCGACTCGATGACGTACCACTGACACACCCACTAAAAATTTACTACGATACTTGGAAGATTCTAATCATTCGAGTACTTTGGCACGTTTCAACGATGGCATCCTCGATTTCATATTTTTAACTGTTGTGATGCAATATTTGTACTTGAGCCTTAATGCATTTTCACATCTGCTGACGAAATTGATAATGGTAATTAAGAGGGAAGTGTTATGTCCACGTGATCTGTGATCAGAGTCACGTCGTTTATGGTTTTCCGTAAAAATAAGTTTATCACTGTGTGTTTTTAGTATTTAGAAATTTCACAATGTTGGTTAATACGTCAGTTCTTCAAACTTATGAGGTCATACGTGTGCGGCCCTTTAATTTCGGCTTGTGGTAATAAACTAATTATTTTATCAGCAAATTAATACAAAATCTAATAAATTACGTTGTCTAGACCATGTCGTAATTTGGTGATAACAATGATATTAAAAAAATTTATGAATTTCAATTATTTTATCTGACAGAATTTCAAGTAGAGAGGTGAAATGACAAAAAACATCGAGTAGGTGGGTGTGTCAAAATATGGTCCTTGACCTTAATCTTACTGATAGATATCTGTCCCTGGCACACCTATGTACATAGGTCATAGTTTGGACTAGGTATCAATTCCATAATAATAGGTTCAATTACAAATTTCATCATTCAAGTAAGTGCACATTGAACAACATTTGCTAAAAAAAATTATTTTTTTCTACATTGTATTTAAAACATTTTATTGATTGGTGTATTCAAGTGCCAGAAAAGATGCTGACAGTGATGAAGTTGCATGATTTTAATTTGGTCGATGATGAACAACGTCAAGGTTGTCCTGAAGGCTGAGTCAACGAAGAAATTATGAAGTATCCTCGTGTAAGGTATTTGGAAATAGTCCAACTATTTAACTGCATTAGAAAGAGGTTTTGTACAATCAAATTCCTGAAAATGTTGGGGAGATTAACAAAATTAGACTTTGACAATTGCCAATTCTCTCCTTGCACGCAAAGCAAATGAACTTTTTATGGATGATGCGACCAAAAATGGGTTGCTTATAACAACACTCATCGACCAAGATAATGAGTTGAAGCTGGTAAAGAGGAAGGAACAGTCTTAATCAAGATGACTATATGGCAATCTGGCTTGTACCAAGAGGCCAAACCATCAATGAAACTGTCTAACTCAAATTGACCAAGTTCATCAAAAACTTACTCCAAAATCTTTGGTGAACAGAAAAGGTGTTCTGCTTCTTCATGATGGCACAAGTCCATAACATCACTTTAGAGACTTAAAAGAAGCTTCAAAATGTTTAACGAGAAGTTCCACCTAATCCACCACACAGTCCAGACATTTCTGAATGCGACTATTGTTTATTTTTGACATTTGTATGTGTAGAGGACACCACAATTTTGACCCAACAATTGAAAACGACATTTTTAGTAGGTAATAAAAAGTATCTTTTACGGATCATCACCAAAAATGGGTTGATTATGGTAATACTCATCGGTACAAGATAATAAGTTAAGTCTGGTAAAAGGGGTTGAACAGTACTTAACAGTCTTAATCCAAGATTGTGATGACTGTATGTAAAAATGCTCGTGAAATTCTACTCACTGAGTATCTACCAAAAGGCCAAACCATCAATAAAACTGTCTACTATTCACAAATTGACTAAGTTCATCAAAAACTTACTCCAATATCTTTGGTGAACAGAAAATATATTCTGCTTCTTCATGATAACTAAGTCCATAACATCACATTGAAGAGTCAAAAGAAGCTTCGAAATGAGAAGTTCTATCTAATGCATTATATAGTACAGACATTTCTCCATGTATCTATTATTTATTTTTGTCATTTGTGTGTGTAGAGGACAACATAATTTTGAGGCAACAATTAAAAACGACATTTTTCAGTTGCTAATAAAAAGTATCTTGAATTTGTCAAATTTGTTGAGGAAAAAATTACTTTTAAGAGTACTACATAAATCATTATTTCCAGTACCAGTATAGAAATAACATTGTTGTTTAAATTCCAAAAGTTTCAACATAAAAACTAGAGTGGTACATAATTAAATTCAACGTAAAACCCTAGTTTTATGTTAATCCTTCAAGATAATTTTGATTCCTGTAAATACTTTAAAAAACATTACATATGTTATGCTGTGGCACGTTTCCAAATTGATTCAAAGCAGCAAAAGTAACACCGAAACATAAAAAGAATGATATTACTGACCCAAATAATTATAGAGCTAAGAATATCCATCTTAAGACTTTTCTCAAAAATTTTTGAGACTGTTTAAAAAACCAATTACTAAATTGTTTCCAAGGTGATAACCTATTTACAAATTCACCACACAGTTTTATGCCAAAAAGGTCAACTTCATTTGCACTGTTAAACATTATGCAATTTATAATTGAAAACCTTAATTCAAATAGAATTATTAGCATTTACTTATAAAGACCTTTTAATGTAATGAGACCTTCAATTTTGCCATATTAAATGCTAAATTATGGAATTAGAGGCTCTCAATCATGTTTAATAGTTAGAATAACCCACAAATTAGTTATTAGGTACTAATCAATACCAAGAACATAAGATCATGGAGTTCACCAAGGCTCCATTACAGGGCCACTACTATTTCTTATTTTTATTAATGATTTTTCGTTGTGCTATGGTTGCCAAACCACAATCTATTTATATAGATGACACAAATTCGTGCATGATTCTATAGAAACTTCTACCAATAAATCAAAAACAGGATTGAGTAAACTATTTTAATAGTTTGAAATAATATACTTGGCGTCATTAGAGATGAATGTTTTCTAACAACAAACTCCGTAGATTCTGTCTTAGTTTAGTACTGTCCTTTCTCAAAGTTCATAGTTGATATAAAATGGCATGAACAAATTAAATCTTAAAGAACATTGTAAGTTAAACAAATAATCAGGAAAATTTGAAGAGCATTTATCTTGTTTATCAGGAATTTGATATTTTATATTGAGGTACATTTATTTACAAAAAAAGCAATCAGAACATTAGGTGGTACTGGATCCAGACACTTGTAGATCATAGTTTAGAAGCATAAGACTTATACATATTGGTGGGTGCAATACTTCAATAAAACCAAAGACGAGTATTTAGGTTTCATCAACACAGTACCAGAAATATCCTAATGAGTACTAGTTTTATGGCACGAAGTTTAGAAATCTAAAGCAATGTTTGACGTTTAAAAATTATGTTTGATAAGATACAAGAAGACCAAAACACTAAACATACATTTCTGGTACTCAAAGTTGACTGATGACATTAATAAATTAAGTCATTAATTAAAAAAAAATGAGGTCAGTTTATTTTTTAAATAAGGAATCATATCTCGATTTGATATTTTATTTTAAGAAAATTCTTGAGGGGAGCAATCAGAATATTAGGTGGTACCGGATTCGAAGAAACTCTTAGACCGTAGTTTAGAAGTGTGAGACTTAAGACAGGAATCAATTTATCCATATTAGTGGATACAATGTGTACATACTTCAGTAAAACCAAATTTAGTTTTATGAGCATAATACCAATATATAAAACAATTAGTCCAACTCAGTAAATAATTTAAAAGTTGTACTTGATTTAATTATTAAAAACCAAAACACAAATAAACATTCAGTTCGTTAGAAAAATCAGAAAACCACCCAAGAGTTATTCCACAGTTGGAGCCAGAACAAACAAAATGAAAAGTTAAGAGGTCATTATACTCTCAAATAAGGAGAAGAAGTAGACTGATTGTGCAAGAACAAGTGATTGTACCTGTTTTGGACTCTGGTGCCACTGAATTTCCTGATACGATTATCGTTCCATTAAATCGTACGATGCATCATCGGCGGCGCGTTCCAATCCATCGTATGATATGTGCACGTGACTTGTATCACATGACCCGGTTGCAGCGGCCGATTTCACCGGAGGGTGCATCAAAATCTTCCACATGTCTCCGGAGAGACGTGGCCACCGTCACATATTTCATACCAAACAAATAAACGTATTATTATGATTGATTGGTGTAAAATTAACACCAATTTACACACTCCAGTGTTTGTCAATGTTCAGTTGGGTTTCGTTTTTGCTCGGAATTAAGTTAGCTGCATCACTGGTGGACAATTAAATTCATAAAACTGAAATTAAGCACTTAAGCACAAAATTATTAATATAGCTGTGCCAAATTTTAGTATTGTGGTGCTAAATTTTAGCACGGTGGTGCTAAATTTTAACCCCTTCACTTTTAAGAAATATTTCAATTTTATCAATTGATACACAAGAACTATGCCAACAAATGACAGTTTGTTTTAAATCTAATCAAACCATTTTGAGTTGGTGCTAAATTTATTCAGCTTTATTTTTAATTAGTTGGTGCTAACTCCTAACAATAATCCAACACGTGGAAGTGGACGTGACATATCAAAAATTCTGCATTATCAATAAGCAAAATAAATATTGACGGGAAACAGATAAAATCAAGTAATAAACAAAATATTAATAATTTATAAATAACTAAAATAAAATGATTGATAAAATAGGTAAATAAAAATATAAACTTAAATGTGGAGTGCTTTATTGAATAAAACACATGTAAATACTCAACAATTTAAATATTTATGAAATAAAGAAACACAATTTCATTCTGTCTAATTCATAATTTAATAATAACAATTGTGAGAGTTGAATTCTCAAAAGCTTAGGCGTATTACAAGATTTGTACATATTTAAATTACAATGCATAATCAAGTGATACGCACAATCTTAGAGAAAGAATAAGACAAACTCAACAAAATAAACGTCTAAGCCAAAAACGTTTCAGGATAAGTAAATAAAAAGCTTCAAGCATGTTTAAGACATTAAATATTAATTAATTAATTAATGATGATAGGTTCCAAGAAGTTTAGTGTATTAGAAGACCTTTAACATGATCGAATACAATGTAAAGATCTAATAAATACACTAAACCTCAAAGACTTTACTGAGAGAAGGCTGCAAATAAAAATTAAAAAATAAAGCTCAAAAATTTTAATGAAGAAGTCCAAAAAAAAAAAATATTAATAAGCATAAACAAATTAAACTCAAAGTAATTGTTAGTAAATGTATTAAATTACTGTAATTATTTATTATTTATTGCCAAACTTAACTATTAACTGTAGCAGCAGTGGACAAAACCATAAATAGTGATGAGTTCTCCCAAATTTGGCCTATAACAAGGTTGTTACATGATTCGAATAATATAAAAACCAAGTTATAAACCGAACCCTGGAGATGAATAAAGGGATGAACCTGTAATAACCTAAATCTAAATTGGGTCAATTAAAGGTTCCTGAAGAAAAAGTTCTCAGAGTTAGGGTACATTATAACCATGGCATATTCTGAAAGCATCATGCACATTCAAATAATGTACTCAATCTAGGAGACTTCTGAACTGTAAAATAGAAGAAAATGTGACCATACATGTGAAACATCAAATATAATTATTTAATGTGGACGTCTTCATCAACGAAGTTAAAAGTCCTGTGTGGAACTTTGATAATATATGGAACTAATAGCCAGGAAAGATTCAACTTACTTACCAAGGCCAATAGCTCCACATACCTTCAATGTAATGGGTATTGGGTATTGTACAATTGCTCAAAATACTTTTATAAAACATATTTCATAGAAAGATGATTAATAATATATATTATCAAAGATGTATTGTTGGGTTATCCCAAAAATTGTGCATCATTTTTAGTATTAATGAGGTAACAACACATTATCTACCATAAATGATACCAATCTGCAGGATATTTGTGAAGAACAATTTAAATTCAAACATAACAGTACACTCAAACCTGAAAGAAACAAAAACTAATTTACTTTGATAGTTGTAGATTGTGTTAGTAGTTCGTAAGTTTCATGCCGTCCAAAAACGTTCATTATAAGTTTTGGAGCAGATGAAACTTATGAGCTCCTAAGCTTTCAACATTTGAGTGCTGAAAATCAAAAAGGTGTTATTCGTGTTTGGAAACAACAGGCATTACATGAGTGCAAAGATCAAAATTAACTTTGCCCTACAAGTAATTCCAATCGTTGCCAAAACTTGCTTATGTTGTCTAAATTGGTGATCAATTCATAACAAGGTTTAGTTATTATAAAGTTTTGACATAATGTAATGAAAAATAGTAAATCTTTCAGAAGTATCGAGGTTAATAGTTTGATTTTAAAAACATTTGTTCAATGCTCACACTGTTGACTGGTGCAGTTAAATAAATAACAGCTTGTGAGTATAACAATGGCAACATTTAATGACTTTTCTTTAATTCTTTGACATTTGTTTGTCTTAAAGTAAGAAGTAAATCTTTGTATAATTTTCAACTTTTAATTTCTTGGTCACAAGAAAAATCCTTATGTTTATTAACTTCTTCTAAAAGTTCTTCAGATTTCAGACCAATGTGTAAATTAGGTTTCTTGAACTGGTTATATTTCTTTCTATCAAAACCATCAAAAAGTTAAATTTTAATAATATCTTACAGTGATATAAAGAACATGAGTATTATTATCAAATATCAAATTATATTTGAGGCGTTCATTGACAACTTTCCAAATCAGTATATTTAATATTGTTAAATAAAATGTATTTTGTTACTTACAGGAATTTTATTTGTTTACATGCTCCTTAATGTTCTTTTTCAACACCTCTTAAAGAAATTGTAGCTTCACATAATCTTGCATTTGGTACTAGATAATTGCTTTTTCTGGAAGATTTCCGGGTTAGAGGATACATTGGTTAAGGTTTAACTGCCTTCTACGGAATCGTTCGTACCCCCTCTCTTTGGAATAAGTCAAATTTCTTAGGTCGGTAATTCCCCTAACATGGATCGATATATTATATACAGGGGAACTCTCACTACAGGGGAGTCTCGGTATGAATTAAGTCAATAAAAAAATCCAATATCTTTCAATATTCGATTGAATTGTTCAAAAAAATATATTAATTATAGAAGTTTATTGCAGAAGTTTTGACTCAAGAAACGTTTCACACACATTTTAATATCTAAATGAATTAAATATTAATAAAAACATAAAAAACAGTAATAAAATAAACATGATGATGTTTGATTTGATGTTTAAAAAGCGTCCACTGCTTCACAAATGTTAATAATATTTGTAACGCAGTGGGCCCTCTTAAAATGCCAAACACTCATTCCTTAACAGTGAAGTCGAAACTCGTAAGATGTAGTTCTTCAGCCCTTGAATATTAGAGTAATGACAACTTATCAAACTCTTAAATAATTTGATTATTGTCAGAACTCCAATGTCCACGAACTTCATTAATGTTTCATTAAAATCTGCGAAGGCTGATATGAAACAACATTATTAGAAGCCAACCGAATTCACACATGGGCCTGAACACTAATAAGTTTGAGAAATTCAGGGCATGGCCACCTAACAAATATAACACATTGTCGGGCGGACCTGACCTGAACTTCTCAACTTTAGTCAAAAATGATGTTGATGATCTTTTGTATTTTGTTGAGGTGTTGCATAGTTTAAGACTTGTGAAATCTGAAATCGAACAAGGTTTAATTTTACTGGTTCGAAAAACAGATCCCTCATCTCAAAAACTTCACTTTTCGTAAATTAATTTAATCACCACGTTTAAAAATTTATGTTGGGAAGCTGTTGAGGAAATCAATTATACTTTGATTACAATTATTTTTTGAAAAATTAAACCCCCAATTTTTCCAAAGTTGTTGATATTAGAGTCTTACATTTTTCCTTTTTGGATGCAAAAATAAAACTAAAAACATAAAAGCAATTGATGCTAATTGTTGTAGTATGTTTATGTTTGAGAAATTTGGGATACCGAACAATTGTTAAATCTTCAACATATTTTGACAAAGGTCCAGTATCCTTAAGCTCCCAACATTTAATGTAGAGTTAACTGCTAGAAGTTCTTAAACAATAAACTAAAAGTATTAAACATACTTTATTTTAAACATTCCACGATTATAAATATGTAAATTATCACAAATATGTATTTTAAAAATGAAAATCTCCATTTTATTTAATTTTTAGTCTGTAAACGTCCAAATAATGTGAAGTAACTATGCAAATAGTATATGGGATTCCCCTCTTTATGTAAACTAGTTCTCTAGCTCAACATTTTCAGAAAGTTTAAGAAAATTTAAAGTAAAAATCTTTCAATTTTAGAAGCCCATTAAGAATTAATTGTTTGTTGTAGTATCACCAAAAAATAGCAACTTGATTTTAAACTTTTGTCAAAAAGAAAAATCTTAGACTGACATTAAAAGCTTTTCAGTTTTAGTGGTGCCATATCATAACCAACGCCCAAATTCATCCTGTAATTTAGTAAAAACTTTGTAGGATCTTCTTAAAGAATATACTCCATTCATAAAATAAGACCCATTGAACTGATTAAATAAATAAATCAATCACTTACACTACTTAATGATGAGTAAAAGTCCAATAAGTGTCGTCCTCCATTTAAAACCCCAACACTTTCAAGAAGTTCGAGTAAATTTAAAAGAACAATAACTATTTTAGTTTTAAAAGCTTTATTAAACTTGAACTTATCTTCAAACTTCAAAGGCAACTAAACTGTTGGCTTTAAACGTCTTGTCAGGAAGAATGAAGTTTGAAGACTGGCGTTGGAAGGATCTTCAACTCCAAACGGTACCACTGTATGCGCAAAGATAAGAAAAGTACAAATTTTGATGCAGTGCGCAGCACGTCACAAATACCGCCATCTTGTTCTAAATGTCAGACTTATTGTTTGAGTAACGGTCCTTTTACAAAAGGTTGATTTTTAATTTATGATACGTTGGTAAAAATGAAAGAGAACATTTTTACTAAATAAATCATTTTTTTCTGATGATAATCTTTAATTTACAATATCAATAACTCACAATTTTAGTGACGTATTGAGCAGCAATAATTTGTGATCATAAATAGAGTCAACCATTTTGTTTAGCCAACACCCATAAATTGAAATCATCTTGGAAAAACTTGATGTAGGAGTACTTTACATTTTATTTTTAATTTCTCACAAGGGCTTAATAAAATACTTTAAACAAAATTAAAAGTAAAAAGTGTTGTGAAATATTATGGGGGAATCCCAGAAGATATATGTATTTATTATTGGAGAATAATTATTATATATTTTATTGTAATTATATTATATTTTAATATATTGTTAGTAAAATTTATAATACACAATACAACAAAACAGAGAAATAACTTACAACTTGATCGTGCACAGATCTCCTACTTAATCTTCTGATGAAATCACTTCTCCTACTTTTACCAGCTTCACCAAGTTCTTTCCTTCATTGGTTAGCTTATCTGGAGACCTGAAGCCATATAGCTTCACTTCTCACATTTTTCTCGAGAAGTACTAATTGCCAAGGAACTGAAGCTACTGAAAATGACTCCACAAGACCCAATAAATAAGGCATTGCCCCACTTTAAAGTTCACGTCATCATTCCAACTTTCAGCAACGTCCAACAACATCATCGATGAATTTAAAGAAAGCTTGGATGATTTCTGATTGTCTTTAACTTCCCATACATCATCAACACCGTAATGGTATCCTTTTTATTGCCTTTTATCAGTTGGTGTTGGAATGAGACGGTAAATCACCAATACTGGCCGTACGAATTGGTAAGTCAGCACATTTTTTGTGAGATAGAAAAATGTGAAACTTCTCCAACGCCAGCTTGTTTATGTTGAAGGCACACGTTTTTAATCAGATAATTTGGTACGCCAGTAAAGCAAAATAAAAGGAAATGAAATCACTTGCGTTGATTTGTTGTGAAATATTTTTGTAAATGGAAAATTTTGCGTTATCAATATCGAGGAGACGAAATTAATTACTGATTTTTATCTAAATCACAGCTGATGCAGCTGATTTTTAATTAGTTAATCAATGAATAACCTAATTAATCTTCCTTCTATGTGGTCTTTGATTCTATTAAATTGTGGGTACCTAAACGCAGATCTTCGTTATCGTTGTGGTGCTTGTTTGTATAAAATACGGTTGACTAAATGCTGCAGATCTTCCATGGTTTTATCAATAGCAGCCGGTGATAACAGGTAGATAATAAAAAGCCGGTAGAAGAGTTGTCTGGCAGTCATTTTAATCACATCAACAAGTGCGTGTGTTACTGAAAGTAACATCAAAAACGTACAACCACGAGGTAAGCTCTAAATTGTCATACTTTATCAGATATTATTATTTTTATTTCAGTACCGGGAAAAATAATTTACGTTTTTGATCCATGGTTTATTATTTATTTATAATTTGAATAAATTTTTATGTTATATTTTAACATTTTGTATTATTTATTTGTTTCCACTTTGTATGTAATTTTGTATATTTTTTGGGTTGAAAATGGTGTATTTAGGTCCTATAATTGGTTATGAGTTCGAAAATCATCTTGAAACAACAGAAGCTACTAATAACCTTCACTAAGTTCTTAAACTAGATGCCATGAGTGATGAAGTAGCAGGATTGGTTTCGTTGGTTTAAAAGTTTCAGAAACCTGTTCCAACAAACAACGAAACTGAGCAATAAATATCTCATTCAAAATTCAACCTGACAAAATAAAAAGCTTTTTGGTTCTTCAAAACAGCAACACATAATAAAATTGGAGACCAGAAGGATGCTTCAAAATGTTAAATGGGAAGTTATACCACATGCACCATGAAGTCCACATAAACTCATGTTCAAAAGTTAGGTTATGTTAATTTTTATGACTTAAAATGGGTCCACTTTAACTGTACTTGATTGTATATATAGATAGTGAGTTCAAGAATTTCATCCATTTTAAAGGGGGTGGTATGGGGAGGAATTAGTTATAAGGACCGTACAGAATTGTATATACACAAGGGACATTGTTAATGGTATTCTACCAAACTTTTAAGCTGCTATCGGTGAGACCTTCGTGTTTATAGAAGATAATGCTCATTCCCTTCAGTCAGGAATTGTGCTCGAAGGGATCAAAACGTAGGGTATTGAGATCTTACAACTTCCCCCAAGGTCACCTGACCTAAATCCTATCGGGCATCCATGGGGTAAGCTGAAACGAAAGCTTTCAAACCATCAACCTCCCTAAGACTCTTCTAGAACTTCAAGTTATAATTTTGCCAACATGGGCCAATATACCCCAAGAAGAATTGAGTAACCTCAGATAAGAGATGTAGACGTTTATTATTTTGTACAAAGAATCCAAAATTTGCTTGTGGAACGTTGCCAAAAAATGGTTGATTTATATAATTATTAAGTGTAATATAAAATTTTAATAATCATTAATTTTTTACATTTCATTTCTTCCATAATCTGTTCTTTTTATTGAGTTACTATAAGTAAAATTCACAATTTACTGAATAATTGTCAATTTTTTAGTAATTATTTGTATAAATATAAATTTTTGATATTTATCATAAATTTAGGATTTTGTAGAATTCATTTCTTTCATAATTTCTTTTTTTATTAAGTTACTATAGAAGAAATTGATAATTTTCTGCATAATTATCAATTTTTTGTAATTATCTGGATAAATACTAAATTTCGAGATTTATTACTAATAATAAATTTTTTAAATTCTTGTTTATTTTATATTTTCCAAAATTTGCTGTGACAAGTGATTTTTACATACATGTTTCAACATTCCTAACTTTTGAACAAGAGTTTAGTTCAGATATTTCACCATGTAAAAATATTTATGTTCATTATTATCCAATTCATTTAGTATAAAGATTCCAAAATTTGCTTATAGAACGTTACTAAAAAATTGTTTATTATAATAATGATTAATTAAGTGTCTGGATAATTATCAATTTTTGATTATTATCTGGAAAATATAAAATTTTGATAATTATTATAGATATAGAATTTTTTATAATTCATTTCTTCCATAATTTGTTCTTTTTATTGAGTTACTATAAGTAATATTCATAATTTACTGGATAATTGTCAATTTTTTAGTAATTATCTGTATAAATATAAATTTTTAATATTTATCAGAGATTTAGAATTTTGTATAATTCATTTCTATCATAATTTCTTCATTTTATTGAGTTGCTATAGAAGAAATTGAAAATTTTCTGGATAATTATCTACTTTTCACTATTATCTGGAAAAATATAAAATTTTGATAATATATTATATATATAGAAGATTTTATAATTCATTTGTTAAAGTAAAATTCATAATTTACAAGATAATTGTTAATTTTTTAAGAATTATTTGCATAAATATAAAATTTTGATTTTTATTATAAATTTAGGATTTTGTATAATTCATTGCTTCCATAATTTCTTCTTTTTATTGAGTTACTATAGAAGAAATTGATAATTTTCTGGATAATTATAATTTTTTTGTAATTATCTGGATAAATATTAAATTTCGAGATTTATCACAAATATTGGATTTTTTTAAATATTGTTTAGTTTATATTTTCCAAAATTTGTTGTGACAAGTGATTTTTGCATACATGTTTCAACATTCCTAACTTTCAAACAGGAGTTTAGTCCAGATATTTCACCATGTAAAAATATTTATGTTCATTATTATCCAATTTACTTGATACAAAGAATCCAAAATTTGTTAAAAAATGGTTGATTTTAATAATGATTAATTAAGTGTCTGGATAATTACCAATTTTTCATTATTATCTGGAAAAATATAAAATTTTGATAATTATTATAGATATGGAAGATTTTATAATTCATTTCTTCCATAATTTGTTCTTTTTATTGAGTTACTTACTATAAGTAATATTCATAATTTACTGCATAATTGTCAATTTTTTAGTAATTTTCTGTATAAATATAAATTTTTAATATTTATCATAGATTTAGAATTTTGTATAATCAATAATTTCTTCTTTTTATTGAGTTACTATAGAAGAAATTGAAAATTTTCTGGATAATTATCTACTTTTCATTATTATCTGGAAAAATATAAAATTTTGATAATATATTATAGATATAGAAGATTTTATAATTCATTTCTTCCATAATTTGTTCTTTTTATTGAGTTACTATAAGTAAAATTCATAATTTACTGCATAATTGTCAATTTTTAGTAATTATCTGCATAAATATAAAATTTTGATTTTTATTATAAATTTACGATTTTGTATAATTCATTGCTTTAATAATTTCTTATTTTTATTGAGTTACTATAGAAGAAATTGATAATTTTCTGAGTAATTATCAATTTTTTGTAATTATCTGGATAAATACTAAATTTCGAGATTTATCACAAATAATGGATTTTTTAAAATCTTGTTTACTTTATATTTTCCAAAATTTATTGTGACAAGTGATTTTTATATACATGTTTCTTGTTCTTCTTATTGAGTTACTATAATTAAAATTCATAATTTACTGGATAATTGTCAATTTTTTAGTAATTATCTGTATAAATATAATTGTTGACATTTATTATACATTTAGAAATTTGTATAATTAATTTCTTTCATAATTTCTTCTTTTTACTGAGTTAGAAGAAATTGATAATTTTTTGGATAATTATCAATTTTTTGTAATTATCTGGATAAATACTAAATTTGTGAAAAAGAGTTTAGTCCAGATATTTCATTATCATCCATTTTATTTAGTGATTGACTGATTAATTAAATGTCTGAGAACAACATAAGATATTTAAACCAAAGATTAAATATGTACGCTTACAAAGAACAAATTACACATTTAATCTTTGGTTAAACGATAAAAACGTAAATTATTTTTTTCCCTGCGTAATAAAAGGCTTCATTTTCGTCAGATCCTTATTACTGATGTGGCTCAATTTCAATAAATTATGTGATGCAAAACAAATAAAAATAACACATAAATTTCAATAACTGTACCGATAATAAATTATCTGCTCTGATTGTAAAAAAATAAATATGCAAGATATGTAAATTCGTAACAGTCTTTCAAAGCACAATCACATTTAAATAATACGCGAACTTCAATGCCAGGTGAATTGACTTCGACACAGAAATTTTGGCGGTGGGAAATCCTGCACGTGATCCACACTAATCGGGACCATCGGATATACGGAAGCGATTGATTATTAACAATGCCATTTATGCATAAAATGGTAAATCATTCGAATTATCCCCGTTAACAGGTAGATTTTATGTTCGCCAATTTTATTAATAAGAGGAAGAGGACGGAACTGCTTCCTTCCACATGTCGGATCCAATATAATGGTAGTCTTGAACTTGTGAAGAACACGGTTGCATTGGACATGGCCGACGTGTTCTTTTAAATTAATTTTACCTCGATGTTGTTTTTGTTTTTTCACTATTATTCATTTTATGGCACATTATCAAGGGTTGTTTCGAATGTGAGCTTATCAGTGATATTAAGCTTACATTCTAGAACATTTTTTGTAATCAAATATTTGTGTGAAATGTGATATCTTGGCGAATCCTCGAAAGGAAATATTGGAAATGATTTATTATCAAACGCGATAACACTTTGTTTGTTACATAAAATTTAATACACACAGAATAAACATAAAATATCGAAGGATTTCACGTTATCAAACTATTATTCAGAACCAAATACCATACATTGGTAATGTAAAACTGTTTTTAAAAAGATAGAAAGTATTTAACGTTCGTAAATCTTTTGTACCCAAGTATCGTGCCATTCAAGATGGAAAATGCTTTATCATCAAATATATTACATTGTTTGTTTATTAAATGAATCGCATATTCTTTTTGAATGAATAAAAAATATCGGAAGATTTTACCTTATCAAACTATTACTCATGTATAAGTAATATTTATAATATTCTAAAAAGATGTCCTTGGTCATCGTTACTAATATTTATACTTGTTAATTATCTTGATAATAATCGTGATTTAATATAAAATTAGACTAAATAGAACTCAAAACTGATAAGACTAAAAATGCTTAAAATAGGCATAAAAATATAAATAATAAACTAAATTCTAAAACTGAGATTATAATTTGTAGTTTGACACTTTATTTAACTTTAATTTATTTCTTTAAAATAAATATAATAATATATTAAAAATTATATTCTCCCGGATAATAATCAATTTTTGGTAATTATCTGGATATATTCTTATATTATAATATTCTGATATTTTCTTCCATAATTTGTAATAAAAATAATCTTAAAATTATTTTGTCTCTTGATATTGAATACATTAAAATTGATAATTGCCTGGATAATATCAATTTTGCATAATTATCTGGATAAATATCAAATTTTAAAATATATTAAAAATATTGGATTTTTTAAAATCTTATTTAGTTTATTTCTTCAATAATTTGTTGTTTTCATTGAGAGACCATAAGTAAAATTGATAATTTTCTGGATAATTATTAATTGTTCATTATTATGGATAAATATAAAATTTTGATAATTATCATGGATAAAATTTTGTACAATTAATTTGTTTCATAATTTTAATTTTTTGCAATTATCTGGATAATTATCAAATTTCAAAATTTATCACAAATATTGAATTTTCAATAAGTTGTTGTTTTCATAGTGCTACCAAAAGTAAGATTGATAATTTTCTGGATAATTATCAATTTTTCCTTATTAAGTTTATAAATATAAAATTTTGATAATTATCATAGATATAGAATTTTCTATAATTGATTTTCTTCATATTTTGTTCTTTTTATTAAGTTACTATAAGTAAAATTCATAATTGTCAATCTTTAGTAATTATCTATATAAATATAAAATTTTGATATTTATCATAAATTTAAGATTTTGTGTAATTCATTTCTTTCATAATTTCTTCTTTTGAATTACTATAAGAAAAACTGATAATTTTATCCCGAACAAATTTTTCGTTATTATCTGGACAAATATACATTTTGATATTTATCATAGATATAGACCTTTTTATAATTTATTTCTTCCATAATTTATTCTTTTATTGAACTATAAGTGAGATTGATAATTTTCTTGATAATTATCAATTTTTACTAATTATCTGGATAAATATAAGATATTAATATTTATCATAAATATTAAAATCTTTAAAATCATGCATTTCATTTCTTCCATTAATTGTTCTTTTCATTGATATTGACAATGATCTGGATAATTGTCAAATTTTTGTCATTATACGGATAAATATCAAAATTATTATCTATCTGAAATATCGTTATTTTGAGTGAGATTGATAATTTTCTATATAATTATTAATTTTTCCAAAGTATCTGGATAAATATAATATTTTGATATTCATCATAGATGTAGGACTTTTTAGAATTTTCAAAATTATTTAATTTAATTTTTATCTTAGAAATTCTAGAATTATGAAATTTAAATAATATTTCTAAAGTGAAGAAGTGAGATTGATAATTTTCTGGATAATTATCAATTCTTAGTAACTATCTGAATAAATATAAAATTTTAATATTTATTATTAACACTGAAATTTTTAAAGTCTTTTGTATTTCGTCTCTTCCAATAATTGTTGTTTTCATTAATGTTGACAATGTTCTGGATAATTGTCAAATTTTTGTCATTATATGTCAATTATGATTTATCTGAAATATCGTATTTTTTTAATTTCGAGTGAGATTGATAATTTTCTAGATAATTATTAATTTTTCCAAAATATCTGGATAAATATAACATTTTGATATTCATTACAGATATAGGACTTTTTAGAATTTTTAAAATTATTTAATTTAATTTTTATCTTAGAAATTTAAGAATTATGAAATTCAAATAATAGTTCTGAAGTGAAGAAGTGAGATTGATAATTTTCTGGATAATTATCAATTCGTAGTAACTGTCTGGATAAATATAAAATTTTGATATTTATCATAGATATAGATTATGATTTATCAGAAATATCGGATTTTTTAGAATCTTGTTTAGTTCATTTCTTCCATAATTTGTCATTTTCATTCAATTACAATAAATGAGATTGATAATTTTCTGGATACTTAACTTTTTTATAATTATCTGGATAACTATAAAATTTTAATATTTATCATAAACAATAAAAAATTTAAAATCCTGTTTAATACTTTCTTCCATAATTTTATCTGGATAAATTTAAAATTTTATGATAAATATATAAACATTGAAAATTTTAAAATTATCTTTATTTCATTTCTTTTATAAATTGTTTTTTTCAATGAGACTGACAATTTTCTGGATAATTGTCAAATTTTTTAATTATCTAGATAAATATTTATTATAAATATAGGATTTTTAAAATTAGTTAATTCATTTTTTTTAAATTTGTTCCGTTCATTAAGATTGATAATTTTCTAAATAATTATCAATTTTTTATAATTATCTGGATAAATAATTTAAAATTTAGGTTTTTTTATAATTTTGTTCATGTGCATTATCTGGATAATTATAAAATTTTGACTTTTATTATAATCATATATTTTTTTAGGTTCCTGATGTTAATAATTTGTTCATTGATAATTTATAATTGACTAAATTATTATAAAAAAAACATGAAACCCATAAAATTATTGAATTACAATTAAATTAAAATAGAGACTAACCATATATTTAAAAAATAATTTTCAATGATATTAACTTCCTACAATTTCATCCGGAACTAATAATAAAACGCATTTGTTTATAATGGTTGTAAATCACAGGTCTGATTTGCGCTCACAACAGTTTAAATTATACAAATCTTTCAGTTTCAAGATCAGTCCCCGTCTCATGAATCAGCGATATCCTTTTGCGGTCTTCGACTGCTCCCAACTTCCGATTTGTCTTGTTCTTCTCTTCCTATACACGCACACAGTTAGACAGCACAAACCGTTCATGTTGTTTATGTAATTGGTAAAAAAAAAGTGTTTTCTTCCGGGTGTCCAAATCAATTTTCGGTGCCAGCCACTTCCTGGTAGCTCTTGGCAATTGTCGAACGCCGAAGCGAGAAAAGGAGATACAGAACGACCTTCACGTGGCCAAAAACAAAATGCAAAGTCCGAATGGGTGTATGTATGGTGTACAACAAGCTGAGCGTGGTTTTTTTTTTACGGTTAATTTATGATTGTGCCAGAAATAAATTTCTAATAATACCCGATCGTCAGATTTTTTCCGCGCCTTAGGTCATGCGAGACATGGGAATTTTTTTGCAATCGCCAAATACGATAATTTAAATAATGCGACTGCTTAGCCTATAAAGTCGGATCAGTCGTGAGCGTGCCTTTTTTTTATGGGGATTATGAAAATAATAAATCCATTTGTATTAATATAAAAAGTTGTTTTAAATAACAAATTACATAAATGGAAAATGACCGTAGTGCTAAATTTCGTCATTAATTAAGTAATAAAGATCGGGCCACAAAAAAAAAACAACAACTTATTGATTTATCGATGGGTTCGGTGTCTGTTTGGTGTGGAATTTTCCCCTAAAATGTGCAAGTGTATGTTTGTTACGGTGCGATTAACGTTTGCTTGCGCTAATCACGATAAAATTATTTGATGAATCCTCACACGCAATCGTAAATATGCAGATATAAATATTCAAATCCGCCTATCTGTTTGCCTATTTGCGGTTGTTGTGTGGAAAGTTTTCTAGTCGGTATGGCTAACTTTATTGGTGAAATTGTGAAATTTAATGAATCCTTTACGTAATAAAATATGACAATTAGCGATTTTATGCTGCGAATTGTTAGCACCAGTATGGATTTGGCACTGTGAATAACGGTCATAACTCTTGTGTTTGCATTTCAGTAAAATCATGTCGAAATTTGACTTATTGTTAAGCAACTTTAGACTGGGTGGCCATTATTTTTGTTAATTATTGTTCATTTTTGGCTAGTTGATACTAATATTGAAATTGGAAGTTTATAAAAATATTAAACTTGAATATTTTCTAGAAAGTTTACATAAAAAATATGATAAATGATGGAATTTCTTTATTATATCTAATTATCAAACAATTCTAGACTGTGCCTGCAATTTTTTGACAATTTAAAAAAAAATTGTTTTCAATATGTAATATATTAGAATGTTTTCTAGAAAATTCATGAAATAATAAAAACAAGTAAGAAAATGTCAAAATTATTTTATTTTAAAACAATTCTAGACTTTGCCTGTAAATGTTTGGCAAATTTCATAAATCAAAAAAATATAATTTTCAATATGTAATATACTAGAATGTTTTCTAGAAAATTCGTGAAATAATCAAAATTGTCAAAATGTATGTTATTGTCAGGCAATTTTAGACTCTGTCTGTGATTTTTGAGAAATTTAACAAATTTTGAACAAAAATATATGATAATGTTTTTTAGAAAATTCATGAAATAATAAAAATATAAAATCTTGACAAAATTATCTGATTCTAAGACACTTCTAATCTCTGCCTGTAATTTTTTGTCAAATTTGATAAATCATAAAATGTAGTTTTCAAAATGTAATATATTACAATGTTTTCTAGAAAATTCGTGAAATAATAAAAACAAATAAAATTATGTCAAAATGTATCTTATTGTCATATAATTTGTTATCTGTGATTTTTTGACAAATTTAATATATTTTGAAAATAAATAAAGTTTTCTAGAAAGTTCATGAAATAATAAAAATACAAAATCTTGTCAAAATTATCTTATTTTAAGACAATTCTAAACCTTACCTGTAATTTTTTGGCAAATTTGATAAATCATAAAAAATAATTTTCAATATATAATATATTAGAATGTTTTCTAGAAAATTCGTGAAATAAACAAAATTATGTCAAAATGTATGTTATTGTCAGGCAATTTTAGACTCTGTGATTTTTGATAAATTTAATAGATTTAACATCAAAAATAATTTTCAATATGTAATATATTATAATGCTTTCTAGAAAATTCGTGAAATAATAAACAAATAAAATTATGTCAAAATATATCTTATTGTCAGACAATTTTAGACACTGTGATTTTTTAGAAAATTTAATGAATTTTGAAAACAAAAATATATAATAATGTTTTCTAGAAAATTCATGAAATAATAAAAATATAAAACCATGTCAAAATTATCTTATTCTAAGACAATTCTTTGGTAAATTTGTTAAATCATAAAAGATAATTTTCAATATGTAATATTTTAGAATGTTTTCTGGAAAATTCTTGAAATAACAAACAAATAAAATTATGTCAAATTGCCATCTTATTATCTAAAAATTTTAGTCTGTAATCTTTTTGCAAATTTAATAAACTTTGAAAACTAAAATATATAATAATGTTCTTTAGAACACTTATGAAATAATAAAAACATAAAATCATGTCAAAATTATCTTATCTAAGACAATTCTAGACATCCTGTAAATTTTTGGCAAATTTGATAAATCATTACAAAAAGAGTTTTCAAGATGTAATTAATATATTAGAATGTTTTCTAGTAAATTCATGAAATAAAAACAAATAAAATTGTATCAAAATATATCTTATTGTCAAATAATTTTAGGCTCTGTTTTTGACTTTTTGGTAAATTTAATAAATTTTGAAAACGAAAACTTAATATTTTCTAGAAAATTCATGAAATCATAAAAAGATAAAATCATGTCAAAATTATTTTATTTAGACAATTTTAGACTGTAAATTTTTGGAAAATTTAATCAATAAAAAAAGTTTCTAGAAAAAAATTTCTACAAAATTCGTGAAATAACAAATAAAATTATGTTAAAATATATTATTGTCAGACAATTAAAACTTTTTTGGTAAATATTTTTTGAAAACAAAAATGTATATTAATGTTTTCTAGAAAATTCATGAAATAATAAAAACATAATAATCTTATTTTAAGACAATTCTAGACTGCCATGTAAATTTTTGACAAATTTGATAAATCATTAAAAAAATAGTTTTCAAGATGTAATATATTAGAATGTTTTCTAGAAAATTCTTGAAATAACAAACAAAATTTAAAATATTATCTTATTGTCACAAAATTTTAGATTCTGTTGTTGATTTTTTGGCAAGTTTAATAAATTTTGGAAACAAAAATGTATAATACTGTTTTCTAGAAAGTTCATGAAATAATAAAAACATAAGACTTTTTGATAAATTTAATAAATTTTGAAAAAAAGTTTTTCTAGAAAATTCAGAAAATAAACAAAAAAATATCTTATTATTAGACAATTCCTGTGATTTTTTGACATATTTAATAAATTTTGAAAAAAAAAAAATACAATTTTTAATACACTAGAATGTTTCATAATAATAAAAGAATGTATGAAATTATTTTTGAGAATTTTTGAAAAAAATGAAGCAAGTCCGTTATACAGTACATTAAAATGTTTCATAGAAAATGTACATAATAATGAATTAAATTTAAATTTCAGTTTGTGTTTGGGAATTTTTGGCAAATTTAATAAACTTTGAAAAAAAAAAAATAAATTGTTTGCACTATGTAGGACATTAAAATGTTTCCTCGAATATTTACGTAATAATAAAAAGAATGTTTGCATTTCAATAAAACCATGTAGAAATTTGTCTCATTGTTATTCACCTTTAGTCTGTGAATCATTCCTATTGTAAATATTTGGCAAGTTGGAAAAAAGAATAGTTTACAATATGCGATACATTAGAATCTTTTCTACATAACACTAATATATAATACATGTATAAATATATTTACACTTAGATTAAATCATGCCAAAATTTATCTTATCGTTAGACAATTTTACACTATCTGTGTGACATATCTATTAAATTTCGAAAAAAAAAGTAGTTTACAATATGTAATATTTAATGCTTTCTAGAAAATTCGTGTAATAACAAATAAACGTTTGTATTTTACAAATTTACATAATATGTAAAAAAAAGAATGAACGTCAAGGTCTTCCCGAAACCCGTACCAACGAGAAAGAGGCTCCAACAAAAAGTTGGACAAATGGATTCCACATAAATTAAATGCGTAAAACAAAATTAGGTGTGTGACAATTGCCAATTCCTTCCTTGCATTCAAAGCAAATGAGCTTTTAATTAGTCGCATTGTTGCATAAATCGAAAAATGGGTTAATTACGATTATTCACGTTGGTATGGACAATTGGCTGTTGGTTGGTGGCACTATACTTTACCTAAGATTTTGATGGCAATGTCGTGAATTGCCACGAGGTCAACTTGAGCAAGTTCTTGGACAACTTACTCAAAGAAGAGACTCGTGTCATATTGGAGTCTCAAAGAAAGGTTAAAATGAGAATACTTCATGTGACTATTGTGTAATAGTTAATGCTTTCTAGACAATCAAACAAATGTTTGCATTTTACAAATTTACTCAATAACAAAAAGAATGGACGTTAAGGTCTTCCTAAAAGCTGTACCAACAAGAAAGAGACTCCCGTAGGGAATTTCGACAAAAAGTTAGACAAATGGGTTCCACATAAATTCTTTCTTGCATTCAAAGCAAATGAGCTTTTTGTTAATCATACTTTATCTAAGATTTTGATGACTACATGGTGAACTGCTACGAGGTCAAATTGATAAAGTTCTTAAACTCTTTACTTAAAGAGGGAGGTTCTTTAGTCAATTGAAAAAGCTTCTTCATGACAACACAAGACCTCATGTCATATAAGAAATTCAAAACTTCAAAATGAGAATACTTCTCAGTATAGACAATTATTATGTAATACTTAACACTTTCTAGAAAATTCATGTAATACAAACAAATGATTGCATTTTACAAATTTACATAATAACAAAAAGAATGAACCTCAAGGTCTTCCCAAAACCTGTACAACAAGAAAGAGGCTCCACGTAAGGAATTCCGACAAAAAATTAGACAAATGGGTTCCACATAAATTAAATGGGATTGCCAATTCATTCCTTCCACTCAAAGCAAATGAGCTTTTTATTAATCGTATTGTTGCATGTATCGAAAAATGGGTTAATTATGGTCATTCTCGTTGGTCTAGACAATTGATTGAAGCTGGTGGAACTGATCTTTACGCAAGATTTTGTTGTGGACTGTCAAGAAATCAAATTGGACAAGTTCTTGAATAACTTACTCAAACAAGAGGTTCTTTAGTCAGAGAAAACTTCTCCATGACAATCCAAGACCACATGTCATATTAGAGACTTAAAGAAAGCTTCAAAGTGAGAATACTTCTCCATGAGGTTGCTACTTTTTCATTGTCAAGTTTTGTATGTAAAACCTGTTTAATTGTGAAGAAAAGTCAAAACTGAGTCTGATGTGTCAGTTCTATTTTTCTCGTGGTTTATCGGCTCAAAAGTGTTGATTATCTTCTAAGGTAAAGTTATTTTATACAACACCCAAATACATCAGAACATTTTCTAGAAAGTTTGCAGCTAAAAAAGGTTTGGATGTCAATAAAATCACGTCGAAATTTATCTTATCAATAGACAAGTTCAGTCTGGATGTCGCCCCATTAGTGACTCTTTGGCAAAACTTATACATGTTGAAATAAAAAAATTACAATATGTAACACTTCAGAATGTTGTCCAGATTTTTTTTTAAATAACATAAAAATAAAAATTATTTATTTTGCGATATGCGGTTTCCTTGGCTTGAAATCCATTTCCTGCGTTCGACCGCAATCAATTTTTCAAAATATTCCGCTTGTTATTAATTACATAACGCATTCCGGACGAAAACAAATTGGATATGTGCATTTTCAAACGGTGTCACCGTGATCGGGTGTTTTTATTATGTATTTACATTATTACACAATATAAACATAACTTAGTTATTAATAGAGAAAATGCGCAAAAAATAATCTAAGCGTTGACTAAGACCCACGCCAAAAATTAATAAATTTAGTACTATTAGTCGATGTTTTATGCCGATTTAGTAATGTTAATTTTTGTGAGTAAATTAGGGTTCAAAATGTTAATTTTTACAACATATTTTTAAGTATTTTTGACGTTCTAATTACTGGAATATTCAATATTATTAAGTAGAGTAAGGAAAAATTTAACTAGGTAAATAAAATAATTAATTGTTAGTATTAAATTTGTATTTTCAGTATCAGAAAATTAAGCACTTAAATATTGGAGATTATAATTATAATTAATATAATATAATTGATAATATGCTTCTCGTCTCGACACCATCTAATCCAGATTGCAGCGAATTCTTTCAGGATCTACTCCGGATCAGTAAGAACAAAAAGAAGAAGTTAAGCACCAAAATTACTAAAGCTAAAATGACAACCAAAAACACGTCAGTATTCATATTTTCCAGAAGATTTTTTGATTTATAAGGAGGAGGTTGTTTTGTTGCCAAAGTCTAGTTCATATCCCGAAAATTAATTAAAAAATTAAAACTTAATTTTAATAAATGTACCCTTTCCTAATAATTACTAATAGTTTTTGATATTATAAATCGGTTGTTCGTCAGTCATAAAATATTGTACAATAGATAAGATCATCAGGAGATAACTTAAACAAAATATGCACTAAATTTGACAAATTTTTGAAGGCAACCTCCTAATTTCATTCCATGCACATTCATGGCTGTATTTGTTCAGATATTCTCAGTGGTAATTCAGAATATTATATTGAAAATGTCTCTGAAAGGACTAATTATAATGAGTCATAGAAACATTAGTGAAAAAAAAGTGGAGCAACCTTTTAAATAGTTGTACAGTTATATTTTAGTACATGAATTTAAATATTTTGTTGGCAAACACATTTTTATATACCAGTGTACACATAAAATCTTAATTATTACATTAAATTTCCAAAAGTTGTTCAACATTTTCCACTATTATATACTCCATTTATTCTATTTAGATATCGCTTTTTTGCTTTGTAATGTCATATTTAAATGATAATTCAGAATCAGAATCAGAAAATTTTTTTCAAAAAATTATGAAAGACTTAAAGTTTGTCTATTTTATCGTTTCTCTAAAGACTGACTGACATAAAATGGTACAAAATGAATCAAGGAAAACTATTTCTTTAATGCTAAGCTAATTAAGAATATTTACTTTTCTTGTAGAACTGATGGTATACACTTATTAAGAATAATTATATATGTGCTACTGTCACTACTGACAAAAACGATTATAATGAGAGAAGTAGATAACTTTATCTCACATTTGTAAAAGATACTTACCAACCGCATCTTCTATGATAATAACAGATTATTACTAATAATTATCAATAATTTGTCCTGGAATAATCAAAATGGAAATATCCATTATTTCAAGCATATTTATTATTATTATGAGTTTTCTATTTAGGTATCGTTCATTTGCTGGTAAAATACTTACTAAATACTAGTTGTCAGTTAATATTTATATTTTGGAAGTCATTCAAAATTTGTACATAAAGTACAAGAATAAAAAATTTCACATTTTAAGCATCTAAATATTTATTTATTATTATATTATCTCTCTTCAGTTATTGTTTATTTGTTTATAAAATGATTGATTCTTAATTATTCCTTTTTATAATTATATAAATAAATGTTACTAAAATATTAAAATGTTGAGAAATATTTTAATAAACCTGTAATAAAAAAGAGGGCTTTTAGTTAATAATTTTATTTTGGAAGTTGTTTTATTACTAATTAAAAATTTATTCATTAAGTCAATAGGAAGTTTTCTATTTAGGTATCGTTTATTTGTTAATAAAATTCTTAATAAAGTGATTGAAACTTTATACATAAAATAAATAGAATAAAAATTGATAAAAATTGATAAATAAATTGCTCCTCTTCAATTATTGTTTATTCGTTTAAGAAATAATTAATTGATCCTCAACTACTCCTTTCTGTAATTATATAAATAAATGATACTAAAATATTAAAATGTTCAGGAATATTTTAATAAACTTATAATAAAAATTATTATTATTATATATATTTATTCAGTTATTATATGTTTATAAAATAATTAATTGATTCTCAATTATTCCCTTTTATAATTATATAAATAAATGTTACTAAAATATTAAAATGTTCAGGAATATTTTAATAAACATATAAATAAAAAAGATTATTATTTTTATTAAGATCATCATTCATAATTATCAAAATTTGTTATGGAAATATCAAATTGGAAATATGATATAATTAATGTTGGTTTGCAGTTAATACTTTTATTTTGGAAGTTGTTTTATTACTAATTAAATAAAGT
The DNA here is from genome assembly GCF_024364675.1 of Aethina tumida. Classification (NCBI taxonomy): domain Eukaryota; kingdom Metazoa; phylum Arthropoda; class Insecta; order Coleoptera; family Nitidulidae; genus Aethina; species Aethina tumida. The sequence continues at coordinate 9,285,703 of NC_065435.1, read as the reverse complement.
AATTGAATATTTGTACATAAAGTCTATAGGAATAAAAATGTTTACATCTCAAGCATCTAAGTATTATCATAAGTTTTCTATTTAGGTATCGTTTATTTGACAATAAAATACTTAATAAATACTGTTCTCAGCTTTTATTTTGGAAATTGCTTCATTAAGTCTTTGAAAATTTATACATACAATCAATAGAACAAAAATATTCTCATTTCAAACATTTACTGTTATATTATCTAAATATATATATATATTAATAAATGTTATTGAAATATTAAAATGTTCAGGAATATTTTAATAAACTTATAATAAAAAAGATTATTAAAATATTATTATTATTGCTATTATTATTATTAAAAAGTTAAGGAATAAAAATTTTAACATTTCAAGTATTTAAATATTTATTAACTATTATTATGTTATCTAAATCTCTCTTCAGTTATTGTTTATTTCTATATAAAATGATAAAGTTGATTCTCAATTATTCCTTTTTATAATTATATAAATAAATGTTACTAAAATATTAAAATGTTCATAAATATTTCAATAAACTTATAATAACAGAGATTATTATTATTATTATTAAGATCATTCATAATTATCAGTATTTGTTATGGAAATATCAAATTGGAAATAATCTATTATTTCAAAAATCTAATTATTATTATTATAAGTTTTCACTTTAGGCATTGTTTATTTGCTAATAAAATACTTAATAAATACTGGTTCTCAGTTAATACTTTTATTTTGGAAGTTGCTTTATTATTACTTAAATAAAATCATTGAAATTTTGTACATAATGTTAATAAAATAAAAATTTTCGCATTTCAAACATTTAAACATTTATTTATTATTGTGTTATCTAAATAATCTCTCTTCAGTTATTGTTTATTTGTTTATAAAATGATTAATTGATTCTCAATTATTCCTTTTTATAATTATATAAATAAATGTTACTGAAGATCACAATTTTCAGGAATATTTTAATAACCTTATAATATATTATTATTTATTATTATATATTATTATTAGTATAATAATTTGTTTTGGAAATATTCTATTATTTCAAGCATTTAATTATTATTATAAGTTTTACATTTAGGTATTGTTTATTTGTTAATAAAATACTTAATAAATACTGGTTTTCAGTTAATATTTTTACTTTGGAAGTTGCTTTATTATTAATTAAACTGTCATTGAACATTTACACATAAAATTATTAGGAATAAAAATTTTAACATTTCAACCGTATAATTAATAAATTACTTATCTTCAATTATTATTTATTTGTTTATAAAATATAATTAAAATCGTTGGACATGAGCATCCAACTATATGCTTCTGTTACACATTAGTTACTGACTGATCATTGATATGATATTCCAATTCATCTAATCGCTGAGTAGAGATTACAATTATACATATATATAATAAATGTAGTAACTGATAATCCGTCCATACAAAGTTAAGTGTGTTTTAGAGAAACAAGTCATAGTTTTTCTTTACTATTAATTTTCTTAATGAAAAATGGAATAAACCTGTGATCAGTGTTAATGTTTAGGAACATTTCATCAAACATCAAAATCAAACTTAATAAAATCGACAAACAAATAAAAAAGATTTGATTACCAAAATGTATAATGTGGGAGTTGTAAGGCAAATTTCAATGCATCGATATGATTCGTTGGAATACATTGACGGCGTCTCTTCCTCATCCGAAAACTCGTTACGAATTGTTGAAGACGAAAAGGACATATGTGATCCTGAGGACTTGAAATATGTAAGTACCAGTTTCGCTGTAAAAATTCAGTCGCCAATCTATTCGACACGACCGTTCTATTTTTGTACACATCCACAAAAACACTCAGACATTAACAAGGTAAAAAATAAAAAAACATTTGATACACGTGTATTCGTTGTTACAACGTGTAAAGTATAGACAGTAACCGGTCATGAAGTATTCCAAATTGCGTGAATCACCAATACTGAGCTACGTAAGTGTTGCATCATTAAAATTTTAGGTGATTTTTGCACATTTACCCACTTGAACGACGGTTGACCATCGCCCAGGTGATGTGCAAACATCCTCACGTGCGCCAATCTAATCTACGAGTAGATGGTTTTCACACATTGACCCAAAGCCGTAGTACCAACGACTAAGCGTCACCAACATGCAAATCGTTCCGAGAAACAATGAAATCCTTTAACCTTCCCCCGTTGTGCAACCGTGCCGAAATAGAAACGGACGTTTTACATCTAAAAATGAAACCAGTCCGCCGTGCGTGGCTGTCGGAACGGTTAAAGAGGTGTGTCATGACGTCACGTACACATCCCATCCTTCGATAGATGTTAAAAAAAAATAAACACGGTTTGTTTTATTTTGCACAATTCGATTTGGCTGTTACGTGACCATTTCGAATGGCCGTTCTCTATTTGTAAACGTTGGGTCGTTGATAGGACGTCGATTTTGATTGCTTCCAGTGGGTACTGAAGGTCGATTTTTTTCGATTTCCCGGTGGTACCCAAAAGCACGTTGACGTAGACTGTTTTTTTTTCAACACGATTTCGGATTATTTGTGTGGATTTACTGTTGTCATGGGACAAACTCCTGACCTTGGTACTTGGTGACGTAGGAAGGCTTGTCCGCACACACAGCTCTGATTGGACACCGTTCAACGCTCCCCCAGTTGTTGCCACATTCCAAGCGACGTGTACATGTGTATGCTACGTTGCTTTTACCTTTCATAACAAAAATTGCATCAGCCAACCTGAACAACGTGTGCACGTCGTACTTCTGTCCCAATAATAAAATGAAGAGGGGAAAAAAATGGTCGGTTGAAAGAATCGATTGTTCTTATCATGCCCGGTTACATAACCACGATAAAAACGACACAGAATTAACGTTTAATTGCGCCGGATTAAGGTGGATGATCAATCACCATGCGGTACCACCTATTTCGACGGCTGCGTCTAATAAAAAAATCACTAATCCATAAGGCAATATTTGTACAGACTAACGTCAGTTTTGCAAGGCTATTTTTATCCACAATACACCTAAAATAAAGTCCAGTCTGACGCATAAATGACAGGCTTTGCATAATGTTCTTGGAAATTTCCATTGCATTCAAATGGCAGGCTGTACGGGTCGGGCGTCGTACCAGTGGAAATTTCCATTCTTCGAAAGTGTCTCGCTATAAATAGTAACAATTCGTTATAAAAAAAAATAACATACACTCGTTATCTTACGGATTTCCATGTGATAAGTACGCACGTCGAAATTGCACCATCCGTACTATTCCATGGAAATGGAAAATAAAGGGTACTTTCGTTGATCCGTCATTAAATATATTAATCAGAATCGTGATAATCTTATTTTCGTCTGTACAATCGTTTTTCCAGTCGGTGGATCTGATTAATTTATTGCTGGATTAAATTATTACTAAAAGCCTCCAGCGCAAATATTTTTATTCTACTCGACTCAAAATTTAATTTTTTTTGTTTCCTGTGAATCTTGTAATCAATTTTTTTGTAAAATCAATTTGTTACTGTTTTAAATAAATGTAAAACGTCTGAGATAAACAAATATATCCTTGATAAAGTTTTAAATCATTTTTTTATTTAATTGATTCTTGATTAAATTGTAAATTATTATTTTTAATCTTCAATTTAGTATTTTTTGATATTTATTTCTGGCTTAAACTTTCGTAAATTAGGATTTAATTGATTTATTATTGTGTTGAATAATTGTAAAGTGTCTGAAATAATTTTTATTATTTTATTGACTATTTATAAAATTTTTAGTTACTTTTTCCTGCTAATTTTTAAACAAAAATAAACAAATTTACAATATTTATTAAAAATCTTAGTATTAATTTTGAGTATTTTATAATAAACCAAACAAAGTCAGTTAATAATTAACTAATTTAGTTATAAATAAATAATAAATAATTATAAATCGTCTAAATCAAATATTACTGATTTATTGACTCTTGTTAAAATTTTAAATTATTTTTTTCCTGTCAATTTTTAGGTATAAATGAGTAAAACGTAGAATAAATAAATATAAACAAATTTACTATATTTATTACAAATTTTAGTAAGTAATTTTGAATATTTAGTAATAAACCAAATAAAGTCAATAATTAACTAATTTATAACTACTTTAAATAATTGTAAATCGTCCAAGTCAAATATTATTGATTTATTGACTCTTGTTAAAATTTTAAACAATTTTTTTCACTCAACTTTTTGACATAAATGAGTAAAACGTAGAATAAATAAATATAAACAAATTTACAGTATTTATTAAAAATTTCAATTATTAATTTTAAGTATTTAGTAATAAATTAAAGAAAGTTATTAATTAATTAATTTACAACTGCTTTAAATAATTATAAATCGTCTAAGTCAAATATTATTGTTTTATTGACTCTTTTTAATATTTTAAATCATTTTTTTCATCTCAATTTTTTGACATAAGTGGGTAAAACGACGAACAAATTTATTTTATTTATTAAAAATTTTACTAATTTTGAGAATTTACTAATAAATTAAAAAAGTCAATAATTAATTAATTTATAACTGTAATAATTGTAAATCGTCCAAGTCAAATATTATAGTTTTATTGACTCTTGTTAAAATTTTAAATTATTTTTTACCTGTCAATTTTTAATAAAAAATAGTAAAACAAATAAAAATAAATAAATTTTGAGTTCAAGCTTTAATTAATTTATTGACTCTTCAGAATCTTTTCCTGTCAATTTTTCTTAAATAAATATAAATTCTTAAATAAATATAAATAAATTATTTATATTTATTAAAAATTTTGTGTATTTTTTAATATTTTTTGGGAATAAACTAAGGAAAATCAGGTTTTAAGTAATTTATAACTACTTTAAATAATTATAAATCGTATAAGTCAAATATTATTTTATTGGCCCTTAATAAAATTATAAATTATATTTTTTTGTGAATGAGTAAAACATAGAAATAGAAAATATAAATAAATTTTCTGTATTTATTAAAAAAAACTTGAGTATTTATTAATATTTTGTTAATAAACTAATTGAAATGAAGATTTAATTAATTTATTATAATGTTAAATAATTCTGAGTAGGTGTCTGAGATAAATATTATTATTTTATTGTTGATGCACTTTTAAATTATTGTTTTCATGTCAATTTTTTTAATAAAAATTAGTAAATATAAACAAATTTACTTAATAAATATTAATGATATTTTTTATATGATTTATCAATAAACGAACCACAATCAAAATTTAATTAACTTATTATTGTGTTAAATAATTATAAAGTGTATGAGATAATTTAATGAAATAAATCAATTTTATTGACTTATCTCACAAAATTAGTAAAACTTACATCAAATAAACATAAACAAATTTACTACACTGATTATTAATTAATAATCTTTGTACCTGAGTATTTTTAATTTTTTTACCTTTTTTAGTAACAAACTGATGCAAATCAATAATTAATTAGTTATCACGTTAAATAATAACTTTTTCTTGTAATTTTATAATGAAAATGAGCAAAACACTGCACTCATTAATAAACTCGATTAAACAACTTGAGCATTTTCAAATCTAATTTCGAAATAAACTAATAGAAACAATTATTCCGAATTAAAAAATACTGCAAGCTGTTAAAATGATGCACGTACGTGTCTGCAGTCACGGATTTTAATGGCACTTATTTCTGAAGAAAAAAAAACTGTTTCATTAATCTAAAAATATATTTTTTTAATTGTTTAAACACAATACAAGTAAATACGGGTGTTAACAAATAATAGTATTAGCAACAATAATTGTTTATTGATTATTATAAGTAAGTTGATTACTGTTGGAAAAAAGTTAGGCGCACGTTGATTTCAATAATTAAAAATATTCACCTACAATTAATCTATTGTATTGTTTCCCGACGATAAACATCTATTTTGTATTAGTCTTTCAATTAAATTATTAAAATATAACAATGAATTGGCAAAGGAAATTGCATTCCGAAGATATTAAATAAAATTTAAGTGATAAGATGTAATTATTCACTTTATAGTTCCTTTATTGGGTTTAGATTTGGTCTGGTGGAATATTTTTTTGGTTCCCAACTTAGGTGGACAATTGTACGTAATAAATTCGTTCAAATTGTGTTTGTTGGGCAAAAATACTTAAAAGTTGTGACTGGTTTTGTCGAAGAAAAGCAACAATTAACGTTAACACCATTGTTTTCTGTCGGCCGATAAAACAACGCTTAAATCTCCCATCAATTTATTCGTAATGCACGATGGGATTGATGGTCTTTTATTGAGCGAACGACGCGAACGTCCATCGACGTCGCACGGAAAAGACACAGTTTTAATTTTATCAAAAGGAAATTACCGTCGAATTCAAATTACGCGCGGTAAGTCCGACTATATTATATATATGAAAGAGAAATACTATAGTATAGCCCATTCGTGTGCGATTCAACATAAAGTATAGACATGAATCTCCGTTGTTGAGTCACAAAAAATTTAAGCAAAAAGTAACTGGTGCTAATTATAATTATCGTATCAACGTACGTAAGAAAAAACAGACGTTCGATTCGATTCGATTATATCCCTTAGTGTACTTAAATAAAAGTGTGCGAGTTTAAACACCACGGATTATGCCAAGGAGTGAACAGCATTACACCAGGGTTGGTCAAAGGAACCAGCAGCAATGGGGCGGCTTCGCGAACATCATCCCCTGGCCACCGAGGGTATGTACATGGTTTTTTTGTCGTTCGGCCCCGGCGGCGGTCCGCGAAAATTTCAAAATAAACGACGAGTGCGCTCTGCCGGTGAACGACGGCACTATGGCGGCGTCGCTTTCCGGATTATCCCCGGATTTCTCAGTTTTTTTAATTCGATTGATCCGTGCACCGTTTTCGGACACCTGGCCAAACGACACGGACGTTTCTAGAACGTTCCGGACGGACGGAACGGAAAGTGGCCGTCGGTCCGACGACTGTTGCGGCGTCCCCAATTCACCGAGAACCCCCCGAAACTCCTCTTAGCCAGAAAATAATAATAAATAAAATGAAAGTGGCGGGACACCGGGTTGAGTTCGGTGATGCACCGGAGACGGTCCTATTGCCAATCGACTATAAATATACGGGGCCACCCTCGAAATAGACCGCCCGTTGGGGATACGTTGAACTTGGTCGCAACGAAAATTTTGTTTTGTTTCGTTTGTTTTTTGTTTGCTTTAACGGTGCGACTAGTACCGTGCGTGTGTTTTGATAATGGCCTACGTCACGGACGTACCAAATATAAATTAATTGAAAATTATTTTCGATTGTCGGCATGTTACATCTTTCGGGTTTGTTTTAACTTAATTAAATAGCGGACGGCCTTGACATTTATTGTCGTGTCACTTTTATAACAATTCAGTTCGCACACATCGAATTAATTAAATTGTGGCGTTGCATTTTAGGAAACTTTCCACGACACCGGATTTTTAGCGGATTAACACCCCGTGACGTACCGGGGTGGTCACTAATAAATCAAACATATATCGACGTGTAAATTGCCCTAAAAGTGTTAAAAACTGGACGACGAATATTTAAAAATTGCTAATTCAATTAAGAATCCACGTTAATTGCATATCCTTCGGATTTAATTAAATTTGTAAACAATATATTTAACTATTTCAATCTACATTTATTGATTTGGCACGTGTTTTATTGACAATTTTTAATTAAGGCCAAGGAAACTAAAAAATTGGCAGGGTTAAATTAAAAATTTAATTTTTATAGTATTTTTAAGGTTGTGTAAGTTTTATTTTGACGTTGCATCAGCCATAATAATTTTGTAACAATTCATCCACTATTTGAATACAAATTACGTAAAACTTCTAAACAAAAATTATATAATTTTGAAAATAATTTTGACTAGACTCATTAAAAAAATATCAATTATCAAATACTTAATTAATTTCCTTTATTATAGACTAATTTACGAAAAAAAAACCTTAATGCAAATTTAATAACTAAATTTTAATTATGTGTATTTAACAAAATCAATCCCCACCAAAAATAGTCGAGTGGTAAATGTGACTAGCAGAGATAATTTAAATTTATGACTCTGTTAATTAGCACCAGTCGAGATACGTATGTACTGTTGTAGTTAATGATGTGAACTGTCTTAAGTTCTCTACTTTTAATTATGACATAGTCCGATGTATCACTAATAGATGGTGTTAGTTGAAAAAAAATTTTTCTCTATTATTTCTAATTATATTAGATAATTAAAAATATTTTCAATATTTATATATGATTGTAAATAATTTTATATATTATAATATGTGACGCAACAATATTTTTCTGGAACGGTTTAGACCTTGCCACAAATTAAGCTTTTGACTTAATAATAATAAATATTTAATTAATAATTTTATAAACATGTGTGGTGAAAAAAATTTGAAATCAACTAAAGGTTGTCACAAAACTTTGACTTAAAATGAGTTCAAGTATATTGATTTTAAGTCAAAACTATTTTGATTAATGATTTCTAATTAGATAATTAAAAGGATGTTATAAATAATTTTATTAACAACATTTTTCTAAAATAGATTCACCTTGCTACAAAATAAACTTTGACTTTAAATCAATCCACAAATTGTGGTACATTGATTGAAAGTCAAAATATTATCTGATTTCTAATTATGCTATATTAGATAACTAAAAAGTGTTTTAAAATTTACATATTATAAATAATTTTATAAACATATGTCGTAAAAAATTGAAATCGACTAAAGGTTGTCACAAAATAAACTTTTTTGACTTTAAATCAATTGGGGAACGTTGACTTGAAATCAAAAATATCATGATGTGTGATTTCTAATTATAATATATAAATAATTTAAAATTTACTTTTTTAAATAATTGTTTAAACATATATTATAATAAAATTTTTTGAATCGAACTGATTTTAAATCAAAAATATTTTGAATATCCTGATTTCTAAATTTAACATATTAGATAATAATTAAGATTTTTAAAAGTTAGATACTATAAACAATTTTATAAACATATGTCGTAACAACATTTTTCTGGAATAGATTATACGTTGCTATAAAATAAACTTTTTAGCTTTAAATAAATTTCAGTACATTGATTGGAAGTCAAAAATATTTTATGATATCTAATTGTAATATATTAGATAATAAATTTCTTTTATTTTAAATTAATTAGAGTATATTGAGTTGAAGTCAAAAATATCTTAATTGATTTCTAATTATAATATATTAGATAATTAAAGAGATTATTAAAATCTATTATTGTAAAAGTAAGAAAATTTTTGAAATTAATTAGACGTTATACATTGTTTTTTCATTTTAAATCAATTAAAACACATTGATTTAATGCAATTAATTAGATGTAGCTACAAAATAAACTGTTTTGACTTTAAATCGATTAGAATATTTTGATTTGAAGTAAAAAATATTTTGATTTCTGATTTCTAATCATAATATATTAACAAAAGAAAAATTTTTAAATATCCTTTTATAAATAATTATATAAACATATTTTTTAATTAAATTTCTGGAATTGATCAATTGAATAAACTTTTTTTTGACTTTAAATCAATTAGAATATATTGATTTCAAGTAAAAAAAATGTTTTAAATTCTGATTTTTGATCATAATTTATTTTTTTTTTTTAAATATTCTACTATAAATGATCGTACAAACATAATTTCTTATAAAATTTCTGGAATTGCTACAAAATAAACTTTTTTAACTTTAAATCAATTAAAATATTTTGATTTGAGGTAAAAAATTGTTTTGAATTTTGATTTATAATCATAATATATTAGTAAAATAAAGTTTTTTCAAATTTACCACTATAAATAATTGTATAAACATAATTTTTTATAAAATTTATGAAATTAATCATAGTTTGATACAAAATAAACTTTTTTGACTTTAAATCAATCAGAATACTTTTATTTGAAGTAAAAAAATGTTTTGATTTCTGATTTCTAATCATAATATATTAAAAAAATAAAGTTTTTTTTTTAATTTTCTGCTATAAATAATTGTACAAACATAATTTTTTATAAAATTATTATATATATTATAAACTTTTTTGACTTTAAATCAATTAAAATACTTTGATTTGCAGTAAAAAAGTTTTTTAATTTCTAATTTCTAATCACAATATATTAGAAAATATTTTTTTTTAAAATTCACTACTTCACTACTTTTTATAAAATTTGTGGAAATGATCAGATGTTACTACAAAATAAACTTTCTTGACTTTAAATCATTTAGAATACTTTAATTTGAATTAAAAAAAGTTTTGAATTCTGATTTATAATTATATTAGAAAAATAGAGTTTTTTTAAATTTACTATTTATTATAAATAATTGTACAAACAATTTTTTATAAAATTTCTGGAATTGATCAGACGTTGCTACAAAATAAACTTTTGTGACTTAAAATCAATTAAAAACATTGATTTGAAGGAAAAATGTCTTGATTTCTTATTTCTAATTATAATATATCAAAAAATTAAAAAGGATTTAAAAAATTTACTTCTATAAATGATTGTGTAGTCGATTAGACGTTGCTACAATGTAAAAATCTTTATTTCTATCTACAATTAATTAAAGAAACTTTACATATTATAAAACTTTTTGCTAAAAAAATCTTTCATTTTTTTTTTTTTTGATTTTACATGAATTAAAAGAGTACAATGATTCATAGTCAAAAATATCTTTTATTGCAGTGCAAACGCGTGGTGTGTGTGGGTATATTTTTAAAACGCATCACATTTGAATCGCGTGAAAAAATCTATTAAAAACAAATACTTTATAAAATAGATTTTGGCATGAACATATTTATTATGACATCCCACATAACAATATTATTTACGAATTGTAGTACATCGAAGTAGTAACATCGAATAATAATAATAATATAATAATTCATTAAATGATGGATAAACCAGTTGCAATTAATTAATTATGCAAATGTCCCGTGATTATTTTCAACAATAAAGTTACCAAATCACTTGATCCAAATAACGTTGAAAAACCCAGACGACCGTCTTCGATTCATTACCAGATAAAACCAAAAATAAGAACGTTTCAACTGACGTAGAATCCTTCATTATTTATTAAACACAGAAAATAAATCAATTTAGTGTGTATAGATAAATTGTTGACAAGCACAGGATCGTAATTGGCTAAATAGGAAATTAAATGTGTTCGGACGGTTTTTCTACAGCACGATAAACCGTAATCAGTTCATTGAGGATATTAATATACGAAAACCTTGTTTATGCAAATCGGGCCTTTGACTAATGCCACCTTATCTATGTAATTTTGGGGACTTTGAAACCGAAAATGAATTTTTAATTTATTTACACCCCAAGGAACAAACAATTTTTACGTATGTCCACATATTTTTCTTGCCCAATTCCTGATGCGATAACGGTTTGCGTAAATAGTGATTTTTTCCTGCAACCACACAAAGTGGCCGGAATGTAATAAATGTGCCAATGCTAGTCCGATTCAAGAATGAACTCGTTCTACATGTGATTTTATCGTGTTATTGGCATGAGTTTCTCGATACTTAAGTAAACTTATTTATTGTTTGAATGACCTAAGGTCAAAATTTATCATAATCTATTTAATATTTACAGAATGGACAACACCAAAGATTGCAGACCGAAAGTCCGAGTCTCTCCGCCTGTACAACAGCAACGAACCTGTCGACGCTGGACCTACAGTCATCATCCACTTTAAACAAACAAATATTGAGGAACAACAACAGAAGGATGCTGGAGGACAACTTGAGGAACCAGGTGCCGGAGATCGAGCCCCTGAACGCCAAAAAGGATGAGCAGCAGGAGATCACGATCCCCGAGGAAGTGACAAAGACTGAAAAATTCAAAATAAGCCAGGCAAAGACGCAGGTAACAGACCATTTCAGCTTTTCCCCCGTTGCAAGAGTGCATTCTGCTCCGTGGAAAACAATGCGTAGGACGGAGGTGCACTACGTGCATTATTTGAAGCAATCAATACGCTTTTTTATGGCTGGACATTATTTTTCGCGATTAAAAACTATGTAGATTACTTCATTTTATTGGTTTTAGCAAAACCAACATTCGTTCGTTGGTTGCCCATTAGGCCTGACGTGCGGCTCCGGTTTTTCTTTTATCATTTTCTTGAGTTTCGGGAACGGGTAATTGTCGTTGAGGTGGGGAAAGGCTGTATAAATACCGATCATCCGTAAAGAAAAATAGTGTTTTTGTAAAATCGATCTAAAGTGTTAAAGTTAAATATGAAGGTTTTATTGAGAAGAGACACACACGTGTCGATCACAATACCGCAGTCGCAACCTAAGGCGAAATGCACCATGTCACAGGTAAACATTTGATGTATCAAAACACCAAAAACGATATAATTGGAATTTCTAATTACTTAATTAGTGACTAAATGATGACAATTTATGTTCTTATTATCGGGCACATTAATTGATGACGGTTGTGCCATGAAAAACAAATTCAACGAGTTATCAATTTTTCGAAATTGTGGACTTATCTATGTAAAAATTTCTGGAAAAGCATCCGAATTCCATAAATAACTCAGGAATTATTAAAAACTAAACCTAGGATTATAAAACGAGTTTTTTATTCATAAGTATTAACGTCCGATTAAAAAAATATTTTCACAAATAACTTTATTTATGTATTTAAAAATATTCAAATTAACGATTTTGATAAGAGCAATAACACACCACATGTATAACATGTTAGTTTTCGTCCAGTTTTGTTGTAATATATAAATGATGATTTTTTTTTGAAAATGTGTTACTTAATAGGGGTCTATTAATTTATCTTAATTACACTTTAATGTTCATTGTCACTTATATAAAAAGCCAATTAGTAATTAGTCAGAAAATATCTAAAACCGTCTTCATAAGAATTTACACACTTGTCAAAGATTCCTTAATATTTAATAATAGTCTGTTTGATAACTAATTTTTGTTTCTAAAAATACTTAAAAAATAATATTTTTGTTAATTGTTGAATTTTTTTACCAACTGTTTATTTTACATACAATTTTCTGCTAAATGAATAACCACTATATATTTTAAATTTCAAAATATTTATTCAAAAAACCCAAATTCTATTAAAAAAAATCTTAGTTAATTAATTTTAATTGGCACTTTTTATTTATTAACATAAAAATTCTCTAAAAATAACATTTTTATCTTAGTAAATAATATTTTTTGTTTTTATTTAAACTTTTCTTATTCTAAATATATTATAAACTAAAAAATCCTGAGTGAAGAAATATTTTATTTATTAATTTTAATCAGTTTTTGAGTTTATGTGTGTTTATTTTTTATTATTCTTTTTTTATTTATTAAAATAAAAATTCATAAAAAATAATATTTTTATCACAGAACATAATAATATTTTTGTTTTATAAAACGTTTTTTTTTCTTGTAAATATATTACAAACAACAAAAATTTCCGGTTAAAAAATATCTTATTTATTAATTTTAATAGTATTTTTTGTCTTATAAAACGTTTTTTCTTGTAAATAAATTATAAACTAAAAAATCCTCAGTTAAAAAATATTTTATTCATTAATTTTAAGTTATTGAATTTTTGGGGACATATGTTAATTTTTTATAAATTTTTTTATTTATTAAAATAAAAATTCACAAAAAATAACATTTTTATAGCAGTAAATAATAATATTTTTGTTTTATAGAATGTTTTTTCTTGTAAATAAATTATAAACTAAAAAATCCAGAGTTAAAAAACATTTTATTTATTAATTTTAAATGAGTTATTGAATTTACAAAAAATAACATTTTTATTCCAGTAAATAATAATATTTTTGTTTTATAGAACGTTTTTTCTTCGAAATATATTATTAAACTAAAAAATACTCGGTTAAAAAAATACTTTATTTATTAATTTTACTCTGTTATTGAATTTTTGGTGTTGTGTATTTATTTTTTATAAATTTTTTTATTTATTAAAACAAAAATTCATAAAAAATAACATTTTTATGCAAATAAATAATATTTTTTGTTTCATAAAAAGTTTTTTCTTCCAAACATATTATAAACTAAATAATCTTCAGTTAAAAAATATTTTATTTATTAATTTTAAATGAGTTATTGAATTTTTGGTGATGTGATAATTGTTTATAGAGTTTTTTATTTATTAAAACAAAAATTCATAAGATATAATATTTTTATCCAAGTAAATAATAATAGTTTTTTGTTTTATAAAACGTTTTTTCCTCCACATATATTATAAACTAAAAAAAACTGTGTTAAAAAATAATATATTTATTGATTTTGAGCAGTTTATTGAATTTTTGTCATGTATTTTCATTTTAATTAATTATTAAAAAAATTCACAAAAAGTAACATTTCTTATCTTGTTTTTTCTGAATATGTTAAAAATTAAAATAAACCTCAGTTAAAAAATAATATGTTTGAATTATTGAACTTTTGTATAATATCATGTGATTTTTTATTCAATTTTGAAGTAAATATACTTATTATATTATTTTTTTAATGTTAATTTACTACATGAAAATAATATGTACACAAAAATATACATAATTGTCGATAAAAAAATGAGCCATTAAAATTTAGTTTAACAAAACAAACCTCGTATTTTCGATAGACGAATGTCCTTCCATCGATCAAAATAAAAATGCAAAAACACACAAAACGGAAACAGAAGACAGAGGTCTTTACCTTCGCCTAGAATAAGGCCATATGCCACTTAAAGTAAATGGTGTACAATGGAACGTAAATCGTGTGTCTTAAAATAAAACCCAACTCCTTTACATTCATAGAAATAATTAATAAAAAACATATTAACCAAATCGTAATGACGTCGAATCGCAATTGGCACGATTTTATTGAGAAACAATGAACAAAAACAAAATCACATTGAGCCGCATAAAGTCCTGTGAGCATAGAGTGGGGAATGAGCCGTTTATAAAGACACAACCCACTTAAACAAACAATATAGTCCGATCGTAAAACGGCCCGTTTAGCGTTTGTTTAAATACCATTCAATTAAACGACAAGTGACAAAGTGTTGTTGAGTTCGCTGTGAAGTTAAAAAAAATTTCGTACAATGAAAGTTCTTGTAAGAGCCGACACTCACGTGACTTTTTCAATACCGGAGTCAGATCCTAAGGCAAAATGCACTCTTTCGCAGGTATATAAAGGTGGTCCTTGCCAAAAAATCATTTATTAATCTATCGGTAGTCTAATATATATGGTTCCTTTGCAGCTATTGGCTGCCGTAGCGGTATCATGGGTTTCAATGATCATTGGATACTCGTCTGCCTACACAGCGCCGGCAGAACAATCGTTAGAAGATGACTTCAAGCTCAGTAGTGAATCGGTAAGTCCGCAACATTTTGTTTATTACATAAAAATCATTTAGTTTCATCATTTGATTTATGCGAATTTTTTGCTATGTGTTTAGCTTTCACGCATTTTAATTAAAAACAACTTTTCTTTTTTAACTTTAACCGACCAATTTTAGTTTGATGGCATTTATTAGTTTTGACAAAATCAATTTAATGTTTCAGTGATCATTTTTATTATGTATAAAATAATAAGTGGTAAAATGACTTAAGTCAAAGTTGATGTTTTTGATACATTACTTGCTTATTAATGGTTTAATCAACATCATTTTTCACTCACAGTGCTGTACTGCCAACGTCACATTAGCAATTTAATTTTAATTGAATTTTTCTTAACAAGACTAAATAAACAAAGTTTTCAAATAATAACCACAACGTTTTTTGTTAACTTCAACCAGTTTGCTCATAATTAACATCAGATCCACCAAAAACAGTCCTAAAATTAAACAAATTTTTCTGTGAATGTCTGAAATAAATTTAATATTTTTAAATATTCATAAATATTTTAAGACTGCACACAGATATATGTAATATTCCATCAAAACGTTACAGACCTTCACTAACAGTTCATTAAAAATTCATAAGCTGAAATACTATTGAATATCAATTTAAATATTTTCAATTGCCAGTTATAATTCACTCCAAAGCCTTAAAACGTTAAGTGTGTTTATTAATCCAAGCATGAATTTGTGGTCCAGTCTGTTAATTTGTATCATCATTGGTTTAATTTAAGATTCGTCTCAAGTTAAAGACGATTACTTAATACAGTAATAATTTACTACAGTTGTTGATCAGTTTTGAATACAATGTGTGGGTTTTCCTTATATAATCGTAATTATCTCGTTTGAATGATTTTTCCTCTCATCTCAGTCAATTAACTACTTTTATATTGTCTTGCTAATTCATAAAATTTCATTAAGTATCCTTGATATATTAAAATATTCGCCAATGTAATTTATTGTTTAACCTTGTCATGATGAAAAGTAAATAAAATCCCCATCAAAATCGGTAGTAAAAATTTATTGGAACTGGTTTTGTTGGTATCTAATTCCTATCGACCATAATTAAAGCAACTTCAATGACAATTAATGGCATAATCGTTTTTTAATTGCAGATGACATGGGTGGTGAGTCTTATGCCCTTGGGAGCGTTGGTTGGTGGCATTTTCGGAGGAACCTTCATAGAATACATTGGCAGGAAATGGACACTGTTGGTGACGAACGTGCTGTTCCTCACCGCCTGGACGCTGATGTATCTGGCCCAAAATCAGTACTATCTGTGCATTGGACGAGCCATCATTGGATTTGCGGTGGGAATAGCCTCTCTGACCCTCCCCGTTTATCTTGCCGAGACGATCCAGCCTGAGGTACGTGGCACCTTGGGTCTGCTGCCAACGGCCTTTGGTAACATTGGCATCTTGGTGTGCTACCTCTTCGGCACCATCTACACGTGGAGCGAGCTGGCTTTGGTCGGGATCATTCTGTCCGTTCCGTTTATGGTCCTGTTCATTTGGCTCATACCGGAAACGCCCAGGTGGTTCATCTCCAAAGGCAAAGAGGAGAAATCCAAGGACGCCCTCAGGTGGCTGAGGGGATCCGACGCCAACATCGACAAGGAATTCAACGAGCTGGCCGAAAACCAAAAACAATCCGAAGAAAATTTCAATGTCAAAGACCTGTTCACCAAGAACAACTTGAAATTAATCCTAATTGTCCTTGGCCTTATGTTCTTCCAACAAATGAGCGGCATAAACGCCGTCATATTTTACACCACGAACATCTTCAAAACAGCCGGATCCACGTTAGACAACAGCCTGTGCACGACCATCGTCGGTGTGGTTAACTTCGTGTCAACCTTCATTGCCGCCGTTTTGATCGACAAATTAGGAAGAAAAATACTACTGTACATTTCCAGCGTTGCCATGATCATCTCGCTCGCAGTTCTCGGGGCTTACTTCTATTTGAAACGCGAAAACTATGACGTGAGCACATTCGGGTGGTTACCGCTCGCAGTATTCATAATCTATGTACTTGGATTCTCTCTCGGTTTTGGACCAATTCCATGGCTGATGATGGGCGAGATCCTTCCGGCTAAGATCAGAGGACCGGCCGCCTCCATTGCCACCGGCTTCAATTGGCTGTGCACTTTTGTCGTCACTAAAACCTTCCTGTTAATCATCGATGGTATCGGTCAACACGGTACTTTCTGGTTGTACGGTACTGTGGTGGCTGTGGCCTTGGTGTTCACAATAATTTGCGTGCCAGAAACTAGAGGCCAAAGTTTACAAGATATTGAAAAGAAATTGGCTGGTATTAAAGTGAGGAGGATGAGTTCAGTGGCAAACATGAAACCCATGCCTTCATCGTTTTAATACCAACCTAGAATCTCAAGTGTACATATTTATTTATTAATTGTAAGAAATTCCGATATTTTTTATATATGTGATATAGTAGAGATAATAAATATTATATATTTTAACTATGCTTTTTATTAAGCCCAAAATTTATTTATTAACGAATACATATTGTATAACAATTGTAATTAATATTTAAATTATGATGTTTTTTAATTGGCACTCCATACATCCACAATTTATTTTAAATTATTATATTATTAATGAATTTTATACATATATGTTCTTGTTAAACTTTCTTAGTAAAAATTTTTTTTATAATAATGTGATATCTATGTAGTGAAAATAAATATTATATATTTCAACTTTGTTTTTTACTTTTTAAGCCCCTAATAAATTAATATTATATTATTAATAAATTTAATTAATAATGTTCTCAAAGATTATTTGGCTTTAAGATTATAAAAAATGTTTCATTTTTCATAAACTATAAATATAATGAATTTTATACATATATGTTCTTGTTAAACTTTCTTAGTAAAATATTTTTTTATAAAAATGTGATATCTATCTAGTGAAAATAAATATATTTTATTAAGAAATGTATATTGTATCATTTAACTATCTTTATATACATTCACGATTTTTTTAATTTATTAAATTATTAATAAATTTAATTAATATATAATGTTCTCGTCAAATTTATTTTTTGGTGATGGTTTGATGGTAAAGCCATCAAAGATTATTTGATTTTAAAATTATAAAAAATGTTTAATTTATCATGAATTATAAATATAATGTTTTTTGAAAATATTAAGTATTAGAGATTATCTCAAATTATTTAATCAAATACTTCTGAATTTTTATTTGAAAATATTTCTATAACGTTCATAGCAGTGTTATCTAACATTTTATGTAAAAATTAACAAACTTGATATTAAACGTCCTGTAAAAATATTATAGTTACAGTGCCATCTGGTATTAAATTTAGAAAGTAACTGAATATATTATTAAGAGACAATAGATGGCGGCACTAGAAACAAAGAATTCTTATAAATATTTAAATATTGCCTTATATTTACGAATTGTACTTTTTTATATTTACTACTAATTTATATTTTCATATTAAAACAGATTAAAGT
Organism: Aethina tumida; assembly: GCF_024364675.1. Classification (NCBI taxonomy): domain Eukaryota; kingdom Metazoa; phylum Arthropoda; class Insecta; order Coleoptera; family Nitidulidae; genus Aethina; species Aethina tumida. The sequence continues at coordinate 9,266,751 of NC_065435.1, read as the reverse complement.
ACTCGGCGGTACTGTGCCTTGAATCCATAAAAAATACATGAACTATACAAATATTATTAAATGTTGATAATAGATGGCACCCGCAAAATCAAATATCCAAATACTTTAAATAATCTAGTACTTCTATGTGCTAATACTGGAAAAATAATACTTTCTTGTATTTACAACAAATTCAAATTTTTAGACCTATACAGCTTCAACTATACACCTATTTACAGATCTATAGTATGACAAAATAATGTACTTTGTGGTAGTACTGTGTTGGGTTCAAAAACTACATTATAAAAGATGGAATATTTATTAAATAAATTATAAAAATACAGATGTATATGAATCTAATTATTGAGGATTGATAATAGATGGCAACAACAAAATCAAACACTCAAATACTTTAATTAAATACTCCAGTACTTCTATATGTACTTGTAAATAATACTTAGACTACTTAGAATGAATTGAAATTCGTAAATACGTGCAGCTTTAACTATACACCTATTTACAGGTGTTCAGTATGACAGAATAAAGTACTCTGTGGTACTATTGTGTTGTGTTCAAAAAATACACTATAAAATATGGAATAAATTATAAAAATACAGATATAAACGAATCTAATTATTTAGAATTGACAATATATAGCATCAACAAAATCAAATACTCATATAATTTAATTAAATACTCTAGTACTTCTAGTACTTGTAAATAATACTTCTTTGTATTTAAAACAAATTCAAATTTTTAGATATGTACAGTTATTAACTATACACCTATCTATAAGTCTTCAGTATGATAGAATAAAGTATTCTGTAGTACTACTGTGTTGGCTACAAAAAATACGAAATATTTATTAAATAAATTATAAAAGTACAGATGTAATTATTGAGAATTGACAATAGATGGCAATACTAAAATCAATTATTCAAATACTTAATTAAATACCCTAACACTTCTGAGACTAATACTTGGAAATAGTACTTGTATTTACAACGAATTCACATTTTTATATATGTATAGCTTTAACCATACATTTACCTACCTAGTGTGATGACATAATAAAGTACTCCGTGGTACTACCGTGTTGGATCCACAAAAATACAACATTATGAGCTATGGAATATTTATTAAATAAATTAAAAAACTACACATAAAAAAGAACAAAATGTGTTTGTTCAAAAATAAGTACTCACTGCAATTTGACAAAACACAGACTAGAACAACAGAAGCATTAAAACAACTTGAGATTATTGTTCTATAAATTAAAACGGTGGTGAATTAAATAAATTATAGATGTTGATTAAGGGTTCTTGCATTGATGACAATCCTCCATACTGTCTTGAAACTCTTCTATTTGCAATGTCATCTCAAAAAATCTGTACTTATCATGAATATTTTTGGTGGCAACCATTAAGATGTTCTGAGGATTTATCGAAGGGGCTACAAATTAAATCTAATGTAAACAAGCACATAAATTAGGTGTATTAGTAATTACCAATGGCAACGTGGGCAGACATGGCCACTTTATCCAAGCTAAGAGCCCAGATTCTTAAGTTGTGCACCCTCTTAACGCCATCGATCATCAGCAAAGTGGTCATAACTTCCTCAAACTCAATACCTTTGGGTAACGCCTCCATGAGAACCAAAAGGGCATCTTTGATAATATTGTAGGTGGTGATCAAAACAAGAACCGAGAAGATGAACGTGCAGATGGGGTCAATAATCATCCAGTCGGGCTGCAATTAAATCAGTTGACTGACCCCTGTGGACGCATCATAGGGTAAAACTTACTTTAAAATAGATTACTAGTGCTGCAACGAAGACACCGAAGCTTTGAAGAAAATCGCCAATCACATGGATAAACGCCGCCCTTACATTAATATTTTCTTGTTCCTTGTCGTGGCTGTGACCGTGACCACCGTGACTGTGGCTGGATCCGCCGCCGTGGGTATGGCCGTGCTGGTGCAACGTCAGGCCCATACTAAAAGACGCCGAACTGTAGTAAATTCCAAGAACCCGAAGGGACTTACATCAAGTTAACCAGTACACCGACACCAGACGTGATCAACATAATTTTGGCGTCCACGTCGAAAGTCTCGTTGATCACTCGTTGTACAGCCATGTAAACTAAAATACCCGTAACCACCCAGATCATGAGGACGGAAGTCAGTGCGCCAATCACTTCGGCCCGGTACCAGCCGAAGGACATGGTTCTGGTCGAGGGCCTTGAGGCCATCCACAAGGAGAACAAGGATATCATGAAGCTGGCGAAGTCCGTCAACAAGTGGGCTGCGTCTGAGGCTATGGCAAGACTGTTCGACAGGTAACCACCTGGAAAGTACTCAGTTGGGGATGTGTGGAGGACTTGAAGAATGTTGGTTACGTACCAATGATCTCTCCAATCATGAATACAACGCACAGAATGCTGGCTGTTATCAGTTTCTTACGGGCCCTCTTGTCCATGTCTGTGTTTTGGGGACGGTGGCAATGTTTGTTGACTAAAATAGGTTTAAAATTATCGTTATTAGTCCATCTCGTTAAGTCTACCTTGCGTCTCGTTTTCAATTTTGATTACGTCTAACTTTAAAGTCATTTTGCGAAGATTCACCAGGAATTATCACAACATTCCTATGAATGTATGAAACATTATTGCTTTCGGGGCAACGTCATTGGCAACAATAAAATGCGTTATGGCGTTGGTGGACCCAAAATTTATGCAAGTACTTATCGTACGACTTGGTTATTGACTTGTAGGTAATCAGAATCAAAACTTTATTAAAACAACTTTGATTTTGGGGTTGGGGGTTGTACCTAGTTCTGTTGTGTTGATGTTTTCTTTGGCATGTGATGCTATATCATCATCCATGGTTGTCATATCGAGGACCTCACTTTCCAGTACCTTACAGCAACCAGCGCTGGGAGTACCGTGGACGCAATAAATAACCCTTCTTGGAGTCCCAACCAGTGGTACGCTTCCGTAGGCTGCTCCATTGTTGTTTCCTTTCTCCCTTTATGAGTGAATTAATTGAATTCAGATAATATTCACATAAATTTACTTAAAATTAACGGAATGTGCCTTCGGCACCCGAAGTTGGGTCTCCGGGGGTTCACGTGATTGGAAAATTGTAACAAACTTTGGATGATGTTTATTTGTTTGTTTCAGATAGTTACATGTTTAATGATGATTAAATATTTGATTAATATGTTCGTTTTTAATTCGTAATAATGAGTTTGACTATTGTATCAAAAGGTTAAAGATTTGTTCACCTTAAACATATAAAAGTACAAACAATTTGCTGTGACAAAGTAAATAAAACAGATTTTTTTTTTAATGAAGTAATCTTAAATTGGGACTTTACTACTGTTATCTTGGACCATGCAATAGAGTAAGTTGGAGAAAATGCTGAGTAAACTACATATCAGATGGCTTAATTCAAACTTGATCATATGACTTTAAACTAAACAGGTAGTAAAATTGTTGGAAGGCAACACAAGCAATAAAAATAAGTTTGTGTTTCAAAAAGTGCCACTAAAATAGCACTTGAATTATCTATAGAATGTTAAAAAATCCTTGATTAAATTATTGACTCCATATCAGGATGATGTTTGGAAACGTGCACACATGTAAACAGAATGTGCAGTGGTCAGCAAAACGTTGTTGTCATGCCACAGTGTCCAATTTATCTCTTACAAAAGTTACACGTGCCCAACAAAGACTTTTCCACACAAAAACTAAAAACGATTTCCACTTAAGACACCAGAGGTAAACTTACAGTAAATTCACTTTCTCCTGGTCCTCCATAGTTAATTTTTTATAACTACCCACTCACTAATTTTTAATTATATGATTTAATTAGTTTTCCTTCAGTGTCATATCGTTCAAGATTTGCTCGATAACTGGCGACTCCGGTGCGATATCACAACTGCACTCGGCACAACTGTAATTTATTATCTGTAAGATTTTTCTTGGTTGTAGCACAAACAATGCGAGATAAATGTATTTTTATTTAATATGTATTTTCCAGTCAGACACTATCAGCGATGCGAGTTTAACTCCCAAGATCATTAAACACTCTTATCAATAACAAAAGGATCTGAGCACAATCTTCGTCCAACGTGTGAGAACAAACAAAAATTAAAAACGTGTGTTTTGGTTTTTTCTGTGATAAAAAGTTGTCGTAATTTCATTCACAATGTTGATGATTTATTTATTGAACAATTTATAATTAAAAGTTCTCTATTTGCTTCAGTTTCACAATGGATGGATAATTGGATTATTTAATTACTAAATGATGAAACTGGTGGAATTCTTAGCAAAAAAAATTGCTCAAATTCAATTAATTTCCCTTGTAATGATGGTAATTACGAAACTGTTCCAGTCGTATTTAATTTAACAGGAAGAGTATGATCAAATGACGTTTTTTAAACATGAGCTTCCTGATATTAATTTTACACATAATTGCTTAGCTAATACATTCAAATATTATATTGCAAAATGTTTATAATTTCGTTGATTTCAAACATTTTTTTAAACAAACAAATACATTGAGCTTAACAACAAGTAATTATATTTGTAATCAATTAATTAAATTAGTCATTTAAAGAATTACCAACATTCCTTTAATTATGTGCCACAAAATGAATAATCGTTAAGATTGATGATTCAAATGAGATTCTGCGAATTCCTCCATATAATAAAATTTTGTGGGTTGACTGAGAAAAGTACGTTTCATTACGTTGTTATCGTTGTTTATTTAGATCTTGGAGATATGAATAAGCACCCGGACCCAAACTACTACTCGTGTCATTATCTCATCGACGCCTGTAAATTAAAAATAAACGATATCAGTCATTTGAATTTGGTTCACGTTAAAAAATTATAAATTTAAATACGTTTTATTATGCGTAATTTTATTAAATGGGTTTACATGTTTTTAACATAAAATTATCGTTTACAGCACCAGCAACTAGAGTTTTTGGCATGTTTTGATAAATTATAATTTTATTTTTTTCCACAATTTTTATGTAACCCACTTCAAAATATTCTTATTAAATTATAGATAGATTAATTTACTTGTTTATTAACCTACCAATAAATTATTTTTATAATATTTTTCTTATTTTCTACTCTATTTTTTTACAATTTTAATTAAACCTTTCCTAATTATCAAATTTTTAATTATAAAATATATTATTTTGATATTTTATTATAACTTTTATGAAAACACGTTTTTTAACCATTTTAACTAACCTCCCTCATAACTGAATGTGTCCATAAATTAAAATTAAATTTAAAACATTTTATGCTAATTTTTTTAACAATTATTTTAATAATTAATTAAATTCTGATAAAAATTAAATTTTTAATATTTTAATATAACCCTCTGACACATGTATGAAAATAATTATTTATTGATATGTAAAAAAATTAATAAATAATATATTTTTATAAAATTCCTCACATTTTCTGTTACTTTTTTAATAATTTTAACTTCCCTCATAACTCAATGTGTCCTTAAATTAACAATTAGTTTTATAAAATTTGAAACATTTTATACTAATTCTTTTAATAATTTTTAACTAACCCCCCTCATTATTTTAACATTTAATTAAATTCTGATAAAAATTAAATTTTTAAATTTATTATAACAAATTGTAATAATTTTATGAAAACACAAAACAGACTCTCTGACACATGTATAAAAATAATTATTTATTGTGATGTAAAAAAAATTAATAAATAATATTTTTTTAAAATTCTTCACATTTTCTGTTACTTTTTTAACAATTTTAACTAACCTCCCTCATAACTGAATGTGCCCATAAATTATCAATTAATTCTATAATATTTAGCACATTTTATAATACGTTTTTCAACAATTTTTAACTAATACCCCTCATTACTCTAATATTTAATTAAATTATGATAAAATTTATGTTTTTGATATTTTAATACAACAAATTATAATAATATAATAAAAACACAAAACAGACTTTCTGACACCTGTACTAAAATAATTATTCATTGATATGTAAAAAAATTAATAAATAATATATTTTTATAAAATTTTTCACATTTTCAGATACTTGTTTAACTATTTTAACTAATCTCACTCATAACTTAATTTGTCAATAAATTAACAATTATTTATAGAAAATTTAAAATATTTTATATTATTTTCAACAATTTTTTAACAATTTTTAACTAACCCGCTCTCATTATGATAATATTTACTTTTTTAATATTTTTATATTATACTTTTTAATAATTTTATGAAAATGACATTTGCATAAACATACTTGTTTATGAACGTGTCAATAAATTTACAATTATTTTTAAAAATTTATCGCATTTTCTGCCACTTGCTTATAAATTAAAACAATTATTATATCACACGATTCACAACGAGCATTAATTAACTTAATTTGTTTATTCAACCGTCCTTAACCATTTAAAATTTAAATTACGCTATGTTGGCAACATAACTCTCAACTACCGCTGCAAGCCGCACAAACTGGCAACGCTTTACACCTCATGGCAAGCGTGATGAAAGCTTGCGAACAAAGACGGAAGATCACGTAGCCGGGGCGTGCGAGAGAGACCGACAAGGATAAGAATCTAAAGTATGTTTGGGAAAACCAAACACAATAGAAACGGCAGTGGTGCATCATTGAACAGGTATCTCGAAAGAGTGAAACATCCTGTGTCATTTACATTAGACAACATGAAACAAGTGCAATGAAACCAGTGTGTATGTTTCAGTGGAAAATGGTGGTGAAATGGGCCCGTTGGACTTCTCTGTTGTTCTAAAGGATTAACCAAACAGCAAGGGCTCTATCATTTGGACCAATGACATGGGATTTTGCACGAGAAGATACTTTTTTTTGTCAATATGTCTCCTGCAAATCGTAAGCGCTGAAATTCTGTTATTATTTTTTATGTTTAGTTTGAATGGGGTGGATTTTTGAACGTTCCCGTCTTTCAGGTTTCAGTCGTTCAAAGGCAAGTGTTCGATTTTCTCGGGTTCCTATGGATACCGATATTAGTCAACTTCTTTGAAATAATATTCATAATATTCGGATTTTTCGGCGCCTATCAGTACAGACCGAAATATGTTATAGCGGTAAATATACGATTTGCAATAATTTTATTTATAACTCACTTAACCCATTTTTTTTAGTATTTGCTGTGGCACATTTTTTGGCTGGCATGGAACATATTTGTTATTTGTTTATATTTAGATGTTGCTGGTTTGGATCATAAGGTTTGTATAACTTTATTTCCTCGTTATGTTTCTGTCTTTCGTTTTCTTAATTTATTATAATTTGTTTAACACGATAAATTAACGAATAACCATTGAGAAATGATTGATTGTTGCACGATAGGGTTTATCGTAACGTAAGCATTTTTAAAAATCATATTTCACGCGGGAAACTTGAAATATCGAAAATAAATTGACGACTCAAGTAACAGTAAAAATATTGCCACATATTAGATGTTCTTGAGACTTTTAATAACAAAATAATATACCAATATTTCGGCAGAAAACTCAACTATATGTATTTAAGCAATATATTATAAATAATTGCAATAATATGATTATTATTATAATATTTTATTCAAAAACAACAGTTTGATTTATCTGTAAGGTAATATATAAAGATAATGGATCAAATTAGCTTCATTTACCATTGTGTCATAAATAAAATTGTATTTTAAATTAAATTTATGTTGAAACTATTTGAAATAAATAATTATAGTACAATATTTTGTTACTGGTGATTTGAAAAGTTCGTTATATATTCATTCTTCTGTTCCATTGAAACTTGAATCTTTTCAGAAACAATGGTAGATTATTTGTCAAAAATTGGTATTCAAAACAATTGTATACACTAATATTTTATAGTTTATAAGTTTTCTATTGTTTTCATATATTAAGAAATCTACTAAATGAGTCACTTTTATGCAATTTTTCGAGACGGAAATATTTCTAAACTATTATGTTTTATTTCATGACATTTTTGATAATAATCAAAAGTAATTACTTATTACATATTACAGGTAGTCAAACTATTTTTTAATTTGCCAATTATAGAACAGTTTAACATAAATTATATTTTAGATCAATAAGACCTTCAAACTAGATTAAAGCTAAGTGTGTAATATTTATGAAAGTTTTGACTAATAGTTTCTTTTTTAATAAAATATTTTAGAACTATTTTTATAAAATTTAAAAATATATTGCTACTACTGCGGTAATAAAAGGTCTTGTTACAATTTAAAGCAATTTATTTAACAGACAAATAAGCTTTTAAAACTGAACGAAAGCTAAATGTTTTTTAAGCAATTTTTCCTTATTAATTTTTTATGCATAAAATATTTCTATCCCCTTTTTTTAAATTTAACAATACACTGCTAATTTTAACCACTAGACAATTTATTTCTCAGACAAAGAAGCTTTTAAAACTGGACGAAAGCTAAATGAATGTTTTTTAAGCAATTTTTCTTTATTAGTTTTTTATAAATAAAATATTTCTGTACCATTTTTTGACATTTAAAATTACACTGCTAATTTTAATGTACTAATGGGTCTCACCGCAAATTAAAACAATTTATTTTTCCAACAAATAAGCTTTTAAAACTGGACGAAGGCTAAATGAATGTTATTTATACAATTTGTCCTTATTAGTTTTTTATAAATAAAATACTTCTGTACCATTTTCTGAAATTTAAAAATATACTGCTAATTTTAATGTACTAATGGGTCTTACCACAACTTAATACAATTTATTTCTCAGACAAATAACCATTTGAAACTGGACGAAAGCTAAATGTATGTTTTTTAAGCAATGTTTCCTTATTAGTTTCTTATAAATAAAATATTTAAGTACCATTTTCTGAAATTTTAAAACACACCGCTAATTTTCAAGTACTAAAGGGTCTTACCACAAGTTAAAACAATTTATTTCTCCAAAAAATAAGCTTTTAAAACTGGACAAAGCCTAAATGAATGTTATTTATGCAATTTTTCCTTATTAGTTTTTTATAAATAAAATGTTTCAGTACCATTTTCTGAAATTTAAAAATACATTGCTAATTTTGATGTACTAAAGGGTCTTACCACAACTTAATAAAATTCATTTCTCAGAAAAATAAGCTTTTAAAATTGGACGAAAGCTAAATGAATGTTTTTAAGCAATTTTTCCTTATTAGATTTTTTATAAATAAAATATTTCTATACCATTTTTTGAAATTAAAAATACCCTGCTAATTTTAATGTACTAATGGGCCTTTCCTCAACTTAAAACAATTTATTTCTGAGACAAATAAGCATTTTCCTTAGTTTTTTTATAAATACCATTTTCCGAAATTGAAAAATATATTGTTATATTTAATGAAATACAGGATCTTATCAATAATAATAATATTAATTAATTAATACCAGTTATATCTCAGACCAATAGGCTTTTAAAATTGGACAAAAGATAAAGACATTATATTTAATTAAATCAATAAATTTATCTTAATTTTAAAACATTAATTTTAAGATAATAATTATGTAATTTTTTAAATAATTTCTAGAGGTTTTTAACATTAATTTGTATTTTAGACCAATAAGGTTTTGAAACTGGACAAAAGCAGCGCAAGCTGGTGGAGTAACTACGGACCAGGATGTAAAATAAAATCCGCCGAGGACCCATGGGCCGTCGAGGATTGTTTGGTCGACTACAAAACTGTCGAAATAGTGCAGGCTGGACTGCAATGTTTCCTCACGGTAACTACACACAACTTAGTTTACATACTTCGTTACAAAAAAAAATTGTTTCAGTTCAATGGGTGCATCATAGGCATATGCCTGAGTCGACTGTACATGGAGGAGGACGATACGTGTAAGTTCTTAGTTATAAACACACCACACAGTAGACTCCTTCCACTAACACATCCGAATCGATTGACGATAGATTTTAATAATATGCATGCGGACAATTGAAATTATTGGAATCCACAGCAGAACTATTTAAAATCTTGATATCAATCAGTTCTGTACTTTATTGTTAATATGCTTACAGTTCATTACATTGGTGGATTTGATCCTCAAACCATTTGGTAAGTCACGGTGTAGGTACAGACCTCCATAGATATGTACATAGTGTAGTAATTTTGTGTTTACACCCACCACTCAAAAGCACCAAACACATTAATTAGTGAACGGTCATGACAAATGTTAAATGGACATTACTGAAGCAGTTGCGTCCATTTCCCATTGCACCAAACAACACCCCTTTAAGTAGTGTAGCTATTTAGTTAGTTATTTATTTTCAGTTAATTTCGAAAAGGCTGATGGTCCAGATAATTTTTTGTTGCAACCAATGTACGTGAGGTCGAATAGAAATCAGTGTTCATCTAACAAATACACAAATGTAAAGTCAGATGATATCTATGAATCGCCGTTGGATTCGTTGAAAAAGGCCCGAATCCATCATGCTGACGCTATTAGATTCAGCGTTGGTCCGCAGGACTATGCGCACAAAGTGCGGCCGAAATCTTTGTCATCGAATCCTACGTACTATAATTGATCTCATTAGTTTAAAACCTTTACATTTTGTATTAATGCTTCTTTGTTGTTAACATATTTCTAGTCACATTATTTTATGTGCTGACAAGTCTACATTAAGGCAAATTTACAAGACTGTAGGTGCTGGTGAGAGGAAGGGAGGCTGAGCATACACATGCCACTTTATTCCCTCGTTGCTCTCACGCATTGACTAATTAATTACATGACATGTCAGTACTGAGTTGTATTCCTTATATTAATTATACTTAGTAACTTAGAGCTTATGGTTTATTGGTTAAACTAACGCTTCTGCATGAATAGTTACAGCATGTTTGTTGTAAAATGATTTTGTTCAATAAACATTAAATTATATAATTTTGTTTTCTTTTTTTCTTTATACAAGAGTGTCTTAAGTTAAGCAATATAGACGCACAATTTTGTTTTTAACAGCGTCACGTAAATCATCAAGGAAAAACACAAAGCGCATGTCTCTTTACTCAATAGAGTTCAGTTCCCACTTGGAGAACCGGAACGGCGACAGTGACAACGATTTTGACCACGTGGCTGCGCCCGTGTCACCAAAACCAATGACACCTCGCAGAGTAAAGAGACGTAGCGTGATGCAAAGAGGTTCGTCCGGAAGACACAGCACCAGCAGCAGACGACATTCCCACCCCAGATCGTCGACGAGGAGTTCCAGACGCATGGCCCAAAACCCGGTCACTCAGTTACTGGAACAGCAACAGAAATCTCAGGCGTACGAAACCAACAGTCCATCACCCATCGAATCACTGCCCAACTACTACAACTCAGCCTCCAACAGCAGCCTGATGAACCCGAACGGCTGGCAGAACAACGGCCACACCAACCCGACGTACCAGCAATCCTCCACGCAATCGCTGAACGAAACCGAAGACCTGGACGATCTGTACAACAACCGGCCGGCATCGGTAAGGTCCAGCTACTCGAACTTCCACGGCACCAGAGCGCTGAGCTACAACACGCCCAAGCACTTCCATCACAGCTTGGCCACGCCGCAGGTGCCGCAAAAGCGGAACAACCCGAACAGGAACAGCATGCGTTCGATGGCTTTCATGAACAACGGCCCGCCCGCCTACACCCAGGGCCAATCGATTGATTCGGAAACGGCAATCTGACCACAAGCACCGCAAGTGCCAGCACAAATGCACCGACTGTAGTTTTTTGGCAGCTAGAATTTTAGGCTAAGTATTTATTTTTGTATGATTGGGTGCCATAGGGCACGTGTATATACACCGGACGTTGACTCTAGATGCGAAAGGTTGACAATAAATGTTGAGGTGGTTCTTTTTTGGCTGTTGTGAATACTTGAGTCACTTCTGTGATGGCAGGCATGCGCACATCCTTATGTACTTAACGAATTACTTTTTTATTTTTTTTTATTTTACTGAAACAACTTTGTGATACGTTTTAGTTTTTATCATCTATGTAATTATTGTACATAAATTTACTTATTGACTGGTAACGTTTTATTTTAGGAAATGTATAACTTAATTTGTACTATAGTGTATTTGCACAACTGATCATTAGAACTGTACCTAAACTAATAATTGTATGCATATCTTTGATCTATTTAATTGAATTAACTTTGGTTAAGTTGATTAAATAAGTTATCATCACTATTTATTACATATCTTGCCGTTAATCATCGTGAAATTATAATACCCCCCAACAAGTACTGATAAACACAAATATTTTTATAAACCTTCATAAGAACTTTACTGACGTAATCCTTCTCTTTTCTAGTCTTTCCCAAAAAACGAAATATTTGCGTTTATTTTAATAATATTTGTTTGCTAATGCCATATTATTTTTTGTACAAAAAGCTATTTATTTGTAATAAGTGAAACAGTGGCAAATTGTCTGCTTTATTTTTGTAATTCATTTTTTGTACAGATTTCTCAGTTACTTCTTGAATGTGTTCAATGCTGATCGTTTTGTTGTAAATAATGCTTCTAGATTATAGAAATATCTTACCAAAGTATTACCTAAAATATATTTTTATTACCTAGAATGTAACAAGAATCTCATATCAATAAAACATATAGTTACATAGACAAATTAATTATTATTTAACCAGATCTTCCCTTCCAATATCCATTGTTAGTGGCTGTACACAAATATTTATAAAAACCTTTATAAGAACTTTATTGGTATAATCCTTCCCTTTTCTAGTCTTCTCCTAAAAACAAAATATTTGTGTTTATTTTAGTAACATTTGTTACTTAATGCCATATTATTTTTTTAAACAAAAAGGTATTTATTTGTAATAATAACTAAAACTGGCAATTTGTCTGCTTTATTTCATTTTGGTACAGAAGTCTCAGTTACTGAGATAAATAAATGTGTTCAATGTTGGTCGTTTTGTTGTAAATAATGCTTCTAGATTATAAAAATATCTCACCAAAGTATTAACTAAAATATAACAAGAATTTCATATCAATAAAAAACATTTGTCTTGATAGTTTATTTAGGTATTTATTAATATTTGAAAAAAATTTAAGAGCAACTATTAAATAAAACAACCTTACATACATTGAGGGTTTCTTTAGTTAGTATCTAGTAGCATATCCATTATTTTTAATAATTTCTAAATAAATTTTGTTCATTGATTTTAGTATTTTGGATATTTCTTTCCACTGATTTTGAACTTCTTCTTTCTGACAATCTTTTTGCATGAATTTTCCCATCAATTTCATCCCAAAGGTTTTCAATTGGATTGAGGTCTGGGCTTTATGCTGGCCAAGACATTATACGTACTCTTTGGGAAACGAACCATTCTTTAACCAACTTAGACGTGTGTTTCGGATAGTTATAGTGCTAGAAGGTCCAGCTTAAACTCATATGAACCATAGGATTCTCCAGAATGTCAAGATAAACGAAACGATCCATTCTGACGCCTATCTTAACCAGCGAAATCATGTCAAATCCGGAAAAACATCCCCAAACTATAACGCCTCCTCCATCATGCTTCCCAGTAGGCCTAGTGTACTTGGGATTATACCTTTCATTAATTGGCCTTCTCACCCATGAAGTGCCATCAGATTTGAATAATTGAAACCGACTTTCATCGGAAACCAAAATTATTGTCTATTGTCCATCTGTCGAGTTCACATGTTCTCTTGAATAAAGTAGTTTGCTATCTGCTTTATTTTTTGCAGAAATGAAGGACTTATTTGCTGATTTTGTACCGAAGAGACCAGCTTCTTCATTTTATAGTACCCACCGACACACTGTCATTTTATTTTCCTGCGTTTTATATCTTTTTTGGGAATTCCTTCCAGTGTATTGCTTCTGTTAAAATTGGAAATCGTTCTCGAAATGTTTAAATTTAAATCGACTGCAACTTGTTTAATTTGTATCGATAAATGGACACCTCTAGGCATTTTTAGCTTTAAAGAACGATGTTGGACACAGAAATAAATTATAAAATCAACTAAATATACGGTTTAGTAGCTTTACTTATAAAATAAAGTTATATAAAAACTATGTAAAGATATCCGTATATAAAGGAAGGTACGAAGTGTTTAGACAATTAATAATTATAAAATTAATTTAAATTAATAAAATGATTGTTTTTTAATTTGTTAACCAGAACTCCTTTCCAATATCCATGGCTGTACTTAAACTACATTTGGCAACACAGCTAACACAACGAGTCAATGAATCGAACGGCGCGCTGCAGTTCCCACCAAACCACTACTTAGTCCATTCGTCCAAAGATGGCGCCCCGAATGTTCTAATTTGTGTGACGCATGTGAGATTTTCGGCGCGCCGACTGAAATTTTCTAGTAGTGCGACGTCGCATTACGAAATATATCCAGAAATATCGACCAAACGAACTAAAATGAAAACAACAAGACTCCTAAATTATTTCCATAGATGTCAATTAAAAAGTCAATTGGACAATGGTCTGCTTCAGAAACCGTACAACGCCGGCTATTTCCAATCGAATTTCTACGCAACGACCAGAAAAGTGAGTGGTATTTTATCTTAAATAAAATGTTTTAGTTAATGTGCGAAGTTTTAGGCGGCTATCCAAGAATTTAACAGCCCGGTGCAACAACAAAGGTAATTATAAATAAATACACCTCGTTTTCAATTTATTTTATTTATTTTTTTATTTATTTCAGAAGGGACTATTCTTTTATCCATGACACAAATTACATGTATTTGTGAGTGAACGTCTGACACAACACAAATTTGTAGTAATTGAATTAATTTTTTAGCGGCGACGATGCCAATTCCGAGGTGGCACTATTTGAATTGTTCAAAAATAAAGAAACTGGCTTCCTGTCCATCGGACGATTTTTATCCGTAAGTACCGGGCCACCCAATCAACAAGTAATAAAAGACGAAACTCTTTAGGCTTTAAGGGCAACTGGGCTAAGAAAAAACGACCCAAGACTGAAGGAGGTGATAGAAAACTTGAAAAAGATGACGAAGAAAAATGCCGATGGCTTCAGCGTCGACACCCAAAAATTAACTCTGGAGCATTTCACGAGGTAAACGCGGATGTTTGACTTTGCACCAGACGAGAGTTCACCAGCCAACATCCTCGGAAACCTTGACATTGTTCAATTTTTCTCGACTGCACTTATCAATCAATTAATTTGTTCTCAATGTGTTTGTTTCCTGTCTTGATATTGGCTGATCAGTTTGCAAATTGTTATTTAGTTGCATGTGTGCTCTGCATGATCGAGTTGCCTTACAATTTTATTAACAATGACCTTTTTTTTTACTCAGTATAATATCACCGAGTATGGGGCTAATTTCTCGGGCCTTCCGACACCAGTTCATAATCCCGGAATTCCCCGACTTCTGCAAAGACATCGAGGAAATCTACTGGAAGTGCAAGGACAATAACGACGGAAAGGTAAGGCTCAACATCGTTTCTTTCGAGTCCTGAAGGTGACTTTCTAGGTTGCCTCTTATATACCTCAATTGGGACGCATGAACCCAAACTACTGGGGGGTTAGTATTTGCACCATAGACGGCCAACGCTTTTCCGTTGGCGACGTAAACGTACCATTTACCATACAATCTTGTAGCAAACCTTTAACTTATGGTATAGCGTTAGATCTGTTGGGCCAGGACGTGGTCCACAAGTATGTGGGTCAGGAACCAAGTGGAAGAAACTTTAACGAACTAATTCTAGACCACAACAGTAAGTCAACATGACGTGTTAATTTACGGTTATATTCCTTATTTAAATTTTTTTAGAGAAACCTCATAATCCCATGATAAACGCCGGTGCTATCTTGGTTTGTGCCCTGTTGAAAACGATGGCGGGGCCTGATATGAGTTTAGCCGAAAAATTCGATTTTACTATGAATTACTTTGAGGTAAGTGTTGTCGAAAGTCGTTAATTAGCACATTCATTTAGTTTTGCCTGGTACTATCATTGTGTACGTACCTGTTATTTAGCACTTTAACAATGAATTTGTTTGAATAATGTATTAAGACGGTAACAATCGGTGAAAGGCGTTAGATAACGTAAAATAATAAACAATTCACAAAAGTTATTTTTAAAATTAGTAATTGACTACAATTCTAAAAAAAGATTTTTTAAGAATAATAATAACTTAGTGCTAAACTGTTTCTTACTGATAGACAATTTCTAAAATGCTTAAAAATGAAACCTAGTTGAGTGAGATTTAGAAGACAAATTTTTATTATAATGAACAATGATAAAGAATATGTCTTATCTGATTCCACTTAGAACATTTTGATTAAGTCACTAAACAACTTCTTCTAGTTTTAACTTGGTCGGAGATTTATTTAACTTTATACTACAAATCTCACTTACTTAAAAGGGGAACCCTCCAGAACCTACACTATCTTACATTAAATTATAGGTTTTAACTTTCGAAAATTTAAATATTTTAGCTATAACTCTTTTATTTAATGTGTGTAAAATAATATTAATTTACTATTGTTGTTTTATACAGTATTATAAAAAGTACAATATTATAATTCTATATATTTTACTGAATTGAGCTGGACATAAATATAGCAACTTTAATTTTGAAAGAGATTTTTAATGATTAAATCTGTTTTATTTAATTTAACATTATACTTTGGATATTATCCTTTTTGTTTTATAATTTTGGCCCATCTCCGTGACATAGACTCAACCATTTTTTGAATATACGATAAATTTGTATAATTTTTATGTCGAATTTGGTTATAAACGGGACCCCCATGTTTTCTATAGGGTTGATGTCTGGAGATTGGGACGGGCAAGACAAAACATTGATGCTTTAGTCTTTTAACCAATTCGTCACAATTTTGGATTTGTGTTTGGGATCACTTTCATGTTGAAATACATATATTAAGAGCACCATTTCTTCAATATATGGAAACAAATTGTTGTTTAATGTATCCCTGTATGTACATAAATCAGTCTAAGGGGGCCTACGTCAGAAGAATTAGAGCACCCCAATAGCATAATTGTACCACCACCATCTTCCACTGTGGGTATTACAAACTTTTTGTGCAGTTTTGTCCCTGTAAAATGTTTAACATAAGCAGAACCATCATTTTTTATAAATTAAATTCAAACTCGTCACTAAAAACTACTCGTCTTCACAGCTCTGTGGTCCAGTGAATGTGATCTTAAGCAAGTCAAAATGGTCTGATGTCAAACGAACCCCCATCCACAAACCATCTTCTCACAGTCCTTGAACTAATTTCAGGAAGTCCCATTTCCTCCAGGTTGGCTTTAATTTCAGTTGATTTCTCTTGGTCTTAATTAAAATCCACAGGGTGCAATGAAAGACCATAAAGTAAGAAGTTGCTATAATTGTGTTCACTGAAAATTAAAAAAAGTACGTCATTTTTTAAATAATAAAATTAGATTGACCACTTTCATAGTACACACCGCAATAACAACAACAACAACAACAATATTTTTATTGAAATGAATGAAGTAAGGGTGTGAAAACATATTTAATTTTCAGAGACTGGCTGGTAACGAAGATTTGGGCTTCAACAACGCCGTCTTCCTATCAGAACGTGAAGCTGCAGACCGAAACTACGCCTTGGGTTTCTACATGAGAGAACACAAATGCTTCCCCGAAAACACCAAATTCAGAGAGTGCATGGACTTCTACTTCCAGGTGACTATCCTGCAACTGCAACTTGTAACTAGTTTCTAATGTATTATTGCAGTGTTGCTCGTTGGAAGCCAACTGCGACATAGTCTCAGTAATGGGAGCCACATTAGCCAACGGAGGCATTTGCCCCTTGTCCGAAGAAAAAGTACTGAAGCCAGAAAGCGTCAGAGACGTCCTGTCTTTGATGCACAGCTGCGGAATGTACGATTACTCAGGTCAATTCGCCTTCAAGGTATTTATAATCCCGCAGTCAATCAACCACAAGCCAAACATCGACGCTTTCAGGTTGGAGTGCCGGCAAAGTCTGGAGTGAGTGGTTGTTTATTAATAGTCATTCCCAACGTCATGGGAATCTGCCTCTTCTCCCCGCCTTTGGACGCCCTCGGCAACAGTTGCAGGGGCGTGCAGTTCTGCGAGGAGCTGGTCAAGAAGTTCAACTTCCACCGCTACGACAACCTGAGACACGCCTCCAACAAAAAGGATCCGAGACGGCACAAGTTCGAGACGAAGGGTCTGAACATCGTTAATTTGCTGTTTTCGGCTGCGTCTGGCGACCTACCGTCACTCCGAAGGTGAATTTAACAAGCAAACATTCTATATATCACACTAATCGTTAAATGTAGGTACAAACTAATGGGCTTGGACATGACTCTATCGGATTACGACGGAAGAACGGCACTTCATTTGGCCTCAGCCGAAGGCCATGTGGAATGCGTGGAGTTCCTCCTGGAGTTATGCAACGTAGATCACAACATTAAGGATCGCTGGGGCAACACCCCGTTGGATGAGGCGACCAATTTCGGTCATGCTCCGGTCATTGAGTTACTCCAATTGTGGGACGAACGGACGGAAAGACGGAAGAAGGAGAAGGAGAACGTGGACGATCCCCCAATTGATCTTGTTAACCAATTGAAAGATTAAAGAAACGTACAAAATTAGTCCATAGTTGTGTTTTTGGTGGTAGTCCCGTTTTTGGGGGAAGTTTTATTTTGTTACGTTTGTTGAGGTTTTTAGGTCAAAATTAATTAATCAGTATTTTTTGAATGTTTCTATTGTTAACGTTTGTGAATCTGACAATACGTAGTAAACAGTATTATTGTGATATTCTATTCTTAGAGCAATATTTTGGTTACTTGTGCGGACAATAATATGAAATGTTAATTACTAATGACAATTTTCATTTGTTTTTTGTTGTTATCTATATTTTAAAACAACCTGTATGGATTGGGTTTAAAAATTGAAGAATTTTATCAACTTTTGTCCGTCAGTTGATAGGTACAATTTTTATTTTAAACGTCCTGTATGTTAATGTGATAAGTAGTCAATTTTATTATATTATTAAAATTATATTTTGTTAATTGTGTTCAGACAATAAAATGTATGTTCATTTTTAATGTCTTTGTTTATCACCAAATTCATAATAATGTTCTTGTAATTTGAAATATGTTCTAAAATTTTCTTTTACAAACCATTTAAGCTTATTATGGAAGTTTTGTAAAGAGTTTATGAGCTTATTTCATGAGGCAACCAACAAAGAAGTCATACCTTTTGTAGTAATTATTTTTTTACCAATTAAAAATTTAAGAAATGTGCAACCTGTAGACAACGAAAAAAATTGTCGTGCTACATACTCGTCCGGCTGTTTTAACAAGAGCACGTTCACCATGGAAAATTTAAGAATGGAACCAGTGGAAAGACGTAATATAATAATTCGTGTTTATCTTGTTGGAATAGGAAGTATAAGAAGCTCTCACAGATTTGTAACAGCTTTTGTAGCATTCGCCGCATTGTACCTGGCCCTCCATATCATTATGCTCTTAGCATAGTAAGTACTGAACAGTTCATACAGAATTTTCTTCAGTTTAATCAACAGCTGAGTAAATTATTGGTTTTTGTTCATTTTAGTGTGGATTTAACATTGGCCCTGCGCTTTTTTAGAATGAGAAACTTCGCCGGACATATTGTACGTGTTTGTTATATTTAATTGTATTTTTTATTGATGTGGATTAAATTTTGTTGTGAGTTTTATGTGAAAGATGTAAAGTTTGTGTATTACAATTTTAATTGTCTGACGATGTAATTTTATAATGATTAATTAACCACAATATGATTAGAATTACATAAAATATAAATTTATGTATAAATTCTCAATTACTATAAAAAATAAAAATTTGCAACAAACATGTATTTTTATTATCCAAATTACCTATCTAATTCTAAAAAAATTCAATATAAATATTTAGATCATATTCAATTAAGCCAACATTAAATACACCCAGTGTATCATATTTGTTTAAAAAATGTGGCAACAATTATTTATCGCAATAACAAAACCCCGCCCTTCACGCACTGCAAATATAATTTGGTCGGTGACAAATTCCTATCTTTGATAGGAACATTAATTTTTCTTTCTTAAAAAGTATAGTCATTGTACCAATATTTACTTAAAAAATGTTTCTTAATCTTATCAAAACTTCATGAACAAACGAAGAACAAATTACATAATGTGTATTTTGACCCAATTTGTAAAGTAAATTAAATTTTATTATGTTATTTATATGAAAATTTAAGTTTAAAACGATTTAAACCTAAATGAATACAAAATTATTGAGTTTATTAACCCAAAAAATAACTGTAACTTATTGTTATTGATTAATTACAGATGAAATTAGTAAAAAACGAGTTTTTTTGGATAATCGTGTTATTTATTAATATATTATATTAATTATTATTATTATTTTATCTATTTACCTCCTATTTTATTACTGACAATATTTTTCTTACAAATTAAATTAATATAATATATATAATTATATAGTAAATATTATTTATTTTTTTAATTATTCATACTTTTTTTAATTATTTTAAGTTTAAATTTTTTAACAGATTTAATAAATATATTTTCTTTGAATAAAAATTTAAATTATTGCAATATGAATTATTATTGAATATTATTATATCAGTAGTGAAATAATAAATTTATTTTCATGACTATAAGTTTAGTTTTATTTAAATTAAAATATGTTAATCAACTAAATAATTCATTAATAATAATAATTAATTATTGATTAATGCAATTAGTCACAAACATAAATTATATTCGTTGATAAATTGAGATAATAATTCATTTAAATAAATATTGATTTTAGAAACCATCAACTTAATTAATGAATATAAAAATTACTTTTTTATATTTATATTATAATAATTAACAGCTTTTATATTTTTAATAATTATTCTTTTAAATGTAATTAATAATAGTACGTAAATCTTTCTTAAAAAGTATATTTTTTTAAATATTTAAACCAGTTATGATAATTTTACAATTTAGTACATATGAACAAAAATTTTAATATCAATAAAATATATATTATAATATAATTTTCTTAATAATTTAATAATTTAATTAATTTAGCCAATTAATTTGTTGTAAAAATATTATTCTTACTAAATTAATTATATTAATTATAATAAAAAATAACTAAAAAAATCTTAAATTCAATGTATAATTAGTTAAAAATTAATAACTAAAACTTAATTTTATATATATTTTTTAATAATTATATTTTTTAAATTATTTAATTAATTAGTAAGATTATTAATACTGTATTAATAAATTATTAAATAAATATTTTTCTATGAACAGACAATTTTAATACCAGTAAAAATATTTTTGAATTAATATAACTTTGAATAACATATTTAAATTCTTGTTTTATTAAATACAAATTTAGTTAAAATAAATTTTTTAATAAATTAATTTGTCTAATTATTTAATATGTTTATTTGTTTTATTATAACCAAAAAAAAATAAATTAAACATGTATTATAATAAAAATTTAGTGTATATTTTTTAATAATTTAAATAGCCAATTAATTTGTTATAAAAATATTATTCTTACTAAACCACTGAATTAATTAATAATATATAACATATAATATAATAATTATAATAAAAAATAAATAAAACAAATAAATTTTACATTCAGTGTTTATAGTAATTATTTAATTAATGTAGTCAAATATTTAATTATTAAAATTATTAATATTGTATT
This sequence comes from Aethina tumida, assembly GCF_024364675.1. NCBI lineage: Eukaryota > Metazoa > Arthropoda > Insecta > Coleoptera > Nitidulidae > Aethina > Aethina tumida. The sequence continues at coordinate 9,244,992 of NC_065435.1, read as the reverse complement.
AATAAATTTAGTTTAATTTTCTATTCATATTTATTTCAATTTAGTAAATCATAATGAATATTATAATAAAAAATAAATACAAATTTAGTTTTTAAAAAGTGTTTAATAAATTAATTAATTTAGCCAATTAATTAATTGTCTTATTTTAATTTTATAAATTTCCTTTTATTTTACTTTCTAAGTAAATGACAGAGTAAGAAAGCAGAGTATTTTATTTCATACAATATATGTATTAATTATTAAATTTACATTAAAATAATTATTATTGTTACATTTAAGTTTATTCGAAAAAATACTTTTAGATTAAATAAAACAAGTGTGAAAATTTCAGAATTATTACATTTTAAATTTGTATTGGGTTATTTTTAATTTGTCCTAATTATAAACGTAAAATAATAAAAATTACTTAAATAATTGCTGAAAAAAAAATATTCTTATATCTTAAGAGTTACAAAAAATATGTTTATTTAGTTTGTACTTATACCACATGTTCAGTTTTATTTAATGCATACTAAGAACCTAAAAATTATCTCCTTGATAAATTTTATTTATTTATAATTTAATTTATAATTTATTATTTCTTATTTGGTTAAATTTTGAATAAAAAATATATTGAATATTATAATAAAAAATGGGTAAATATTTAATTTATACAAGTTTTTAATAAATTAATAAATTTTGTCAATTAAATAATTAATTTGTTCCGTTTCATATTGTAATTTTAAAATTTTTCCTTTTCTTCTATATATTAAGTAAATGCCATTTTTTTAATTTTATAAAATGTTAATAATTTACAACAATCCTTTTTTAAATTATTAAATTTTCAGCAGTAATGTTGTTAAGTAAATTATTTCACTTTTAGGTCTTCTAAAAAATGTCTTTCTAATTTCCATTTAAATATTAAATCAAATAAAATAAAAAATATTTTAAAACAATATTATTTTTTTAACAAGATATATGAACATTTCTAAACAAAAACTGTTGTCAATCAAACTACAGTTTGTCATCAATTTACTATAGGGGCACTATCAACTATATTTTTTTAATTAAAAGGGTCTTGTGATAACTCGTTTAAAAGGTATTTTTATTCTCTATTCAATGCTATTTTGCTGCTAAAATCAGGTGATTAATTACATAGCTATGAGATTATAATATTATATTTGACTACTTTTCTCTAATAAATCAGACTATTTAAATTAATTTGTCCTGACATTCATTGCTCAAATTTCTAAACATAATTGGTACGAAGAGTTATCAGGTAGGCAAACATTTTATGACCTCATCATGTATATATTTTAAACAAAACCTGACAAAATCTCACTCTAGATAAAATTTCATGTTTCGTTACCAGATTATCTCTGAATGTCAAATGTAAATTAATTTAATTCGATAAGATTAGGAACACCTTTACCGCTTCAGTCGCGGAAAATTTTCAAAGGGACACCACCACCACCACCGAATCGGGACGAATCCCTCGTGGAAGGTAGCGAAAAATCCCCCACCCGTAGAGGAAAGAAAAAATACGTCGTCGTGTGTGTATGGGACAGATTAATAATATCGGGGGAAGGCATCTGTCTGTGGCCGGGCTGGCACACTGCGGCCAAGTAGGTATTCCGAAACGCGGTTCCCTCGCGCGTCGGCCGTACTTAATGTTTATGTTTTCTCGTGCGGTACCTCTTGATCGGACGTCGCGTGTTGTTTTTATTTCTTTTTTTTGTTGGACGTGTTCATTTGCGTACGATTAGGGGAAAACAAATGGCAAAATGAACGAGACGGATGTGATCAAGTACCCGGAGGAGGCTACCATCGTGGCCGCTGTGTGTGCGATTTTTTTCTGTATTATTGGTGTTATCGGTGAGTGTTATTTTTCGATTTGGACGGAAAATAAAGTTTGACAGTTGTTTTGAAAAAAATATTTTATAGTACTGGACAAAATTGATAAATCTTTGATTGTTGTTTCCAAAGACAATTGTAATTTTTATCATTTAACTTATAGAAATGATAAACATTTTGATAATTTTTCACTAATAATAATAATAATCATTATAGTTAAATGTCATTTTAAAAAATGTGACAAATTTAAATTAATAATAGTTATAGTAATGTTTTAAATCAAAGCTTATTGTAAAATATTTTTGATAGAATAAAAATAATACAAATATAATAATTTAACAAATTATTATAATTATTTAAAACTTAGTAAACATGGCAGTCTCTTCGGTTTTTATACAATTTTATAAGTTTTAAAACAATAAACAATTTTTCATTACAAATAAATATATTATTAATAATTAACACTCCAATAGTTCTAATAAAAGAATAAAATTTATTTCATAAAAAATGAGACTGATATAATCTTAAATTTATAATATTTACAGGAAAAAATATTTTAAGTGAAATTTAATTAAGAATATAAAACATTTAAGATGATTTTTAAACTAAATAATGAAACGAAACTGTCTTTAAGGTTTTGTTATTTCATGTCAAAGCTTATTAGTAAATACTTTTGGTTGAAAAAATAAACAGAATTAATTTAACAAATTGGTATAAACAATTTGTGATTAAGAACAAATATTTTTTTAATACAAAATAAAAATATTAATAATTGCCATTGCCATAAAGGATTAAATTTAATTTCATATTAAAAAATATGATTGATATAATCTTAAATTTATAATATTTACAGTCAAAAATATTTTATTGTTATATAAAATGTGAGATTTAATTAAGAATTAAAATGATTTTTAAAGTAAATAATGAAACGAAACTGTCTTTAAGGATTTGTTGCTTTATGTCAAAGCTTATTAGTAAATACTTTAGATGGAAAAAATAAGTAGAAATAATTTAACAAATTGCTACAAACAATTTATGATTAAAACAAGGCTGTTTTTCATTTATTAGTCAATAAAACAAAATACAGTTTTATAAGTTTTATCGTTTTTAAAATAAACAATAATTTACGAACATAAAAAATATTTTTTTACTACAAAAATATTAATAGACAAAACTATCTTTAAGGTTTTGTTGTTTTATGTCAAAGCTTATTAGTAAATACTTTGGTGGAAAAAAATAAATATAAATAATTTAACAAATTGCTCTAATTTATTAAAACAAGGACGTTTTTTTATTTATTAACCAATAAAATAAAACACAATTTTATATTTATTCTTATCGTTTTTAAAATAAACAATAATTTACTGAAAAAACAAACATTTTTAATACAAAAATATTAATAATTGTCTTTGCTTTAAAGGATTAAAAATAATTTTATATAAAAAAAAGATTGATATAATCTTAATTTCATATTTAAAGGCAAAAAATATTTTATTTTCATATTAAATGTGAAATTTCATTAAAAATATGTGCATTTAAAATGATTTTTAAACTAAATAATGAAGACTAAGATTTTGTTGTTTTTTATCAAAGCTCATTAGTAAATACTTTTGGTGGAAAAAATATATAGGAATAAGTTAACAAATTAATACAAATAGTTTAAGATTAAAACAGTTTTGTAAGTTTTAACGTTTTTGTGATAATATAATAATTTATTGAACTGACAAATTTTTACTACCAATAAAGAATAAGAATTATCGATAATAGTAGATAAACTCCATATAATTTAAAAAAAAATGTGATAGTCTTAAACTAATAATAATTATGATAGAATTAAATAAAAATGATAAACGGTAAAAATTACGATACGAAAACTACGATTAGTTTATAATTAAAATATAGTTTTTTCATTTATTAGCAAATAAAACAAATTACCATTTTCTTAATTAACATTACAATAATATTAATTTATTATGTAAACAATAAATTAGTGAAAGTAATGAATATTATATTGATATTAATTCAGAGAAATCATTTCAAATGAAATACATTAATAAAACTAATTAATTAAGTGTGAAATATTTAATTACTAGTAAAATACATAAACATTTATGTTAATACACTGGTTATGATAATAATAATTTTGTTTCAGTTTATTTAATAATTAAAATAATATTATTAAATTATTTAATAAATTAAATTATTAAAAAAAATAATTTTTTATTGTAGCATTATTTAAAATTTACTGTTATAAAACTGAAATGTTGTATGAATATTTTTTAAATTAATGTTTTATAACATTTTCTAAATGAAATATTAAAATAGAATTAATTAATTTTTTATCATCTGTTGAATTAATAAAGTGGTTTTATAACATTTGAAAAAAATTATAAAGGATGTATTTCTTTTCTAATTCTTAATTGCTTTTATTCATTCAATTAATTAATTTGTCAAAATATTCACTGAATTAAAATACTTATATCAACTTAAGTAAGTTATAAATTATATTTTATATTAATAAATAGGTTTTAAAATCAAATTAATAAGTGATCAATAAAAATTATTTATTAAAAAAAGTTTATAAATCACTTATTTAACAAAACATAAAATTATAATTCCAGATTTTAAAATTGGTAACATTTAATTTTAAATGAGTTAGCTTGAAGTCGAAATTTATTTATTGTATATTCAATTTATATTTTACGTCATTGTCCACCCTTAGGGTAGGCAAAATCGTAATGGCGGTTTTGCTTTTATTAAATAAATGTGAAGGGACTCGAGATTGATTGTCAGACGAAAATATACACCGCGTCAAGATTGTTTATTTATTTTGGTACTCGTCAATGTATAAAGGGAGAAGTAAATGAATGACTCGAGATGATTTTAGTTCAAAATAAATATAATCCTTAAATACACTCTTTGAATCATTCAAAATTTATATTTATACGTCACTGGGTTTTTTCGATTAAAATTATTAAGTCTATCGACGATTAAATATAGGATTTTTAACAATACTAGATTTTGTAACACGTTTAGGAAATGGGCTTTTATTTGATCTCGTTCTATAAATATACTACTTAAAAGTAACCTATGATTATATGTATATTTTTATTCATAACGTTGATATGTGAGGACTTTAAATAAATATTGGCAATTATAATGTTCAATTTCATAATCAAATGTTTATATCATATCGGAAATGGTATATTTATTTATTAGTGCGCCTGATGTTTCGTTGTTTTGAAATTATATACTAATACTGAACTAAAATATGTGACCAAAACTCAACTACTTACTTATACATATTTTTTTATTTTAATGCAATTTATTGTTATAGTTCGAAGTAATTATTTATTTTATATTATAACAGGATGTTAGAACAATTACTAATTGACTAAATAACCCATGATTAATTTAAGTAGTATAGTAATATGTAAGTAATAAGATAAAGATGTTATACACACTGTTTTCTTATCTATGATATGCACAAAATCTGATAAAAGTATTCAAGGAAATGTATATTTTTATTTATTTTTGGAAAAATGTACAGTATGGAACAGTTAAATGTAATAATAACAGTGGTGGCCAAATAAATAGCATATTTTTTAATATGTTCCATAAAAGGATTTAATTCAAATTTTCCCCAATCAGTATAAAAAAAAAATTTCAATATTCTGTACGTTTTTTGCTTTTTTGTCACACATTTTGAATGGAGATATTACTTTAATTCACATTAGTCTGATTTGGTTGGTCAAAGCACATTCAAATATGTTTACGTTTTGTGGCACTAACATATTTAACAATACTCTCAATATTTATTCCTCTAAATAAAAGTTTGGACCCCACATACACTACAAAATCTTTGAAACACTGTGGAGGGAACGTTATGGTTTGGGGTCCCCTTTCTTGACATTGTATAGGGCCATTACAGAAAATTATTAGCAAAATGGACGGTTTCATGTATAGAAAATAAATGGAATCATTTATCAACGATAATTTATCAGTTACATGAATTTTTATGCATGATAATGATCCGAACATACGTCCAAAGTTGTTCAAAATTGGTTAAATGATATGTTGATTGGGCAGCGCAAAGTCCGGATCTACATCCAATTGAAAACTTATGGAACGACATGAAATCTTGATTAAAACACCAAAACCATCAAATTTAGATAAATTATGGTTTTGGTTGGTTTTGGATATTTTTTGGCTAATTATCCAGTTAATTATCAAAAATTGATCATTGTTGCTTATCAAAAATTTGATAATTATCCAGATAATTATTATTATTATTATTATTATTATATTTAAAAATGTTTATTTTTTTCAAATTATTTTTATCAAAAATTACTAATTATCCTGAATTTAAATTAAATTTTATATTGAAAAGTGTCACATTTGTGTATTTTTTGATAACAAATATGTATTATTTTATTTGAGTGTTTAAAGACAAATGTTTCCCACAGATTTTTATACAAATTTTCTAAAAATGGAAAAAATAATCATTCTTAATAATATCAATTAATAATTATCTGGAAAATTGGAAAATAATAATAATTAAAATCATTATTATCTGAATAATTATCAAACTTAAAATACTCAAGACTATTTTTTGATCAATTATCTGGTTAATTATTCAAAACTGATAATTGTTACTTATCAAAAATTTGATAATTTTCCATATAATTATCAATATTTGGTATATTTAAAACTGTTTTTTTATATATTATTTCTATTATTAAAAATTAATAATTATCATGAATTATTTAAATTAATTTTATATTAAAAAGTATAAAATTTGTGTATTTGTTTATGGACAAATGTTTTTGTCAGATTTTTAAACAAACATTCTAAAAATAAAAAAAAACGTTTTTAATATAAATATCAATTAATAATTATCTGGAAAATTGGAAAATAATAATAATCAAAATTATTATTTGAATAATTATCAAATTTAAAATATTCTAAGCGATTTCTTAGGTATTTATTCTGTTAATTATAAAAAAAATTGATAATTGTTGCTTATCAAAAATTTGATAATTTTTCAGATAATTATAAATTTTAGGTATATTTATAACTGTTTTTTTTTCAATTATTTGTATTATCAAAAATTAATAATTATTTTGAATTATTTAAATTAATTGAAGAGTTGTTGAGTTTAATTTCAATCGACCGTTGCCAATATCTCATTGAATCTATACCCCAACAAAATATTAATAATTTTTTTAAGTTAAAGTCAAAAAGTGTGCTATTTCTGTGACAGCCACATTGTCCATTTGTTTAAGATTTAAGTAGAAATAACTTTGATTTAGGTACAAAAAGAATAATTGTAGAAAGAATATATTGAAATTATTTTAAATATAAATAATAAACAATAAATAGTAATTTGTACTACTTCTCTGGTTACCTCTAAAAGGGCTGTTCAACAATAAAAAGTTATAAACAAAAATATCTCACAGGACGAAATTGACTACTTCATTAGACCATTAATAAGTCTTTGTATCATCCAGCTCATTTTTGCTTCTAAAAGTATCAATAAATTGAAAAAGTCTAATCCCCACGGCCCATTGTACCCCAAAAATCAATGAAATCTAACCACCGGGACTTTTGTGTTCCATTTCCTAAGTCTCCGACAATACAACAAAAAAGTATCCAACCATAATTCAAACAAGCATTTTCCATTTCAGGTAACGCGGTCACAGTTTTGGCACTACTAGGTTGCCAAAAACTGCGTACCCACGCGACAACCGCCTTCGTATTGTCCCTCTGCATCTCCGATCTGCTCTTCTGTTCCGTAAATCTGCCGTTGACGGCATCCAGGTACATCCACAAGGAATGGGTGTTAGGAGACACCCTGTGCAAAATCTTTCCCGTTTTCTTCTACGGAAATGTGGCGGTGTCGCTTTTGAATATGGTGGCCATAACACTTAATAGGTAAGCGTGACAATCAAGATAATTGGAGGACATAAAGACGTAATAATTATGCAACCGATTGTTGGTGGTCCTTTGTTTCGCTTTAGTATATCACCTATAACATTTAATACATTCCCAGTAACAGGTGAATCATACCATGCTGGTTATGTTGATGATAATAATAATAATAATAATAATAATATAATATATAATGTTTCACATATAAAAGTAATGGAACGATGTATTTATAAATAAGCTGTGTATTCGTTTCATACAACATACCTTAAAATAAAATAACCAAACTTTTGATATAACCCATAAATTTCACCTCAGTTTTTATGAACTTAAAAGTACAATAAAAGCTTACTATTTTACTATTTGACATAAATTTCCATATAATTTCATTATTATCAGTACTTGTAATTAAATGCCAGAAACGCACATATAACATATAATTGTCATGTCAAGATTTTGCACTATTGATTGTTTCCATGGAGATTGCATCCAGGCACCTGCACTTTCTAAATTTAGAATAGGTAATGATTTTCTGATGAAATAAATTATATTTTTTAATACAAACTGAAACACTAATTTGTTGATGTTTTATACGTAGGTTTAAATGTTAAATGCATTATAAAGCTATAATTATTACTAATAAGGTTATAAAAATCCGATATTTATAATAAACATCGAATAATTAATTATGAAAATCTGAATAATAGTTTTTTTTTATTAATCTGACTGATTATAATTTGTACCACACAAAATATAAGAATTACTTAAATATCTTATCTAAAAATAGTTTTGTATAAGAAAAAATGAAAATTATTTAGATAATATGTATAATAGGATTTTTTTTTATATAAAATATGATTTATGTGATTCCAAATCATAAAATAAATAATTATCTTGATAATCGATAATAATAAAATAAATAAATCATGCCTATTATTTGTATTATTAAGAATTGATAATTTTTTAGGTTTATTTATTATTAATTATCAATTTTTAGTATACTTAAAACTATTTTTTTATATAATATAAATTAAATATAATAATTATCAAAAATTTGATCATTTTTCAAATAACTGTAACTATTTCTAATATATACAATTTTTCATATTATTCTAGAATTTCAATTAAATTTTATAATAAAAAAATGTCTGTATTTTTTAAAATGTGAATGTGTTTTATTCTCTTTAGAGGATTTTTTTTACATAAAAAACTTTTTTATCGTTCTTAATATAATTATAAATTAATAATTATTATTTGATAATTATCAGGAAAATAGAAATAATATGAATACTATTATTATCTGGATAATTATTAATTTTTAAATTATTTAAAATTATTTTTTAATTAAATATAATGTAAATCATTTTGAATATTTATCAGCAATTATCCGGTTGATTATGAATAATTATCAATTTTTGGCATATTCAAAACTATTTCCTATTATTTCCATTATCAATATTAATTATCTTGAATTATTTAGATTAAATTTTATATTAAAAAATGTCATATTTCTATTCTATTTTTTTCATGTTTCTATTATCAAAAATTAATAATAATCCTGAATTATTTGAATTAAATTTTATATTAAAAAGTTATTTTACATGAATGTTTCTCACAGATTTTTAAACAATTTTTCTAAAAATGAAAAAAAAAAAAATCATTCTCAATATAATTATCAATTAATAAATATCTGGAAAATTGTAAAATAATAATAGTTAAAATCATTATTATCTGAATAATTATCAAATTTAAAATATTCAACACTATTTTTTGGTCAATTATCCGGCTAATTATCAAAAACTGATAATTGCTACTTATCAAAAATTCGATAATTATTTTGAAAATAATATAAATATATAAAACTGTTTTTTTGTATATTATTTCCATTATCAACAATTAACAATTATTATGAATTATTTCAATTAAATTTTATATTAAAAAGTATAAAATATGTTTTAATTGATTTGAGCGATTATAGACAAATGTTTCTGTCAGATTTTTAAACAAATATTCTAAAATTGAAAAAAAAATCGTTTTTAATATAACTATCAATCAATAATTAACTGGAACATTGGAAAATAATAATAATAATCAAAATTATTATTATTTGAATTATTATTATCAAATTTAAAATATTCAAGACGATTTTTTGTCTATTTATTCGGTTAATTATCAAATTAATTAATTATAAATTTCTGTTTTTTTCTATTATCAAAAATTAATAATTATTATTTAAATTAAATTTTATATTAAATAATATCAAATAGACAAAAATTCTAAAAATGGAAAAGTAATCGTTCTTAATATAATTATCAATTAATAATTATCTGGAAAATTAGAAAGTAATAATACATAAAATTATTATTATCTGAATAATTGTCAAACTTGAATGCTCAAGTATTTTTTTGTATAAATATAATTTAAATAATTCTGAATAATTATCCGCAAAATTGATAATTATTTGAAGAATTGATCATTTTCCAGATAATTATCAATTTTTTATTTATTCGAAATTGTTTTTCTTATTATTTTTATTATCAAAAAATAATAATTATCTTGAATTATTTAAATTAAATTCTATAAAAATTATATAGTTATCAAGAAAATATGAAAATACCCTCAAAACTATTATTAAAGTAATTTTTAAAATACTTTGGTTTGTTTAAAACTATTTTTTGTAATTGATAATTATCAGAAAGTATTTAATTATATGTTATGAAAAAAGTGATATATTTATGTATTTTTAATAACAAATACGGGGGGTTTCCCCTTCTACTACTAATTTTTCATGTAAAAGATTTTAAGCTTCTGTTTTCACAATTCGTATTTGAATTAAGAAATCGGTTATTAGGTCGATTGGATTTATTTATTTATACCTCAACATCCACAGTCTACACAACATGATTTAAACGTCTAATTATCTAATTAGTTAATTCACAGAATATAAAAATATCTGTTGTTTTCATAAATTCTGTTGTTAGAAATGTTACATGTCAAATGTTCAAATTTGATCAAATCCATTTTGCATAAATTTTACATTATTGATTGGACCAAACCATCTTGTCGTGCAGCTTATTGAATTGTAACAAAGAGCAGAAACATTGCAGGAACCAATATGCAGTGCAGTACTAAATTTACAATCTCAAATTTAACTGATAATAATAATAAATGGGGAGTATCTTGGACAAATCGTTGAAACTGCCTTTAATAATATAGAGATTTTTGTTGGAATTACAAAAAAAGAAGGAAAATTAAACAAATTTGTCTTTTATTGACGATTAATCAATTCAAAATTGTAATTAATTAGTTGACACTTCTTTGCCCACTTGTTTCGCCTCACCTTGTATTATTTTGACGTTTTATAGATCAACTAATAAAATAATTATTAAATTAAAGTAAACAACAAAGCCATCTAATATTGCGCAACGGTATTTATTGATCTTCGGTGCAACAAAATAAAACAACGAAAGTGCAACGGATGCAAGTACCCCGAAAGCACCTTATTTTCCAAGCGGAAAAGGGCCAGTTTGCCGTATTTTGGCGGCCTTTTACGCCGGTTTTAAAATTTCCGTTGCCATGGGGAATAGCTGGACGCCTCTGCATCCGGGCTCAAGGCAACAGGTATTGATTTTCGCCACTATAAAAGCGGAACCGTTCTGGACCGTCGATCAGAACTCCACTGCCAACTCCAACAAGAAGTAGTAACCTCAAGCGGCCTGCCGAAGCTGAAGCTGAAGCTGAAGAACAACGATACGTGACCAGTTTGGTTGTTGATCTGTGGTTCTATTCCGGCTTCATGAGCTCGATGTGCTTGACGGCAGACAGTGAAAATTCAGATATGTATTTCACTTGATTGATGTGTCTATCCCTCTCAATGTTTAATGTTTCCTCCCCGTACACGATTCGATGTGTTGCATGAACTTTCGTTTGGCCGAGGACTTGGACCTTGGCCAAAACTAAAAGGCAGCAAATTTTCTCTTTGACTTTAGACGATTTATATGAGGGTAAAGGCGAGATTTTTGCTGCAAATGTCGTGAAAACCAAGTTTTTGAGAACAAAGCAAAGATTTTTTTTATTATTGGACACACGATTTTTCGGCGAAATTAAGTCAGTATCTGCCTGTAGCATAAAGCAGATGTTGAACGGTTTTTTCTCAAAAAATTAGTTACCCAAATACAATATTTTTTGTATATTTTAGCACATAATTATTTGTTACACTAAGTTCATACTTTTCTGTAGCAAAAATAATGTTTTAAATATTACTGACATATATTAACTTGGGGCAGTGATTAAAAATGCCAAAAGGGCACCGAAATCAATAGTGCAACGCAGGTCCAAAATGCAACGAACTGCACAGACATAATGTCGGCCATAAAGTACATAAAGTCACCCATTTTGTCCTGAACTAACTTGTACACTTCTCACATTAAATTTGAAAAAAAAAAATAGTGCACATAAAACAAAAAAGAACACTACAGAACATTATCTTTTCATTAAAAATTTTTTACTACCTTTTTTCACTAATCAGACAAGACCAAAAACGTTCCAAAACATTATCATTTCATTAAAAATTTTATACTACTTTTTTTAACACCCATTTCACAGATAAAACAAAAAACTAAAATTACATACTACTACAGATTTTTTGTGATGTAATTGAAATTTAAAAAATAAGATTTGTTTATTTTGTAATTTGTATTATTCACTTTTTTGATGCATCGGTTCAAAGTTCAGTTGCAGAATTAGTTCCCGTCCTATTAATTATTAAAATCGACGTCATACGACCAAGTTATTGTGCTCATCACATACATACATGATTTATCACAAAACATACGGGACACAGAAGAACCAAAATTACATAATGTTGAGCAAACACCACTGAATAAATATTCATTATTGAATTATAACTAAGAAAACGAATCATTCACTTTTACACGACAAAGTCAAAACCTGACTGAAATACATTCAAATGTGAAAAACTTTTTTTTGTTTTGAAATTTGAATGTTAATTGAGACTATTTTGGTTTCAAAAGTTTTTGACGAGATTTTTACATTTAAATACATAATTAACTCATAAAAGAAAATGAAATAAATTTTAAGCTTGGAAGAGTAATTTTTAAGGTTTTTAAAAACTATTTAATTTTTCATATTTGTTAATGTTAAATTAACATTTTTTTTTTAATTTTTGAAATTTGTTGTTGACATTTTTTTTAACTCTTGAAAGTATGTCACAATTTTTTTTTTCATAACTAGAAACTAATTTTTGATTTTTTTTTGAACCTTTATATTTGTTATTTTTGTTTTTTTGTAATTTTTTTGCTAATATTTTTACTAAACACAGACAAAGACATTTGAGTCTTCTTACTTTACAAAATATATTAAGAACAAAAAGAAACTGAAACAAAATATTTTTTATTTTTAACATATTTGTAGATTATTACAGATAAAAACATACAATTCTTATTACACCATAATTGCAGATACAGAAAAATCAAAATTTAATATCAAAAAATATAGTTTTTTACAATTTAAACTAAATATCAATAAACTGATAACATTATTTTTGAGCTAAATATTTATTCTTAAATTTTTTTATAATTTTTTTCAAAATTTTTCTAAATCTTAAAATTGACATAAAAAAACGTGTATGGAAAAATACTTTTTATAAATTTTTCAAAATATTTAAATTTCTTTGATCAAATTATTTTTTGTTAAAATTTTAGAAAAATTATTCTTCCATACTCTATTACATGTGTTACATAATTATATTCTTATTACATATAGACGAAGAAAAAGTAAAATTTCAGCCCAAAATAGATATTGAAATTTTTTAAAATTTAATCTAATTATGAATGAGTTTACAAAACTATTTTTGGGCAAAATTTCTTAGTCTTAAAAATCTTTTACACTATTTTTTCTAAAATTTTAAGCTTAAATCTTAAATGGGATGAGAATAAAAAACGTGTGTGGAAGAGTGGATTTAATTTTTTCCTAAATTTAATCAAAGTGTTCTTTGGGTAAAACATTTTTGGTTAAAAAACTATTCTTTCATAGTGTATTACATACACGATCTTATTCTTATTACACCACAAAGTTTTTTAAAGCTACAGCTAAGAAATGTAAATCTTTGGCTCATAAAAGATATTATTTATTTAAAATTTAATTAACTGACAAAACGATTTTTGGGCAAAATTTTTTAGTTTCAAAATTCTTTTAACATACACTATTTTTTCCAAAATACTCGAACTAAACCTTAAATTGGGTGAGACTAATATACGTGTAAAATGTGTGTGGAAGAGTAATTTTAAAGTTTAATTTAAACTTCAATCAAAATGTTTGAATAAAACATTTGTGGCTAAAATTTTAAAAAAGCTTTTCTTCCATTGCGTATACATATACAGCCTTATTCTTATCATATTTTTAAGACGAAGAAAAACCTAAATTACGCCCAGAAAAGATAATTAAAAATTAAACTAAGTATGAATAAACTGACGAAACTATTTTTGGGCAAAATTCTTTAGTTTTAAAATTCTTTTACACTATTTTATCCAAAATACTTGAAATAATTCTTGGATAAGAATAATACACGTATAAAATGTATGTGGAAGAGTAATCTTTTAATTTTTTTAAACTTCAATCAAAATGTTGTTTGGGCAAAACCTTTTTGGTTAAAATTTGAAAAAAGCTATTCTTCGATAGTGTGTTCATACAAAATCTTACGCTTATTACAACACAAAGTATTTTAAAGACACTGAAAAATTTCAGCCCACAAAAGAAACTTTTGAAGTTTTTAAAATTCAGTAAACTGTATTTGGGCAAAATTTTTTAGTCTTAAAATCCTTTTACACTATTTTTTTTTCAAAATATTTAAACTAAACCTTAAATTAAATAAGAATAAGATACGTATTGAAGTCTATCGAGGAGCAGTTTTTAAACATTTTCTAAAATTAACCAAAATGTTATTTTGGTTAGAATTTTAAAAAAGTTATTCTTCCATATTTTTATTTCACCTCAAAGTATTTTAAAAACAAGAAAAAACTAAAATTTCAGCCCAAAAAAAGTATTTTTCATAGTTTTTCTAAAATTTAAACAAATTTCTTCGTCTTAAAATTCTTTTACACTATTCCAAATATTAAATTAAACCTTAAATTGGGTAAGAATAAGATACGTGTAAAATGTGTATGGAGGAGCAGTTTTTAAACTTTTTCTAAACTTAAAGAAAATGATCTTTGGACTGAAATTTTAAAAAAGTTATTCTTCCATAGTGTATTACATACACAATAATAATATTCCTATTACACCACATATTATTTTGAAGACAAAGAAAAACTAAAACTTCAGCCCAAAAAAAGTATTTTCGATATTTTTTCAAAATTTAAACTAAATGTCTATAAACTGACATACTATTTTTGAGCCAAATTTTTAGTCTTAAGATTTTATACACCATTTTAAACTAAACCTTAAGTTGGGTAAGAATAAGATACGTGTAAAATGTGTATGAAAGAGCAGTTTTTAAACTTTTTCCAAACTTAATCAAAACGTTTTTCCTATTCTTCCATAGTGTATTTCATAGACAACTATATTTTTATAGCACCACAAAGTATTTTAAAGACAAAGAAAAATTAAAATTTGAGCCTAGAAAAGATATTTTTGAAGTTTTTTAAAATTTAAACAGATGTCAATGAACTGACAAAATTATTTTGGGCAAAATTTTAGTCTTAAAATTCTTTTACATTATTTTTCCAAAATATTTACACTAATTCTCAAATCAGGTAATAATAACATTCGTGTAAAATGTGTGTGGAAGGGTAGTTTTTAAGTTTTTTTATAAAATTAATCAAAAAGTTCTTTGTTTTTAACCTAAATTTTAAAAAATCTATTTTTCCATAATGTATTACAAAAACACAGTTATATTTCTAATACACCACAAAGTATTCTAAAGACAAAAAAAAGCTAAAATTTCAGCTCAGAAAAAATATTTTTGAAATTTTTTAAAATATAAACTAAATCAATAAACAAACAAAATTATTTTTGGACTAATTTCTTAGTCTTGAAATTCTTTTACACTATTTTGGCCATAACATTTAAGCTAAATCTTAATTCTGGCAAAGAACAAGGTACGTGCAAAATCAATACTGCAACGCAGGTCCAAAGTGCAGCTGCAGTTTATACAACCAAGCCATAAAATCGACGCCACACCGAATATTTCTCATTTGCCACGTTTATACAAACTCATATTACGACCGAAAAAAACAAATTAATAGATCTTAAGTCACTTTAAACATATACTCAACAACAGACTCAAAATTCACAAAAAAAAAAAATCATCAATCACATTGTTAAACCCAAGAGACAAATTTTAATTAACAGTCCGTCCGTACCAAGATTTAATCCCTAGTCAACCATCAATGGTTATAATTAAATTTCTTGAGTGTGGTGAATTAATAATAAAGGGCATAGACCTCTAAATTAAGGCAGTCAGATAAAAGAAGCTCTATTAACTCGAACAACATATGCTTTGTGCTATATACTGAAAGGAAGTAATTGATGCAACTCGTAACAGAAAAAATTAAAAATGTGTGAAGCGACACTTAAATCCACAATAAAACAAATGCGGAGTTACGAAAGTGAATACACATGTTTCTAAATACAAACAAATGTCATCTTAACAATATTTTTGTAATTGTATCTCGGTACTGATTATAGATATGACAAAACATTAATGGTTTTTAGGCGGAAGTTGTAAATGGTTTTTTTACTCAATCTTTATAAAAATGGTTCACGATAGCATCGGCATCCGTTTAATTAATCTATTAGACCGAATAGTTATCTTGGTAATTACAACACGACAATTTACTCAATTTAGCTTCTTCGCGTCGACGATAAGTTCTAAAACAACAACGTTCAGTAAATTGTCCGGGTCAAATGTCAACCGTCAACGTTATTTAAAGGCTGCAGCTAAATCTTATTATTAATACGCCAAGCTTAGTCATGGTTAATAAATTTTACATTGTTAATTGGGCTACCTAGAAATCGTATCAAGTGACACAAATGGGCCAAATTGGTTTTTTGATTTTTGATACAATGGAACGATACGAGAGGAAGAAAGTTTGCTGGGCCTTGCACAGAAAGCAACTAAATATTTTTTTTAGCCGGGATCAATATATAAAGTAAACTTTTTAGTAGAGTAACATCATATCATTTGCGAAATTATTAAAGAGGAAATTGGCATCATTTGACTCAATTAGAAGCAATTACTGACTCACTGAAGGTAGGAACCGAAACTGAGGTCACAAATTTATTGGGATTAATGCGAATTGTAATAGGAGAATAGTACGATGTTATTTGGTGAACAATCGGTTGTTGGAATTCCAATTTGTTGCAGGGCTTTTCTATTACTAATCGCCACAGTGACACACACTTGATTTTGTAATAATGATCTATAACTCAAACATTTAATTTAAATACCTGATTTATTTTGACTAATACTTAACAACTTCATTGTTCTTGTTAATCAGGCTACCAAAAACACAATAAAAAAAATCACTTGGTAACAGCTAGTTTGACATTAACAATTTAAATAGCTAACCAATTTTTTGGCACCCACTTTTTAGCCCATCGCAAATTTTGAACGTCGTATTTTATGGTGACACATTTTTTGTAGTTAACATATGCAACCAACAAGTTGTAATTTACCAGAACGGAACACATGTCACTACTTCACCCATCAAATTTTTCAGCTAAATGTGCCACACAAAAAACAATTTCTCAAGCACACAACGAACAAAATTCACTACTGTTTCCACATGTTACGACGCAAACAAACATCTTTGTCAAAAACTTAGATTGTATCAAAACACACCATCCTTCCTTTGATTGGGATGTGACACTTCATGTAGCACCCACATCTGTAAATAGTTGTTTAGTAGTTGAAACTGTCTGCAATTAATTAGAGATCTTGTATCAAGTCGTACTATTCTTCATTTTGTTCATAAATGTTGGTACATACACACTGGTAATTGTTGACAAGAGTTGGTCTTTATGTGTTCATAAAATCCAGAAGCATACTTAAAGAAATACAAGTCAGTAAAGAAGAATCACCATAGAAGAAATAAAATACTGATAGTGGTGTTCTCCAATGTTTAGTTTTGTTTGAAATATCATCAACGTCATCGAATATTGAAGATAGTCACCAAGAAGATAAGGCTGGATGTGCACAACGTTGGGAAGTGAGAGTTGGGTGAAAATGAGTTTGTGTCAATATATCATAATATTCATCCTAAAGAAGAAAAAGAAGAGGAAGAAGTTATATGAAGAAGCTTACACAACAAATAATTAATCTTCTTATGTTCTGGATTCAGAACAACTTAATTAAATAATTAGTGTTATCAAATATTGAAGATGAGCACAATGATGGGAAGTGAGAGTTGGGTGAAAATGAGTTTGTGAATCAACATTTGTGTCAATATCCATCTTAAAGAAGAAAAAGAAGACGAAGAAGCTAACTCAAGAAATAATGAAGAATTTGAAGACATCTTATGTTCTGGATTTGGTAATTATTCAAAACAAGTTAATTAAATAATCAGTGTAATCAAATATTGAAGATAGTCACCAAGAAGATAAGGCTGGATGTGCACAATGTTAGGAAGTGGGAGTTGGTGTAAATGAGTTTGTGCATCAATATTTGTGTCAATATTCATCCTAAAGAAGAAAAAGAAGAGGAAGAAGCTAACTCAAGAAATAATGAAGAACTTGACAACTTATGTTCTGGTTTTGATAGTTACTCAAAACAAGTTAATTAAATAATCAGCGTTATCAAATATTGAAGATAGTCAGTCATCAAGAAGATAAGGGTGGATGTGCACAATGTTGGGAAGTGAGAGTTAGTGTCAATATATTATAATAGTCATCCTAACGAAGAAAAAGAAGAGGAAGAAGAAGGGAAGTAATGAAGAATTTGAAGACATCTTCTTATGTTCTGGATTTGGTAATTATTATTATTCAAAACAAATTTGAAAGACCAGCTCTTGTCTTACACTTGTACATATGATCAACCAGCTAACGACAGTCAAAAGTACACACAGTACAAAAACTTTGGTGTAGACAAAAATAATGTACGTTTGTACTTTTGGTTCCTGTCTGCAACCCACCCCAAGTATACTGGAAGGTAGGCCACTGAGGGTTGACGAGTTATTTTGTGGAATTTATTTGTATCACAGCCACCAATTCATTCTTCAAAATGTATAGCCGGTAAATTTAATAAAAGATATCTTACAGAATGTTAACCTAGGCAGTTTGTTTGTAACTTTGGCTGTGCTATTTTGAAGGATGCTAACTCACAGTCACTATTTTTAGTAAGTGTGATAACAGATAGGTTTCTCGAGGACGTGGATTGACGAAGCCACGCACAACATGTGTGTTTCGCGGAAGAACTGAGAAGAGAAAACAAATTCGTTTTGACAATCAGAAAGGTACTTTAGGAAATCGTATATGGAGATAATTTTTTGTGAATAATCCACGTCCTCACATCTGCTCACAATTGTGAAGTAGAATTGGTTGTAGGTAGTACACAATAACTTAAAACTCACATCTGCCATCTTTTCGTAGTTGCTCAATGAACTGGATCTTAAGGTTACTTTCTGAGGATTTTTTGAATTTCCTTACCTTTCAATAAATCTGGGTCACCGTCGTCAGTAATTATATGTGTATTGAATGAAAATATCTTTAGGGGCTCGTAATATATGGCATCTTTTCTTAGTAGTTATTGGAAATCCTCTTCAACAATTGGTTTAGAATTAATCGTTTTAAATACTTCTTTGCTTAATTATGATGTATCTTTTTACACTACTTCTTCAATAATTCTTGATCTTTTCAGTTTGAAATTATTCTCTGGAGTTTTATTTTATCTAGATTGTATGACACTTATCCCTTCATCCGCTTTTTATTTCATTTAACAGTCGTAGGCAATAATAATTTCCTTATTTCTGTTGGATCCCATTCAGTAAATCAGTGCCCCTGCACGCTACATTCAATTCATTCAAATTGTTCTGTATATTATGTAGGCTTTGTTATGTGTCGTGGGATATTTTGGTAATTAGTTGTTAATTATGAGTAATAGCATCTTAAGTAAATTTTCTGAGTAGTTCTTGGAACTTCTTTTCTTTCTAGACCACTAGTCATCATATTCTATTTCAGCAATTATTAATTACATTTTTAGATATTAATTCAAAGTAGTTCCTTACTTATATTATATTATACTTTTTTCTTTTACACTGCTTCTCTAATAATAATTGATCTTTTTTATTTTGTAGTTTAGTTGTTTATGACTTCGTCTTTTATTCTGAGTTGTATTTAGACGTCTCTTTAAATAATTTTTGACCACTTCTTAATATATCGAGGGATATTTTGGCAAGTAGTTGTTAATTGTGACAACAGTATATCTAGAATATCTTCTGAGTTGTTCTGGGACGCCTCTTTAAATAATTCTCGACCACTTCTCATAATTTATTTTATACATGTTGTATGGCAAAGTACTTATCAGGGTTCATAATATATCGAGGGATATTTTGGCAATTAGTTGCTAATTATGACAACAGTATTTCTAGAATATCTTCTGAGTTGTTCTTGGTCGCCTCTGTAAATAATTCTTGACCACTTCTCATAATCTATTTTACACATGTTGTATGGCAAAATACTTATCAGGATTCGTAATATATCGAGGAATATTTTGGCAATCAGTTGCTAATTATGACAACAGTATTTTCAGCATCTTTTATGAGTTGTTCTTGGACGCCTTTTTAAATAATTCTTGACCACTTCTCATGATCTATTTTATACAGATTGTATGGCAAAATACTTTTGAGGGTTCGTAATGTATCGAGGAATATTTTGGCAATTAGTTGTTAGTTATAACAATAGTAATCTCAGCATATCTTCTAAGTTTTTCTTTGATGCCTCTTTAAATAATTCTTAATCACTCCTTATAATTTATTTTTTACAGGTTATATGACAAAATACTTATCAGGGTTCATAATGGCGATATTTTGGCAATTAATTGTTAATTATGACAACAGTATTTCTAGAATATCTTCTCAGTTGTTCTTGGACGCCTTTTTAAATAATTCTTGACAACTTCTCATAATCTATTTTATATAGATTGTATGGCATAATACTTTTGAGGGTTCGTAATATATCGAGGAATATTTTGGCAATTAGTTATTAATTATAACAACAGTAATTTCAGCATATCTTCCGAATTTTTCTTTGATGCCTCTTTAAATAATTCTTGGCCACTTCTCATAATTTATTTTATACAGGTTATATGATAAAATACTTATCAGGGTTCATAAGGGGGATATTTTGGCAATTAGTTGTTAATTATGACAACAGTATTTCCAGCATATCTGCTGAGCTGTTCTTCGATGTCTCTTTAAATAATTCTTGACCACTTTTATCAATTTTATACAGATTGTATGGCAAAATACGTGTTATTAGGGTTCATCGAGGGATATTTTGGCGATTAATTGTTAATTGTGAGCAACAGCAATTTCACATCTTTTTTGAGTTATTCTTGGCACACCTCTTCAATAATTGTTGGTCACTACTCGTCCTATTTCATTTTAATAATTATTCAGGAGTATTTGTCAGGATTAGTTACTAATTTTAAATACTTCCTTATGCTTTTTATTTTATACTGTAGTAGTTTAATAAATAAATCTTTTTTGTATATATTTTTTTCAGATCAAACTTCTCGTACTAAAGCTACAACCTCTTCTCATTAGTTGAACAAATTGTATTTTAAGCATCCTTTTTACACACTTTTTTTTGTGGTAAAATACTTGTTCAGGGCTCGTAATATATCATGTCAATTAATTGTTAATTATAAGCAACAGTATCTCCAGTATATTTTCTGAAACCCCTCTTCAATAATTTTTGGCTACTATTCGTCATATTTCACTTCAGTAACTATTCATCAATTTTTTCTCTATTTTATATATGAATATTTATCAAGGTTAGTTGTTAATTAATAACTACGTTCTTACTTAAGTATGATTTAGTCTTGTTTACAGTGGTTTTTCAGCAGTTCTCGATCTTTTCATGACTCGTTATTTTATATGTCATTAGATACACACAATATACTCTGCTAGTAAAGCTCTAACCTCTTCTAAATAGTTCAATAAACTGTATTTCGAGCATCCTTTTTATAGACATGTTGGAACTGTTCTTTAAATAATTCTTGACCACTTCGTCATCTTGTATTTTATGCAGATTGTTGGTACACATATTTACATATCTTTTTAATCTTATTTCAACTTGGTTTTGCCAATAAAGATTTCCCTATTTATCTATCAATGGATTTATACACACTGTTAACATTTAACACGTTTCAAGCATCTTTTTGTGGACTTCAATCTTTGCTGGAATAATTTTTGATCACTATTTAATGATGAATATTTTGGCAGTTTTTACCCACATCTGGTATATACATATGACTATGTTTTCCTTTTCTTCTGCTTTGATTAGATTCTACAGATCTCCAATCAAATGTAAAACACATCAGGTTTGAACACAGATTTTACTTTCTATTGGTATTTATGTGTATCATCCTCTTCTCTTTACATTCAGTCCAGTATTCTTCACCCAGCACACACTTGCATCCGGTTAGATTTGAGCTAGGGGGTGTATTCAATGAAATCTTTTATTCGACTCTTTCCATAAAAAAACGTTTACCAAATTAAACTGGATGTTTGTATTAGGCAGTGACGTTGTTACACCATGAAGAATTTACGTCAACCACTACATTCACATGAGTTCTAATGCTTGTCACGTCTTTCAGGTATATATTAATCTCCTGTCATCAGTACTATTCCCGATTATATTCAAGGCTGTCGATATGGATCCAGCTGTTGTCCACATGGATAATTGCATTTCTGACAATGGTAAGTTCCCCCCCAAAACTATCTGACAGATTGATATATGTGTGCAACTATGGGAAATTGCTTAATTTAATTCAGATCTCTGGTGTGTTTATAAATAGGCCATCAGTCAAATGTTTATTACGTATGACAATAATCTTAATTGCCGTGGTAAAATGACGTGCACATTTTCTTTAATATAGTGTTTTAGGTCAACGCATAAATTTAGCATCAATATTTCTTTCATATCATCCATAATCGTGACGTGGTTAATCGATTAATTCGGTCGTTATTATTTTCAAAATTATTTTCATCAACCTCAGAGGGTTTACAAATATCCGCATGCAAACAAACATTTTAGTGTTTAAATACGTTTTAAACACATGTTAGTTACATTGCCCTATTTCAATTTCACTTGAATCGAACTCGATCGTAAGTACCGTCTATTTTTATTCATCTCTAAACGGCCAGAAATGAAAATACACACACTAGTGAGCCGGGCTCAGGCACCCATGCGACACTAATCCATTGATTTATACAATGCCAGGCAAAAAATACGATTTCCACAATAGAGCCCATTGTTGTCGTTGCAGTTGCCGCCGCTATTGGGAGTCTGGGGCAAGTTGGGACTGAATCCCTCGACGTTTTCGTGCACCATACTGAAAAAGGACGGGAAGTCGCCGAAGAAGTTCTTCTTCCTCATCGGGTTCGTCATCCCCTGCGCCATCATCATCATCGCCTATTCCTGCATCTACTACAGCGTCACCAAGTCGGGAAAGCGATTGAAGGCCCACCGGTAAGACGTTTGATTTTGAAATGCGTAAATACACTCACGTATAAACAATAATAAATTTACAACATTTTAATGACCCCATGACGTGATCGTCAAGGCAGTGAATATAAATGTTCTAATAACGTGGTTCTTACAGGCCCATCCAGGAGAAGCGGAAGAGTAGGAGGGAACGGGACGACAGCCGACTGACGAAGCTGATGGCCATCATCTTCTTGTGCTTCCTGTTTTGTTTCTTACCGTTGATGCTGGCCAACGTGTTCGACGACAACGAGACGAAGCACCCGTGGATACACATTCTGGCGTCCATCTTCGCCTGGGCTTCCAGCGTCATCAACCCGTTCATTTATGCGGCCAGCAACAGACAGTACCGTTCGGCTTACTCTAAGTTATTTAGAATTGTTAAGTCAAGTGTAGCCTTCACTGATTCCAGAAATAACATTTCCAACTCGAATAGGTCCAGGGCTTTAGAGAAGAATGTTAGTTCCAAACCGAATATCGACCTGTTGTAACCAAAGATTTGTATATTTTAATGTACATGACCAAAGCAAAAAGACCTCACTAACGAGAGAGATTTAACAGATATTAAACGTCTTGCTCTTGCCTTCACGTACATTTGATAAATGTACAATTCGACTGTTTAGTATTGATTAAGTTGTAAGGAATCACACGGCTATGCTTGCAAAGTAGTTAGCGTTATTTACAAATTCGACTAGATTAGAATAATTTCCTTTAGTTTCTTTAAAAAAAAATTGAGTATTCAGTTCAAAAAAGGTTCCCACTAGAATCTAGCCAATTTGTAAAGCACAATATTGCAGTATCCTTGATTCGGATGGTTTAATGATCGAATGGTTCATCTTCTATGCCGATTTAAGACGTGGTTTAGTGTGTGCAAACACACATCTTTAGACCTTCTTCACCTTCTGCACTTCGTTGTAAATCGGTCCGGGATGGTTTATGCTCTTCTTCTCGGGCGCGTTTCCGTTAGATTTAGTTGACCGATTCGCGACCGTTCTGTACATTCGGGTTTCAAATCTTAAACCATTGTTCCTTATTCGGTTTATGGATTATGAACCGTTAACAAAATTTTCAGACGGAGTTTATGTTGCGCTCATTACATTCCTAAGATTGAAACTGACATCTTTTTAAGACTGATGTAACTCTGACAATAATTGGAACAGTTGTTATGTTAGTGCCATACTGCAGTATTAAAATACTAGAAGTTACTAGAAAAGTTTATAATATTAGGTTAGTTTAAATGTGATACTCATGTCCAATGAATAAAATATATATTTATAATATAGTATTTATTCACAATGAACATATTTTTATATTTATTGACTGAGGTTTGAATTAGATTTGTATAATATGAATACATGTTGTTTTATTCGCCTTAATATTTAATAAAAATGTACTCCCAAATCTAATTGTTTTATTACCTTTCACTTAAATCATAATTCGTCTTAAATTTAAGGTAAGTAATCAGCAGTATTGGTAAGTAAGTTAAAACAGGCAAATCTAAATAAATGAGATCATTAAACAAATGTGAGGTTGGACGTTAGTACATTTACCTTTATGTTTTTGGTTTCTGAGGAATAAAACGTCTTTGCAAATTGTAAATATTGATCGATAGTCTACGATTTATGCTTAACATATGACAAGTACGTAAGGTCATTGAAATGTCTTGTTTACTACATTTATTCTGAAGTCCCGACAACAATCATGAGAACAAAGTTTATATAAATATCTATATTTAAAATATATTTGAACTAAAAATAATGGAACTTCTGCCCTGCTGTGTTGGTGGTTGAAAATATTTTGCAGGCGTTACTGAAATAATTAATTTCAATTGTGGTTTATTGGATTATCTAAAAATATTGCTGTTGAAAAAATTATTTAAATTCTATAAAATTCCATAATTAATAATATAAAAGTATTATATTGATTCATTATTTTTAGTCTCTTCACTTCTTTGAAGATATTTTGTACACTGGGAAAAACCTTCCTACGAAAAATTAAATAGATTTTTGCACCCTAGTTTTATTTAATAATATTGTTTTAATAATAATATTTTATTCTTTAAAAAATTGCGTATTTTTTATTTTTCAGTGATCAAAATTATATCAATTTTTTACTTTATGGTCCTTCATTACCCTCTGTGTAACAAAATAATCAGAAGAAGAAGTATTCTTTGAGGAATTTTACGGTGTTTAACAACAAATAAATTAAGAATGAACTAAATAAAATGTGTTTAAATCCATAAAATACGATTTTTGGAAACAACAATTTTACAAAAAAGTATCGTTTATTTTTTTGTCTACTGAATCTGTAAAAAGTAAAATAAATTTAAAATAGTGACCGTCTAGAGCTGTAAATATTCATATAATATAATCGTCAAAATAAGACATATTTCAAAATATTTTTAAATCTTAAATTTAGTCAAATTTCTTTAAAAAATCACATTAATAAATATGTCATATAAAAACATTTTTTATATTTTAAACAACTAAATTATCTCAGATATTATCATTGAATAAAATATAGAAAATATCTGACAATACCATATAATTTATTTTTAAAGGCTAAATTTTACTTAAAAAATCACATTAATCAATTTGTAATATAAATGTCATGTTTCTCATTTTTTAATGAATTAAATTATCTAAATAATTAGGTAAAATGAGGAACCACATTTCTTATTTTTTAATCTACTAAATTATTCAAATAATTGTGTGTAAAATGTAGAAAACATCTAAAAATATCATATAATTAATACAAACAATTAAAATATTGTTTCCAAGTTAAATTATTAAACAAAATATGTGCTCACAGTCTTCAAACTAATAAATATTTAAAAAAATGTTTAAAAAACCAACAATATTTTATTTTTGAAGGTAAAATTAACTTAAAAAAATTACATTAATAAATCTATGATATAAAAACCACATTTCTTATTTTTTAATCAACTAAATTATCCAAATAATTTAATAAAATGTGTAAAATATCTGAAAATACCATATAATTAATACAAACAATTAAAATATTATTTCCATGTTAAATTAATAAACAAAAATGTGCCCATAGTTTACAAACTAATAAATATTAAAAAAAAAATTGTTCAAAAAGCAACATTTTATTTTTGAAGGTAAAATTCACTTTAAAAATCACATTAATAAATCTGTGATATAAAAACCATATTTCTTATTTTTTAATCAACTAAATTATGCAAATAATTGGGTAAAATGTGGAAAATATCTAAAAATATCATATAATTAATACAAACAACTAAAATATTATTTTCATGTTAAATTAATAAACTAAAAATGTGCCCAAAGTTTATAAATTAATAAATATTTAAATAAATTTAAAAAGCAACATTTTATTTTTGAAAGTAAAATTCACTTAAAAAATAACATTATATAAATCTGTGATATAATAATCATATTTCTTATTTTTTCATCAACTAAATTAGCCAAATAATTAGATAAAATGTGGAAAATATCTGAAAATACTATATAATTAATACGAACAATTAAAATATTGTTTCTATGTTAAATTAATAAATAAAAAATGTTCCGAAAGTTTACAAATTAATAAATATTTAAAATAATTTTGTTGTTTAAAAAGTAACAATTTTTGATTGTCGATTTTATCCTATGATTATTCATATTCGTTTCCTTTTTTATTTTTTCATTTCTACAATTTATAAAAAGTTAAGTAATCTATTTACTTGACCTATTAGATATTTCGTCCTATAAAATTTATTTAACTTAAGTGTACAGAATAAAACGTTTTATCAGTGTTCAAACAATATTTTACTGATCTAAATTCAATGTAATAACTTTCATGTTTTATTTAAAAAATCCGACAATTTTTAATAAATCAAAATATCGAATATTAAATTAGGGTGCTCTTTGCAGGTAAATAATATAGCTACTTATGTTAATATATATCTGAATAACTTAAATTATCACATTAAAGACCAAGCCTAAGATAAAATATATACCTACATTCCAATTTAATTTAATGTGGTCAAATTTTAATCAATTTATTTAATATTGCAGCAGTTTCTTGTATTTAAATTTAGGACATATTGATTTGTATTTAATTAATTCAAACAATTAATTATGAAAAATCTCTAGAAATTTTGAACAGCCACCACTGTGTCGTCTTCCCAAAGTGCCAATTGGAGACCCGAAGGCAACAAAACAAAGTGCGCATCTTGCTCAGACAATTAAGAATTTAATTTAGGAAGCATGTAACCATCAGAGTATACAAATCCTGGAACCCATCGTGCAATCTGAGTTGCCTAGACCGCCGTCCCTTAGGTAAAATGACAAAAACCACATGGATTAAGCGCACAGCCAGCGTCGGGCGTGTTGTTAGACCTTTGTTCCGCCACAGGTAAGGCCTCGACGAACAGCCGTTTTCCACAATCAGATACCGGTCACACAAACAGGCTACATCTGACATGCGCGCAATCAACTACCAATTTTAGTAATAGCTCGATTGTCAGTGTTATGCAGTGAACAAAGATTTTTTTACTAAAAAGCCCCGTACGCACGTTTATAAATATTAGTTAAAACGGAAACGGGTCCCTTAATCAAGTCGCCAATTGACTGCTTCAGTGAAACCAATGCAAACGTCCTGCGTATCGTCGATAAGTGATTTTATATGAGTGTGACGCCATATTTCGACGAAATACAACAAATTGTGTGTCGTTCGATATTTTCATGACGAATTCACAAGGTTTGTAGTCAGGAAACACGATGGACAAGCTGAGGGATTATTCGCCGCGGGGCCGAAGCATGAGCATCTCCCCGGACTACCAAAGAGACTCGCCGAATTATCGTTACAAAAGCAGATCGGCGTCGAGATCGCCACCGCATTATAGGAGGCATCATAAGAAATCCTGTAAGTATCACGTCAAAATTGTTAAAATCATACGCGTGTCAAATTAAATTGACCTTGTGACAACGGTTTTCAGACGTTGTTTAAAAAAGATTGTGCACCTCTGTGTACGTTTAAATAGGTTTTTCTTTTTACAAACTGGTTGTGTACGCTCTAGTTATTAACAACTAGAAGTTTATAAGTGTGTTAATTTGTTAAATTAAAAGAAAAAGGAATTTTAATACATTGTTTTTGTTGCCATCTTCTGGAAGCCTGGTTGAACTAATTTTGTTAGGTTAAAATTGTAAAATTTTATTGACACCGCATTTATGGTTTAAAAACACTAATATATAAATACATTTGAGGTTATTATACTACAAAAACACAAAACGAAACTGCACGTGGAACGTTTTCATTATGTGATGCTGAAAAATGTTTTCAGTTGTCTATAAGGTACACATATACATTTGTAGACTATTCTACAAACCCAAAATTTGTTTAAATCTGAGTTTATGTGATGTAAGAAAATTCACACAATAAAATTTTATTAAGTAATTTATATATCTACCTAAACGTTACAAAAATATGCCCATTGTGGCAAATATACAGGTATAGTAACGTAAAATTCCCTCTAAAATATACATTTATTTGCTTCATATAATAATTGGACAAAAGAGTCAAAGTGTATGCATAAAATTAAGTGTTTAAAGGTTATTATAAACGTCCATAGTTTAGTTTTTATAAACTATCAGACTTATTAACTACGTGTAATTAGTACTCGGTTTGTGGAACTAATATCTAAATGATTACTGTTGGAAATTTGCATAAAACGTATACAAATATATTAAAAAAATATGTTTGTTATTATACTTAAAAACACAACATTTTCATTCTGTGATGCTGAAAAATGTTTTCATTAACTTGAAACTATGTTTAAGATATAAATATACATGTGTAGACTGTTCTATAATCCCACAGTTTGTTTAAATCTAATTTTATTATGGAAATTAACTAATAACAAGTAATTTTGTATACTTTTATATGATGTAAAAAGATACACACAATAAAATTTTATCTGGTAATTTATATAGCTGCCTTAACATTACAAAAAACTGTCCATTGTTGCAAATTCACCGTTATATTAACATAAATTTTCTTTTAAAAAGTACATTTAGTTGCCTCTTTTAATAATTGGAGAAAAGAGTTAAATTGTATGCTTAAAATTAAGTGTTTGAAGGTTGTATAACAGTACATAGATTAGTTTTTATAGATAACCATATTTACCAAATGTAAATTAAAAAAAAAATTGTTATACTAAAAAACAGAATACGAAACAGCACGTATAAAATTCTTATTTTGTGATTCGGAAAAATGTTTTCAGTAGCTTGAAATTGTCTATAAGATACAAATAGACATGTGTAGGCTGTTCTACAATCCCAAAGTTTGTTTAAATCTAAGTTTATTATGGAAATTGACTAAAAACAAGTAATTTTCTCAAGTAATTTATGTAAATATCTAAACATTATACAAAAAAACTGACCATTGTTGCAAATTTACCGTTATTTTGACGTAAATTTCGTTCTAAAATAGTACATTTATTTATAATTGGAGGAAAGAGTCAAATTGTATGCTTAAAATTAAGTGTTTAAAGGTGTATAACTGTAGATAGTTTAGTTTTAATAGAATACCAAACTTATTTACTAATTGTATGTAAATTGTCTAGAAATTTTTTAAACCATAGACTGTGGAACTAATATGTAAATGAGTACTGTTGGAAATGTACATAAAACGTATTCAAATCAATTATATTCGAAATTAATACATTCAGTTGTCTACAGTAATAAGTTTATAAATTGTACTGTCATCTTGAATGTTTAAGGTTATATTTTCAAATAATTTATTTCTGTCCAAAGAAATGTCACATATTATTATGTGTTAGTTAAAATCTTTCGTTGAACTGTTAGACATAATAGTACGTAATGTCATTACATCTGTCTTCAAGTAAAGACGATACGAGTTGAATTTATGGGCACTTTTTTTTAAAAAAAAACTATATCAACTAACTGTTAAAATTTACCAGTTTTTGTAAAGAAAGTAGAAATCGAAAACCTTTTGATAAATAAGGGGCCAATTTAAGATGGAAACATTCCTAGAATTTTTATAATAAAAAAAATTATAAATAAACTTATATATCGAATTTAGCATCCTTCAAATATCAAATGTCATAAAATAAGAGAATTAAATAAAATTAAATTCACTAAGTAATTAAATAAAATATAAAAAATGTCCGAGGATATAACTTAAAATACTTCATGAATTAATTTTTACAATAAGTTTAGTTAAAATAAATATATAAATGAAATGTTAAAAAGTATATAATTGAGTGGACATAACATACTCCCCTCTTGTTGCCACTAACAATGGACAATGCGTATTAAATTCCATTATTGCAATTAGTAGGAATGGGCCTACATTTGTTTCACCTAAAGATTTGTTTCATTCATTCAGTAATTAAATATGATGTAAATAGGAAAGTTCTATTATTGCCACTGAATTGAACTGTTGTCATACACACAACAATTATAGCAGCAAAATTTTAGAAAAAGGTCTTCTTTGAGGCATTTTACTGTGTTTGGCAATAGATAAATTAAGACTGAATTAGTAAAAATTTTGCAAGAAATGGAATGTCGTTTATTTTGTGTAAGGTAAAATAAATTTGAAATAGTTATATTACTTATCAAAATAAAACATATTTCAAAATATTTATAAATCTATTTAATCAAATTTCTTTAAAAAATCACATTAACAAATCTGTGACATAAAAAGTCCATTTCATATTTTTAATCAACTAAATTATCCAAATAATTTAATATGTGGAAAATACCTGAAAAAATACCATATAATTAATACAAACAATTAAACTAGTATATTTCCATGTTTAACAAATTAATAAAAATCTAAAGAATTTTTTTTTGTTTAAAAAACAACAATATCTTATTCAAAATTCACTTTAAAAAATCACATTAATAAATCTATGATATAAAAACCACATTTCTTATTTTTTAACCAACTAAATTATCCAAATAATTGGATAAAATGTGGAAAACATCTGAAAATACCATATAGTTAATAAAAACAAATAAAATATTGTGGTCACAGTTTACAAATTAATATATATTTAAAAAAATTTGTTGCTTAAAAAGTAGCAATATTTTATTTTTGAAGGTACAATTCACTTAAAAAACACATTAATAAAACCATAGATATAAAAACCACATTTCTTATTTTAAACTAAATTCTTTAAATAATTGGGTAAATGTGGAAAATATGTGAAAATACCATATAATTAATACAAACAATTAAAATATTATGTTTCCATGTTTAAACAAAGTGTGCCCCAAAGTTTACAAATTAATAAAAAACTACAATATTTTTGAAGATAAAATTGAATATTAATTTCGTATTAATTTACTCATATTATCTGCCATTTGTTTTTCCAACGACAACCTCAAAACTGCCTTCCGATAAACGAAGCTAACCTTTATCGATGATTAATTAAGTAAAAAACATATTGTACACTACAATATATCAACTTTTTATTGCAACGTTCAATACTCACACTACTGATGAACATCTGAGCATAGTTAATAAAATAAACTTACATTTAATCTCCATTAAATCGGCCTCCAAATACAGACGAGCATAACCTCACACAACCATTGCGCAAGTTAATGCCGCGTTGATGCACCGCGCACCTTTACGCGCCGCACGCGCCGTACTCTTTTGACCGTTACTATGCACGCGTTTTGCACAACCCGGGATTCCACGTCAGTTTCGTAAAATCGCGGCAGCCTTTCTAAGTCAAACAGACGTCCACATTCTGTCATAATACATCGAGATAGAATAGGAAGACACCGAAGAAATGACGAAACGTTCGGCACGCACTGGTTTGTGAATTTTATTATATCTATTTTCTTATTAGTTGCTTCCGTTTATTTGAATGTACTTTTGCTTATTTGTTGTGAAGCACACTCACAAGAATCACTTTTTAATGAATCGTCTGTTAGTTAATTGTTTGTGGTTTGATCTACCGTAACTTTGGGGAACATAACCTCAAACTTTTGCCATCAATAGATGTTCTCATGTCCCATTTTTTGTGTCACATTTAAAATAAAAGCACATTTTCTAAAGTAATAAGTCTTATCTATCAGTAAGCGCACTTTTTGTTGTTATTTTGTCGCGGCAGAGTCACAAGAATCACTTTTTTAATGAATCGTTTGTAAAAGTAAGTTAATCGTTTGTGGTTTGATCTATCATAATTTTGGGGTACGTAACCTCAACTTTTGCCATCAATATATGTGTTCCCACGTCACATTTTCTAGTTCCGGAGTATAAAATTAGACTTAGTACTTAGTTCTTTCTCTCTGCGGAATATTGACTAAAGTGAACATTTAATACTATTAATTAAATCACTAATCATCAGCAGGTTGATAGGTCACTTGCACCGCACTAATTGTGTATATTTGAAAAATACCGCCCTCTTTATGTTTCACAGTGAAGTTGTGGGCGTTGGAACTAAAATGTTTTGTTTAAAATATATTTATTACTTTTTATTTAATACTAACTATATTATTTGCTTAACCTTTTGAGCACAACGTTGGTTTTAAATGCTGTAAACAAATAAATGTTGTTTAAATTTTAATATATTTTTGAATAAATTAAAAATATTCTAAAATGGGAACTAAAAGTTTAAAATAAAGAACTATTTTAACTATTTCTTTGTATATTTATATTTTTCAAATTGCAGGATTTTTTAATTTCTTGTTTAATAACTAATATTTGTGAAGGTTCTAAAAACCCAAATTTATGATGAATTTAAGATAATTATCAAATTTCCATAATTATCTGGATAACCATTAAAGAAATTACTTCTTTATGTATTTTTCACTTAATATTTATAGTAGTGGTCATTATTATAGGAACTTCTTTATATATTTATTTTTTACAAATTGCAGGATTTTTCAATTTCTTGTTTAATAACTAACATTTGTGAAGGTTTTAAAAACCCAAATTTATGATGAATTTAAGATAATTATCAAATTTCCATAATCATCTGGATAACCAGTAAAAAATTACTTCTTTATGTAGTTTTCACTTATATTTACAGTAGTGGTCATTATTATAGGAACTTCTTTATATATTTATTTTTTACAAATTGCAGGATTTTTTAATTTCTTGTTTAATAACTAACATTTGTGAAGGTTCTAAAAACCCAAATTTATGATGAATTTAAGATAATTATCAAATTTCCATAATTATCTGGATAACCATTAAAAAATTACTTCTTTATGTAGTTTTCACTTATATTTACAGTAGTGGTCATTATTATAGGAACTTTTTTACATATTTATTCTTTACAAATTGCAGGATTTTTTAATTTCTTGTTTAATAACTAACATTTGTGAAGGTTCTAAAAACCCAAATTTATGATGAATTTAAGATAATTATCAAATTTCTGTAATTATTTGGATAACCATTAAAAATTACTTCTGTATGTAGTTATCACTTATATTTACAGTAGTGGTCATTATTATAGGAACTTTTTTATATATTTATTCTTTACAAATTGCAGGATTTTTTAATTTCTTGTTTAATAACTAACATTTGTGAAGCTTCTAAAAATCCAAATTTATGATGAATTTAAGATAATTATCAAATTTCCATAATTATCTGAATAACCATTAAAAATTACTTCTTTATGTAATTTTCACTTATATTTATAGTAGTGGTCATTATTATAGGAACTTTATATATTTATTTTTTACAAAATTGCAGGATTTCTTAATTTATTGTTTAATAACTAACATTTGTGAAGATTCTAAAAACCCAAATTTATGATGAATATAAGATAATTATCAAATTTCTATAATTATCTGGATAACCATTAAAAAAGTACTTCTTTATGTAGTTTTCACTTATATTTACACTAGTGGTCATTATTATAGGAACTTCTTTATATATTTATTTTTTACAAATTGCAGTTTTTTTTTAAATTTCTTGTGATAGTTTATGTTTAGTTATTTAATTTAACATTGACACTGTATTACAGTGAATGAGATCCTAAGTAAGACAAAACTGGACACATTTTTAGTAGAAACCAGGATTTGCTTGTAGGTCTGGGGTCAAACGAACCCCCATCCACTAACTATCTTCTCAAAGTCCTTGAACTACTTTCTTCTGGTATCTCTCTCTCAGTCGTAGCACTGAATTATAATTTTTCTAACAGTTTCACTTATTAAATAATTATAAAAGACAAATTCACAGAGAGCAATGAAAGACCATAAAGTAAAAAGCCATTAGAATAATAATAATTATATTTATAGTTGAATAAATAATATTTTTAATTTTAGATCACGACAGAGAGGACAGGCCGAGGAACGGCAGCGACTACGACAGCGACCGCGAATACAGACGGGAACGTGAACAGTCGTGGGACAACGACAGATCGAGCCGGTCCCGCAGTCCGAGCGATTACGGCCGCGACCGGGAACGCGGCCGTTACCATCGGCGGCGCGAGGACCGGGACCACCATCGTAGACGTAGATCTCGCAGCGGTTCACGCTGGGAACGTAAATCGGAAGACCGGAAACTGCGTGACCGCGACAGATATAGGGACGATGATAGAGACAGTGATAGGTATTACGATATTCGGAATGGATTTCACTGATATTTAGACAATGTTTTTACTTATGCCTTATAATTGATTTTGACAGTGAAAGAAGTCCGAATGGCGCTATCATTGGGGCTAGCGGTTCCGAAATTATCGGGTACAAGAGCCAGCCGCCCAACAACACTATCATGATCAGGGGACTGGCCCAGCATATCACCGAGAACGATGTAAGATCACCACTACCTCCTAACTCACAAAACCTGCAAATACAAACGTAATCTGTGTTGTAGATAAGACAGAACATCATACAATGTGGACTGATGCCAAAGGATATCAGGCTGATCCGCAAAAAAGACACAGGTAATTAGATCTTACCCCCTTGGACTTTACAAAATAAATATAAAAAGAAAACATTCTTTTTTTTGACCATTGGGCCATTTGTATATTCTGTTATGGTCGGGTTCTATTGGTATTCATTGTGCTGTTTAGGTGCGTCACGTGGTTTCGCCTTTGTCGAGTTTGGATCGCTTGGTGAGGCCATACGATGGATGGACATGAAACAGGTATCTTAGATTAAAGAAGAATCCTACTTCTATATTTTGAATCAATATAAAACGTCTCCAAAGCATACAGGTCGTAACAAATTTATTTAGTATTGGGCCATTGCTGGTTTGTTGATTGGGAGATGATCGATAAATCTGCTTTGACTTTTTTTAAGGTATTTTTGGGACATCCTGTGTTTGCAGTGCTGATAAGTATGAACTTTTATTAATTTGTACATTAGGCTGTCATCTTTTAAACGTTCAACGCTTTGTTTACAATTCTACAGGGGTCTTAATTGCTTCTTTTATTTTTTGATAAAATCATTTTGACAGTTTCTTTTAATATGCAATTAATGCATATTTCTTATTTCTTTACTTTATATATCATAGTTTTGTGATAAAGAAATGTTTGTAAATGTAACTTTACATACTACCCAAATTTTAAAAATAATTACCTTACTATATAATTATATTTATGAACATTTTATTTATAAGTAGTGGGTTTATTGGAAACATCCTCCTGAAATACAATTTTGTATTAATAATAATTTGAGGGATCATTTTCCTAATAATCCACTATTTTATTCCAAATATTAGAAATAAATTACTACTAATAAAAATGTAGTTGAAGTCTATAGGATAAAGGTATAATGTTGTTAATAGTTAGTTTTTATTTACCTTAATAATGTATTAAATTAAGTTACTCTTGTATACCTATATTCTATGTAATTTAATTTTGTCATTAATTGCTGCTTAACAAAATTCAATTTGCATTACAAATATCACATATTTTTCATGTTCAAATATAATTTTTTTCCACCAAAATTGTTATAAAACAGTAAGCAACAGTAATTTTCTAGTAAAATTTAACTTCTCTGAATGTCTGCTTGTATTAATTTAATTATTTTTCTTGTTTTAATATTGTACCAGTACTTAGTAGTAATATTTTTGTTGAAGAATGGATAAAAGAAATATGTTCAATAATTCTGTTGTAAATTATATATGTATAACTATATTTCTTTGGTAAATTTTAAAATAATTAACGTTGTTAATTGTAGCTTGTTGAATTTTGTTGAGTCTTGTTTATGCCTTGTATTTGTTGTACTGTATATTTATGAGAAGTCGCATTTTATTTAATTTAAGTCATTACATTAGACCCCTGTACATTGGTCAGCTATTCGAACTGCCTGTTTCAATAAGAACACGTTCCGTTTAGTTATGTTACAGCTTGATTTGATTTTTTTAAGATGATGGTCTATTCATAACAAGAGAAAAGAAATTGATATTTTTCATTAAACAAAAACCTAGTTTTTTTTTTTATTTTGCGATAAATAATTTTCTAGAAAGCGAAAAGGTCTCTTGCTAAGAGGGGTTGTAGATAACAATCATACAATTTTGATTTTAATTTGTCCTTTCAGGGCGTGCTTATGCTGCAAGATCAGTACCGTGCCATTATGCAGTACAGCATCCCGAAGGATGGGCCGACGTCGGAGAAACCTGCAATGCATAAGGCTTCAGCTGACTGGTTTTGTATAAAGGTAAGCTGACACAACTAATTAATGTTAATACAACAATAACCAACTGTTTGTTGCAGTGTGGGGCCCAAAATTTCAAGAGAAGAGACAACTGCTTCAAGTGTCATGCCTCAAGAATGGAAAGTGAAGAAGGTGGTAGTGGAAGTGATGAAATTTGTACATATGCTACAAAAAGTAAGTTTTATATATTTTTATGAGTGTTTAGATTTAAACAAGTAGTCCAAAATGCCAACATAAATTTTTATTATTGAATATTTTGGTCCGTTATTTGATAAAAAATAATATTAAGTATTATTATAAATTATTGGATTATTGGATCCAGTTGGAATACTGACTACTTGACTTTTATTTTTGTATATTTAGATCAAGTAATCGTATTAAATAAACAAAAATAAAAGAATAACACTAAATCTAGTTACTTCAAATCAATTGTTTTAATAAACAATGCAGGGGGAGTTGTGAGCTTAACCTTGACATTAGTAGTACTTTTGACGTTTTCGAGACATAACCTAAATTGAACTGTTCTAATAACTCGACCAAATTAAACATAATTGTCGTTGGTTTCTAATAAATTATGGCTTGTTTCAGCAATAATGATGAGGAACTTGGACGCCTTAACAACGGAGGATTCTGTGATGACAGTACTTAATTCTGTGATACCCGAACTGGTGAAGCAAGTGTCAGCCGTGTGCATCGGACGCGATCCGCTGACCTCCACATCCCGAGGGATCTGCTACTTGGGTACCGAAAGCACAATCGACGCTCTGGCTATCTACGGAGCACTTAACGGTCTTCCCCATCCTCTCACAATCGACGGTAAAACTGTAATTTTGTCTTATTGTAAATACAACATGGGCGACACCAAGAAAGCTTACTCGCAAGTCGACAGCGCAGCTTTCCCCAACGCCTCCGTGCCCAGCACCTACGCAATGACAGACGTCGAGAGTTTGGCCGAATACGCCGCCAGACGCTACGCCAAAACGCCGCAGGAGTACATGTCCTATATAGAGTACTACCGCAGCTATTTCACGCAACAGATCAGCGCCGGGCATACCATCACTTTGCACCAAGAAAACCAGATGGATGCCGCCAACGCAGCTGCGGCGGTAGCACAGTCGGCGATCCAGCAGATGAACGCCAACAAGACGTTCTTCGACACGACACACATGGCCATTCCCAGCGGTACCGATGGGAAACGTTATCCAGTACCTGATGTGTCCAAGTACACGTACGACAAGCAAACTGGTTACCAGTACGATCCATCCACCGGTCTGTATTACGACCCCAATTCTAACTATTACTGGAACAGCGTAATACAGAAATATTTGTACTGGGATCAGGAGAAAATGACGTACGTCTTGGCCCCTACCTACGACAATTACGCCAATTGCACGGTCACCTCGTCGACCGTACAATCAAACAATGAAAACTCTCAGGAACCAGATTGTAAGAAACCTAAAATAGAGAAACACGATAAAGTTAAGGTGGCGAAAAAGATCGCCAAGGACATGGAGAGATGGGCAAAGACACTTAATCAGAAGAAGGAAACTTCTACTGCTAGAAATTATGTGGACAACTCGATAGCCAGTAGCAGTGCTTCAGCGGACATCGGATTCGCAGTGTTGGAAAAGAAGAATGCCCAAATTTCCAATCAGATGCACACGTTCAAAAACGAATTACCCGAGGACCTCCCGACTCCATCCACTTCCACACCTTTGGTAGCCGCTTACGGTGGTGAAAGCGAATCATCCGCCGACGAAGACGACGAAAGTGATTACCTAGATTATACAAAACTTATTTGTAACTTATGTAAACGTCAATTAGGATCCGCCGAGGCCTTAAAGAAACACGCCAAACTGTCATCACTACACAAACAAAACTTGGAAGCTCGCAAGAAGGCTAGGAAGGCCGAAAAGGACAGCGGAAAGGAGAAGATCGTTTACAGGGACAGAGCCAAGGAGAGACGGATGAAGTACGGGGACCCGGACGAGCCGCAGCCCAGCAAGTTGAAGGAGAAATACTTGAAGTCGAAGGAGTTGGAGATGCCGGTGTCTTCAGCTTCCGTGTCTGAGCCCATTGGATCTGAGAACGTAGGAAATAGGCTTCTGCAAAAGATGGGATGGACCGAGGGACAAGGACTAGGCAAACAAAATCAAGGACGGACTACGATTATTCAAGTAAGATTGTTTTAAGTTTTTGTTGTATTTGTAATTAATTTGTTTGTTTTATTATAGGCAGAACATCATGGCAGTACAGTGGGCTTGGGAAACAAAACGCCCGGTTATACAGCTTTAGCAGGAGAATCGTACAAAGACTGTGTTAAGAAATTGATGTATGCAAGATACCAAGAGTTGACCGAAAAAGAAAACAATTCCTAAATTTCACTAAAATTTCATTATAATTCTTACACATTTTAGTGCCAACAATAGGTTTTCTATTTCTGTAAATTTTATATGTTAATTTGGTTAATTTATAACGTTATTATATTCTTTTTAGAACTCAAGTCGTTCTTGTACACACAATTGATGTAAATATTATGGGTCGTAGCACAACTAAACGAGGACGGAACTTATCTAGTAGGATTTAAAACTGTACTTCAAAAGGTGTACGATTGTTTTCCCATTGATTGTATTACGAATTTTATAATTTTATATATAGTTGAAATTATGAAATAAAAATTGAGTTCTAAATACGAATTTTATTTAGTTTTAGTTACATAAGACCCTGCACATGATAGAATAATCACCTATTGTTTCTTTTATGGCTAACTTGGCAAATAAAACAAATTTATTTCATTTTCTATATTTCTCGCTTTTTCTGTTCAAATTTGAGGCCTTTTCGATGTCGTTCCTGCTCATAATATTAAAATCAATTATCGAAAGACTGGGCTCGGGCATCACCATAACGGCTGTGGGCAAGGGTGAGTCGCTCCTGTAAAACCTTTGCTCGAAATCCTTTCCGCCCTTCTTCAAGTTGTACTGTTCGCTGATCTTGTCGAATGTCCTCTGAGGACTCGAATTTCTGTAGCTGTAGGTGTAATCGTCATAGGATGTTTCGCTGTCATAATTGATGCTGAGGTTTTTGAAATGAAGCTGAGCTTGGGTTCTACTAGTCATCGGTCTTTGCTGGAACCTAACTCTTGGTTTCCTTCTGTGGTGGTGTGTCCTTGGTCGTTTTTTGGTGGTTGGTTCTGCTGTTAGTTCCAGAGGTATTGCCCCTGTGTTGTGGTAGTATTCTAAAAAGGTACGCACTAGATTTCTGCCACATCTCATATCTGCTCAAGTTCAGGAAGTAGCTTCGATGGAATGGAGACTATTTTAATTAAGTAGTGTAAAGGATACAGCTCTCTTCTGTATAAGGTATTACAACATCAGATCCTTTTAATTTATAACCATAAATAGAAACTTCAAAGGTATAACAATTAACTTTATTGCTAAGTAAAGAGCATAAATATCTTCTAGCAGTTCCAATTTTACTATTATCGGAATTAAACATTGTATTTTCTGCTATATAATCATCGGCGATTGTTGATAGAAGTTTGGGAAATAATATATGCCTTTCATACCTGAAGAAAAAGTAAATTCAACTGGTGACTTGTAAAATATTGTGTAATTATAGACCTATAAACATCATCGTAAGTATTTCCATAAATAAAACATCCCTTCAAACTGGAGTGTGCATGTATATCAACAATAAAATCTAACTGAAACTCCTAAAAAATGGCATGTTGAGGATTTTTACAAAGTTTCTTTCTGAACAGCAAACAGTTTGTAATTAGTAACTACTTACTTTGTTTTTATCTAAAGTAATTAACATGTCTATCACAGCTTTAATCGTAGGGTGGCACCAACTGTTCGCTATATGCCACGATCTGTTCAAATCAGTTCCCATCACAGTACTTCTGTAATTACCCAGAAAAACGCCATCCGGGTTTAACATCGGAATTATTTTAAATATCACGTGTTGTCTTAATATAGATGCTATAGCGTTTGAGCTAATTAACAGCTCCAAAAGACCTGGAAACTATTTGAAATATATGAATGGATAATTGTTGTTGGAAATTTACCTTGGCACACAAAACTGGCCGGTGATTCACCGGGATGCACTCGAGCCATGATTGCCACCACCCTCCTTTTAGTGGATGACTTGAACCGGTCCAAAGAACCGATCGTTATCAGGTCCATTTTTCTCTTTTGCTGAAACGCCACGGTTAGTAAAAGCGAAAGGGACGGAAGGTAAATAACTCACAATGCTGGTGGCCAGGACTTCTCGTTTGAACGTTTCATTTAAATGCGCCGATTTCTTTTCAATCACGTTTAAGACGGACTGCAGTCGAGAGTAACTGTACGGCGGAGCCAGCGCAAATTGAAAGACGTCGTCCTCTTTGTCGAAGCCGAATGAGAAACTTAAAACGTAATGGCCCTGATGGGCAGGCGACTTGTGATAGAAAACGAACTGCTTCGGTATGCGTTGCCTAAAAAAATCAATGTATTATTTATATGTAATATTAATTAATTAACAAAATTTGAATAAACATATGATTGAAGCTAATAAAATTAGTACTATTGCTTCAAAAAATACAAAGAAATAGCTTAATTTGAGAGAATTTTTTATTAAGAATGAATTAAAATCTGCTAATTAAGAGAGTTAATTGCATTTCTGTAATATTTGTACAACAGTCGCGTTTATTTTGTGGTTAATCATACAATAAGCATCTACAACTAATTATTTACTTAACAATGTGTTATTTTATGCATTATTCATATTGTTTCGTCATACGTTGTCTGAAAAGAAATTCAGTCGTGATAGACATATTTTATTAATAATTTCAAATACATTATATGTATCATATCAAATAAATTTATTAGATAAATGATTTAATAAAATTAATTTAAATTTGACGACAGAATCTATGTTCTATTTTTTGTCATTAAATGTAAAGTAGTGGCCATAATAATTATTATTAAAGTATATTAAAAATATAAAGTGTGCTGAAGTGGATGGCAGTACCTATAATGTCTATTGTTTTTTCTATTACTGTTGTGTCTATTGCTCAATCTAATTTTATTCTTTAAAATATTGCCTGCTTTTTTATTTTTCAATTGATAAAATTATAGGAACCAAGACCAGGAGAAACAAGAAGAGATGGCTAAAAATTTACAGCTAAATAAGTCAATCATTTTATGAATTATTAAAAAATTTAGAGAAATTGGCCAAATGGTAGTTAAGAAAACATTTGTCTGAGTTCGAAAAACTTAAAAGAAAATCGATAACTGGATAATGCGAATGTCAAAAAACAATCCAATCTTATAGTCAACTGAAATTAAAGCCAACCTGGAGGAAATGGGACTTCCTGAAATTAGTTCAAAGACTGTGAGAAGATAGTTAGTGATGGGGGTACGTTTGACACCATACCTACAAGAAAAACCCTGAAACAGTGGAACGTGGTGGAGGTTCAATTAGGTTATAGGGATGCTTCAATTCTTTTGACGTAGCCCCCCTTAGACTGATTTATGTACATGTACATTAAACAACAATTTGCTTCCACATATTGAAGAAATGATGCTCTTAATAAATGTGTTTCAACATGAAAACCATCTCAAACACAAATCCAAAATTGTGAAGGATTTGTTAAAAGATTGATGTTTTGTCTTCTCAAATTCCAGACATCAACCCTATAGAGAACAGAGGGGATCACGTTTATAACCAAATTCGACATAAAATTTTTACAAATTTAAATGAAATTACAGCAATTCAAGAAGCTTGAAGGAATATAGGAAAATTATAAAACAAGAAGGATATTATACAGAGTGTTAATGTTAAATTAAATATCACAAATCATCAAATTAAAGTTGCTATATTTATGTCCAGCTCAATTCAGAAAAATATATGTAACATTTTATAGAATAAGAATATTGTAGTTTTTATAATACTGTATAAAACAACAATAGTAAATTAATATTATTTTAACAGTCACATTAAAAAAAAAGAGTTATGGATTAAATATTTAACATTATAAAAAGTTATTTTATTATTTTGAGTCTCATATGATAAAATAAAATAATAAGGGTGTCAGAATATAACCAATAACTCTGAACTATGTACTATATTTTATAGTAAAAACAATAGTAAATTAATATTATTTTAAAAGTTCACATTAGATAAATGATTTATGGCTGTAATATTTAACATTTTAAAAAGTTACTAGAATGGTGACAACTACTGTATATTATTAAAATAATATAATAATAAGTTTCTGTGAATTAAACAAGCAATGAGCATCTACAACTAATTATTTACTTAAGTATAATTAATTTTATGCACTACTAATAAATACTCACCATTTTAACCGACTCGAGGATTTAACAATGGGCGTCATTTGGTCCATAAATAAGTTTCTGCCTTTACTAATATTCACAATATTAAAAACAACCCTCTAAAAATCTTTGGATACAAAATGACCAATAAAATTAATTAAGAAACATGTACCTGATCCTGTTTGACGTTGTCCACAGTAAAATTAAACCAAAACCTTAATCGTGGACTACATGTATCCGGTCGTATGAACAAATCGTACTCGTATTCATTTACCAAATCGACCCTGCCCAAATTTCCTGTCTCAAACGAGGCATCAAAACATAAGTGTCCTCGCTTCGCTTTGCCACTGTGACCTGGAGGCCTCATGATTATCCTGTTGACATTACCCATTCCTCCTTCTCCATCGCTGTCGTCGCTGTCTGGAAATAATTTTTATGTTAAAGCTCATAATTTTTAAATTATTAATTAAATTTCCCCCGTTTACCTTCCCGCCGCTGATAAATACTGGTGTGCTGAAGGGGATCGCACCCCTCCATGATAACAAACACCACCGAGAGAGGTGATAAAAAAAATTGAACGATCCCGTCCCAAAGCTTAACAACAACTGACCCACAGCGAGAGCAAATCGCTTAGTTTTCGCAAAGCATTTTGGTGTAAAACGTTATCAGAAATAGAATCTGATAAACACGGAACGGCGTAGCTTTTAAACATTGCACGAAGCTAAACTAATAGCTTCATAATTAAAGTTTCTCGAAAGGTGTTCCCTTGGGTCATGTCATGTTGTTGTTATTTTTGGAATTCCGTGGATTTACATTTTGCTAGATTATCGCCGTGAACTACATCATGCATGCTCATATGAGCACACGTTCATTCTTCGGCCTTATTTATTTTACGTTTGCACTG
Source organism: Aethina tumida (assembly GCF_024364675.1). Lineage (NCBI taxonomy): Eukaryota > Metazoa > Arthropoda > Insecta > Coleoptera > Nitidulidae > Aethina > Aethina tumida. Next base: position 9,200,668 of record NC_065435.1, on the reverse strand, counting down.
GCAAATGCGCAAATGTGTATGATAATTGCGGGATTTATTAGATGCTGGTGTTTTCTGGAATTTATTTAGATAATTAATTTGACTTATTTCCAGCGCAAAACACCATGAATAAGCAAGTACACTCTCGACAAAGGCATATAATTAAAATATAAAGACAAAGAAACCAAGAAAAAATTAAATAAAAATTGAATTATCAGACCCACAAATGGGGATAATTAAGAGAACGTTCTCGTGAATCATTAAAATTGAACCCAATAAATCAACACCCATCACGTGTTTTTTGTTTATTTCCAGCATAACCCAATTTTGCGGCGATTAATTGAGGTTAAAGCACCCGGAATTCACAACACATCCATCCATATTGATGTGATATATTTCCTGAAATAAAATTAGTTAAAATTGGGGCATACCTTCACCAAAATCACCCATGATTGAAAGGCAGACAAGGCATAAAATCCGACACTCAAATCAAGTATTAAACACGCAACAACACAAATTTAGATCAGCATATTGTTTGTTTGAATTTGCCCGTTTCAGCACCGAAAGGTCTGAACCTTCCAAAATTCAACTGACGAATGCCGTCTATTGTCAATGTTGACATTTTTTCAACACATGTTTGATCAATATACGCCATTGCATGACTGATACAGTTCACAATTTATTTTATTCGCTAATTAGGGATTTACTTAGATGAATTATGAGGGAATTATAATAGTTTAATTGCTGTTATTATTCTTCGGTTGGTTTTGGAAGTATAATTTGAATTGATGATGGTAATTTACGCGGGCTGTTGCATTCGCTTGATTCATGTCTGAAATGCATTAGTTGCTGAAAAAGTGGATGGTCTAGTTTCGGCAATAAATTAGGGAATAAAAGGAACTGGATACAAACGGCCAATTAAAAATAGCTACGACCGTAATCTAAGCATTTCGTGGTTTGTAACCGGCGCATCCACCATTTCACAAACACATAAATTACTACCCTCGTTTATATTATTTTTAGCACAAAACAACGGATAAATTAAACTCATTTAAACGTACTTATCTGATTTAATTAATTATTAATTAGAATTTTTTATATAGATATAAATATGATTTATTAAATGATGATTTCATTTAAATATATATAATTCTGAATTGATCTGGGTTTTTAATGATTAAATCTGTAATATTTATTTGACACTAACACTTTCTATAATGTCCTTTTTGTTTTATATTGATAGAACATTGATGGTTTGGTTATAATAAGTAAAAGACCGTCTGTAAATAAATTTAAATACACAGAAAGCAATGAAAAACTATAAATTAAAAAAAAAATATAATTTTGATTGAAAATTAATAGAATAGGCAATTTTTTAAAGAATAAAATTAGAATGACCAGTACCAATAATAACAGAAGAATCAGATATTGTAAAAAATTCTCCTTTTACAAATACTATAAATATCAACTATAAATACAAACATAATAAAGTAGATAATTTAGAAATCTATAATTTTTGCGTCTCAGTAAATTATTATATACGAAAGGTGGCTTTTAAATATCTGACAGGTTTTATGTCACTATTTAATTGCCAGGAAATCTACGAAATACGTTATAATATACAGTAGGTTCCATTAAAAAATATACATATATACAGAATTATTTATTTTATTTAAGAGATACAAAAAAAGTTTTATATAAAGCTTGTTTGATTATTTCTGCATTTTTAAGAAATACGTTTAAATTTATAATATACAGAAGGTTCCATAAAAATTATACACAGGATTGTTGATTACATTTTGACCCCCTAATAGATATTTTATTGTAAGACATAAAAATAGTTTTACCAACTATAAATACAAACATAATAAAGTAGATAATTTAGAAATCTGTAATTTTTGCGTCTCAGTAAATTATTACATGCGAAAGGTGGCTTTTAAATATCTGACAGGTTTTATGTCACTATTTAATTGCCAGGAAATCTCACATTTGTTTTGGTCACTATTACTTAGAATATCTATTAATTGACTAGTATAAAATATTGAGTAATAACAGTTATTCATTATTTAAATAGATGACATCCTTTATAAATAATAAATATAAGCAGGCAGAGCAATTTTTTTATTAATTATTTACGTGAACGTAATGTGTGCAAGTCGACACCTTTCATAAATAATAAATGTACATTATTATGGATTTTGTCTTAATGTTGTTATATTAAGTTATGTATACATAAAGTACTATCATATAAAAAATATTTGAGTGTTGTATCTGTCAAAATATGCTTTTTATATATGATGGATTAAAAAATATCTAAAATTATTAAAAAAAAAACGATTCCTTTTTCAGTTTGAATATTCATTTTGTTCTATATTAAAATAATTCATACTTAAATTAAATCTTAAACATATTTATTAAACAATTTATACATAATTTAATAAAATTTTTAATATTTTTGGGTACCCTTTGTCAGACATTGACTACAGTCGTTTAAAATTAAATTCCACGACTCTTCAATTAATAACCACAATTCATTTGATGGTTTTTGGTGTTTTAATCGAGACTTCATGTCGTTTCATAAGTTTTCAAATGGATTTAGATCCGGACTTTGCACAGGCCAATCGAGAACCTCAACTTGATTATCATTTAATCAGTTTTGAACAACTTTGGATCATTATCTTGCACAAAAATTCATGTAACTGCTAAATTATCGTTGGTAAATGGTCCTGTTACATCTTTCATGATTTTCCCATACATGAAATAGTCCTATTCCATACCAAGAAAAGGGATACCATACAATAACACTCCCTCCTCAGTGTTTCAAAGTTTTTGTAGTGTACCTATGGTCCAAATTTTTATTTGCAGAACGACGAAGGTATTGTTTACCATCTCATCCTATTCTGTTAAACTCGTTACTCTAAAGTACTCATCGCCAAAATTCTGAAGGATAATTAATATATTTTGTTGAAAGTCTTGTTCGAATATTCTTTTTTGATACCAATCGTTTCTTTACTGAAATACATTCTTGAAAGTTTTGTTCATTCAGTCAACGTCTGATTGTTCTACTAGAAACACTGATATTGTATGACTCAATTCATTTTTATTTGCCTAGAACACAAGAAAGGATTTCTTTTACTGCTTCTTTCAATTTGTTCGTCTATAAAGGGAGTTGACTCTTGTTAGGACGTTTTCTTATTCTATTTTCAATTGAGTGTATTTATGTTTCCTCTGAAAATTTGATGGATACTTAGTTGGTTTTAGAGTGACAAAAGTGTATTACCTACAATTGTGAAGGTATATCATAAACATAAACAAAAACCTATCCTATTAAGGGCTAATAATGTTTTGTCTCCTTTTTTCTCTTTTAAATAACTTTTTTATTTTAATTTTCACACCATTCGACGCAGAATTTTGGTGTCTCCTGATGTGATGTAACATATCCTAAAGCAAAATGAATATTTACAAAAATATAAAGAGTGTCTGGTACTTTTTTGTCATTTTAAATGCCAATAAATTTCTTATTTCAAATAAAAATATCATAAAATGTTCAAATTATATGACTTATAATTTTATTTTCCATTAATATGTTGGTTCCATTTGAAATAAGTTACTAACATTTAAAATGGGAAAAAATATTTTTCTATAAATTTAATACGAATCAGTTAAGTGAATTCATCAGTAAATTGCTTTGACGTATTTTCACACTCACTGTAATAGCGAAAAAAGAAATTTCCAATAAATATATTTATATTCTTTGTTGAAATTTATATATTTTCTATTGAGCAGCCTTAAAAAAGCCTAAATGGTGCACGATAAAAAAATTTTTTAAACACGAATCAAACTTAAATAATTCGCGGCAGTCTTCCATCGACTTAACGATGCCGAAACACGTAAAAATTCTTGAGCGCATATGGTAGGTAGGTGTTAGGAAGGAAAATCAATAACTTGCGCCATTTTAAACAGATTCCCGACGTTTCATTCATGAAACGAACCCCTGCAACCTCGCGTCGAGCAAACAGCAAGAATAAAAAAATGTGTTCAAACGATTTTCCAGCACAACACCCCGATAATTACATATTGATTAAATTTCTTTTTGTTTGCTGTATGATTTACATTTATTATTCCACATTTTCACATTAACCGGTTTTTACTTGTTGGAACTCGTACATTTTTCTGAACAATAAAATGTTTATTGTACTTTACGAGCCACGGTCGTAAAAAGTTGAATCGGCAAACACATTTTTACTGTAGAAAAATATATTGTTAACAATATCGATTATTGTTGTTAAAGTGCAAGGTTTATTATATTATATTTTCAGCCACCTATTATTTATTTTATTATAAGAGATAAAATATAACAGGAGGTCTCATTGAAAAATATACATATATACAGGATTATTAGTTATATTTTAACCCTCCCATTTTATTTAAGAGATACGAAAAATGTTTTATATAAAGCTTGTTTGATTATTTCTGAATATTAAACGCAATTAAATTTATAATGTACAAAAGGTTTCATTAAAAAATATATACACCGGATTGTTGATTATATTTTGACCCTCCAATTATTTATTTTATTTAAGAGATACAAAAAAAGTTTGATAATTTTTGGATTTTTATGAAACACATTTAAATTTATAATATACAGAAGGTTCTATAAAAATATATACACAGGATTTTTGGTTATATTTGACCCCCCAATAGATATTTTATTGTAAGACATAAAAATAGTTTTAGATTAAACTTGCACGAGTATTTCTGAATTTATATCAAACGTAGTCACATGTTTATAATATACAGAAGGTTCCATTAAAAAATATACATATATACAGGATAATTGCTTATATTTTGATCCCCCCCCCATTATTTATTTTGTTTAAGAGATACAAAAAAAGTTTTATATAAAGCTTGTTTGATTATATCTGGATTTTTATGCAACACATTTAATATTATAATATACAGAAGGTTCTATAAAAATATATACACAGGATTGTTGGTTATATTTGGACCCCCCTATTAGATATTTTATTGTAAGAGATAAAAAATAGTTTTAGATTAAACTTGCACGAGTATTTCTGAATTTTTAGCAAACGTAATCATATGTTATAATATACAGAAGATTTCATTAAAAATATACATATATACAGACTTATTGGTTATATTTTGACCCTCCCATTATTTATTTTATTTAAGAGGTACAAAAAAGTTTTATATAAAGCTTTTTTCATTATTTCTGAATTTTTATGAAACACATTTAAATTTATAATATACAAAAGGTCTATAAAAATGTATACACAGGACTGTTGGTTATATTTTGACCCCCCTAATAGATATTTTATTGTAAGGCATAAAAATACTTTTAGATTAAACTTGCACGAGTATTTCTTAATTTTTATCAAACGTAATCATATGTTAGAATATACAGAAGGTTCCATTAAAAAATATACATGTATACAGGGTTATTGCTTATATTTTGACTCTCCCATTATTTATTTTATTATAAGAGATATAAAAAAGTTTTGTATAAAATTTGTTTGATTATTTCTAAATTTTTATGAAACACAATTAAATTTATAATATACAGAAGGCTCCATAAAAATGTATACACAGGATTGTTGCTTATATTTGGACCCCCTATTAGATTTTTTATTGTAAGAGATAAAAAATAGTTTTAGATTAAACTTGCACGAGTATTTCTGAATTTTTAGCAAACGTAATCATATGTTATAATATACAGAAGATTCCATTAAAAATATACATATATACAGACTTATTGGTTATATTTTGACCCTCCCATTATTTATTTTATTTAAGAGGTACAAAAAAGTTTTATATAAAGCTTTTTTCATTATTTCTGAATTTTTATGAAACACATTTAAATTTATAATATACAAAAGGTCTATAAAAATGTATACACAGGACTGTTGGTTATATTTTGACCCCCCTAATAGATATTTTATTGTAAGGCATAAAAATACTTTTAGATTAAACTTGCACGAGTATTTCTTAATTTTTATCAAACGTAATCGTATGTTAGAATATACAGAAGGTTCCATTAAAAAATATACATGTATACAGGATTATTGCTTATATTTTGACTCTTCCATTATTTATTTTATTATAAGAGATATAAAAAAAGTTTTGTATAAAATTTGTTTGATTATTTCTGAATTTTTATGAAACACAATTAAATTTATAATATACAGAAGGCTCCATAAAAATGTATACACAGGATTGTTGCTTATATTTGGACCCCCCTATTAGATTTTTTATTGTAAGAGATAAAAAATTGTTTTAAATTAAACTTGCAAGAGTATTTCTGAATTTTTATCAAACGTAATTGTATGTTATAATATACAGAAGATTCCATTAAAAAATATACATATATACAGATTTATTGGTTATATTTTGACCCTCCCATTATTTATTTTATTATAAGAGAAACAAAAATAGTTTTGTATAAAATTTGTTTGATTATTTCTAAATTTTTATGAAACACAGTTAAATTTATAATATACAGAAGGTTCCAAAAAATATATAGACAGGATTGTTGGTTATATTTGGACCCTCTATTAGATATTTTATTGTAAGAGATAAAAAATTGTTTTAGATTAAACTTGCAAGAGTATTTCTGAATTTTTATCAAACGTAATTGTATGTTATAATATACAGAAGATTCCATTAAAAAATATACATATATACAGACTTATTGGTTATATTTTGATCCTCCCATTATTTATTTTATTTAAGAGGTACAAAAAAGTTTTATATAAAGCTTCTTTCATTATTTCAGAATTTTTATGAAACACAATTAAATTTATAAAATACACAAGGTTCCATAAAAATATATACACAGGATTGTTAGTTATATTTGGAGCCTCCTATTAGATATTTTATTGTAAGAGATAAAAAATTGTTTTAGATTAAACTTGAAAGAGTATTTCTGAATTTTTATCAAACGTAATTGTATGTTATAATATACAGAAGATTCTATTAAAAATATACATATATACATACTTATTGGTTATATTTTGACTGTCCCATTATTTATTTTATTTAAGAGGTAAAAAAAGTTTTATATAAAGCTTGTTTGATTATTTCTGAATTTTTATGAAACACAATTAAATTTATAATATACAGAAGGTTTTATTAAAAAATACATACACAGGTATTTTGACTTCACTATTAAATATTTCATTATAAGAGATAGAAAAATAGTTTTAGATTAAACTTGCATGTGTATTTCTGAATTTTTATCAAATATAATCATATGTTACAATATACAGAATTAAAAAATATACATATATACATGATTATTGGTTATATTTTATTATAAGATAATTTTTATCAAACATAATTATATCTCATAATATAAAGAAGGTTATATTAAAAAATATACATTTATACAAGATTATTTGGTTATATTTTGACCCTCTCATTATTTATTTTGTTATAAGAGATACAAAAAAAGTTTTATATAAAATTTGTTTTATTATTTATGAATTTTTATGAAACACAAAAATTCAATTAAAAATTATATAGACAGGTTTAAATTTATTTTAGGAGAAAACAAAGACAAAAGTTTCATTAAAATTTTTAGATATAAAACCTCCCTTAATAAAATAAAAAACACCTTCAAAATGTGACCCCAAGGCACACATTAATAAGAAAGCAAAAAAACCGAAATAAGCATGCACGAATCAGATAAGGATTCCGCCGAACCTATTGGGGCATTTAAATAAAATATAAGGGGGAAAGATCCGGTGCGATGGACGTGCACACGTATGTACGTGTAGGTGTATGAGGCGGAGTGAAAAGTGGCGCGTTTCGTACGAGAGGAAAGGAACGTCGGACAACCGGAGCACAAGGACCGTACGAAACGGAATATGAATGGGGGCGGCCTGGGTACGCGCACGTCGGATCCTTCCCTTCACGCACGATGCTTCGAATTCGGCAACTTTTTCCACCGATGTGGGACACGTTGCCAACTTCAAAAACCCATCAAATAATCTCAGTCCTCACTTGGAAGGGCACGAAAAATTGTTGAAAACGAGGAAATACTCCTAAAATAAAAAAAAAATGACTTAAAAAGGGTTGTGAGGATGACGCCCGTTCCTGCGAGGCCTCGCAGGAAAGTGGTGCGGGGTGGAAACGTGGCGAGGGTCTGCGCCATGTTTTTTTTTTCGTCTTGTCGGTCGTCGTTTTGGGGTTTGTGAATATTTGGGACACCGTGCAGCGTCCCGGCAAATGGCAATGGCAAAAACGGCAGGCAGCAAGCCAGCCAGCCAGCCAGCCATCTCGATCCCAGTCCGGGTCCAAAACATTGAAGAGGGATAGCGCGCGCAACCTATCGACCCAAAACCACCCCTGGCCGACACCCTTCTCTCCAAGCGCCATGCAACACCATTTAGTTATTGCACTCTCTGAATAACACTTGTGTTACGTTTGGTAGTGTACGTTATGTAATAATATCATTCCTTGCATAATTACTTATTACTAATAATTCCTACTACTATTGTCTATATTTAATCAATAGTATAATATATAAATTTCTTTATATTTATTAACGGTTTTCATAGTTCGGTTCATTATTGTACTCTAGGTTGGCTTAATAACCTGCATCATTAGAAGTTATTATATTTAATCGTCTTAAAAAATAAGTGCAATCCTTTTTAACTCTTCGTTTTAAATAATACTCGTCACTCACTACATTTGTACAATACTCATCCATTCTCATCATTACTTCGCACTCCTAGTGGATAAAACACTCTCGACTGCAATCTTTGGGATCCAACAACATCTCTTCATTGGTAAGTACCTCCAATTGTAATTGTTATTCGTCTAAACCCGCATCAGTTCCTGCTGTTCCCGCCTTCCTGCCCCAAAACCCGAGACGTGCATGCTTCACCATCAAAAAATTAAAATGAATAAGGTGCCGGTTTATAGAACGTTTTTGCCCAATTCAACAATTTAATCCATGTGTGCGACTGTAGTAAAATTATCGATGGCAGGAGCCAAAGCTTGGCGGGATAGACGTAGCAGGAGCGAAAAGTGGTGGGAAGGGAGTTTTCAAACGATCAATACCACAGCTAGCCTGGCCAAAGCCCCGTACCTCGATCATCATTTCCACGTTCCGTGTTGCTTTTCGCTGCCGCCACGTATTTTATTTATTTATATTTTTTTGATTGTTTGCCATTTTGGTGGCGAATTTGGCGGCGTCGCTGATTGACGTTAATTTCGGGTCGATCGCGTTGCGTAGGCGGAAGTATGGGGTTGGATGTGTTTCTGGAAAATAGTTTTGATGTGTTTTAATTGATTTAGGCGTTATTAACGGCCACGCAGATTTGGATCATTAAATATGAACAATAACACGAACTGCACTTGGGATGCGGTGTAGTCACGAATTTAGGTTTGGCTTGATTAATTAGCTGTGGTTCAAGTCGGGATTAAGGGAAATGTTGCCTTTTATTGACAAAGAAAGAACGTTCCTATTAAAACCACCTTTGTTTAGTTGTGTAGTATAAATTGCACTCGATTGCACCTGGTTTCATTTTGTTCCTTTATTTTTTAGGTATGTTCAACTCTTTAACGTTTCGTTGTTTATTGATGTTGGTTTTTATCATTTTAAGGTATAAACATTGTTTTCATTAATAATCCTCTCACAACATCCTACACTGAAAGTAAGAAAGTTTAAAATGGAGTAGTTTGGCCAAAATGTAACTGATCAAACAACTATTATCTCAAGAATATAAAAAAGTGAAATATATTTTACACGAAGCTTATTTTCAATCACCTTTGACATTTAAAAGCTTTTCTTTATTGACCTGTCTCTCCCTCTCAATATTTCTTCATTTTCAGGAAAAATAATGTCATAGAAAAATTATATTTTACATTTCCAATTTTTTACTAATTTATTTTATTACATTACATATTTTATACATATATCTGTCTATATTATACACTTTTAAATATTAATTAACAATCTTCACAACTCTTTAATAAAAAAAAACAAAATGTCTGGTTCAGGAGAAGCCAATTTCAAATCAGGCTAAACCACATTTAATTTTCTTATTTCAAAAATCATAAAGTTCTATTATAATTTCTTTAGATGTTTAATAATATTAATTTTTTATACTTTAGATTTTTTAACAAATTCAGATTTTACAAAAACTTAAATTTTACTTCAGTTTAAAGTAATAGTTTAAAATAAAAATAATGTTTATTTTGTTATATTTCATTTTTAATGATATCTGTTATTTCATAATATTTCAGTTTTTCTCCATCTATATCAAAAATTGTTATTATATTTCGAATTTTTAAACATTCCCTTAAATAATGAATAATATTTATTTTGTTATTATTCAGTTTCTTCATCTTCTGTATTAAACAATTTTCCTATAGATCCATCTAATATATTTAAGACTAGATTTTAACAAAAACCAAATTTGGTATATATCAAATAATATTTATTTTGTTATTATCTAGATTTTATAAAATCATACAAAGAATGATAAATAAAAGATTTATTTTGTTATATTTCACTCTTCAACATTAAAGTAGAGTTGCATCAAAGAAAACAAATAAATGACAAAAGATATTTGTTATTTTGTTATATTTCAGTTTTTTCCACTTTTTACATTAAAACTTTTATATTTTTTCCATTTTTAAAGATTTCCTAAATGTTTATTTAATGTATAAGACTAAATTTTTACAAAATGCAAATTTAATAGAGTTTCATCAAAGAAGAAATAAAATATATTTATTTTGTTATATTTCTCCACTTTTTACATTTTATTATATTTTGAATTTTTAAAGATGTTTATTTCATCTTTAATAACACATTTTTATAAAATTCAAATTTAATGGAGTTACATCAAAGAAGGAATAATAGATAACAAATGATACTTGTGATCTTGTTATACAATTTTTCTCCATCTTCTACGTTAAAAAATTTTAATATTAATAATTAATTTTAATAATAATAATAGAATAATAACATTCTTTTAATATTTATTTAAGAATAGATTTTTACAAATTCCAAATTTAGTAATGTTGCATCAAAGAAGGAATAATATACAAAATACATTTATTTTGTTATATTTCCAAATTTTTACATCAAAAATTTTATTATTTTTTGCATTTTTAAAGACTTCCTAAATGTTTATTCAGTCTTTAAGACTAAATTTTTACAAAATTCAAATTTAATGGGGTTCCATCAAAGAAAGGATAGTAAATAACAAATGATATTTGTTATTTTGTTATATTTCAGTTTTTCTCCATCTTCTACGTTCAAAAAATTTCAAATTTCAAAGATTTTCTATATATAATATATTTAACATAAATACAAATTTGGTAGTGTTGCATCAAAGGAAGAACAATAAATAACAAAATATATTTATTTTGTTATATTTCAGTTTTTCTTTATCTTCTACATTAAAAAAATTTTAAGATTTCCTAAACATTCTTTTAATATTTATGACTATAAAATCCAAATTTGACAGAGTTGTATAAAAGAAAAAAATAATAAATAATAAATATTTGTTATTTTGTTATATATCAATTTTTCTCCATTTTCTACATTAAAAATTTTTAAAATTTCCTACAAACTCTTTTAATATTATTTTTACAAAATCCATATTTGGTAGAATTGCATAAAATAAAGCATATTTAATAACAATATTTATTTGTTACTTTGTTATATTTCAGTTTTTCTCCATCTTCTAAATTAACAATTTTAACATATATTTTTTAATTTCCTATACACTTATTTAATCTTTGAGACTACACATTTATAAAATCGAAATTTGGAAAGAATAAGTAACAAATGATATTTGTTATTTTGTTATATTTTTGTTTATTCAACTTTACACATTAAATTTTTTATAAATGTTCATTTAATTTTTAAGATAAGATTTTTCATTATTAGCAATTTTATTTTGTTATATTTTACCTTAAAAAATCGTTCTAAGATAAACCAAATATCTCCTAAATTAAAATCAACGAACAAATATCTTATTAATTAAAATTGTCTGGGTTATATTTTAGATTTTCTGATTTTTTTATAAAAAATACATTAAAGAAGAGACATTTCATTTTACAATGCAAAAATTAATAAAATATGAATCTGGTGGCTTTATATTAAATTTATTTTATTATTTATTTTTACTATTAAATTAATTCAATATTTTTTTGTTCTTAAATCAAATAAAAAATTGGAGAAATTCAGATAATATAAAATAATACTTTGAATTTTTTAAAGACAGATTAAAAAAATTAAAATATAAAGAAAACTGTTTTAGTTTTAGAATTTTTAAATTTTTTAATATATTAAGTTATATTCTTAATTTGACCAAAATTATTGTTATTATTAATCATTTTTAAAATTATTTGTAGTTTTATTTAGTATATGTTGCTTATATGTTTTACACATTATTTACACTTATTAATTAATATTTTAATTATCCTTTGTACATAAATTTTAACCTATGACCATTAAAAACACTAAACACGTACTTAAACAAATTAACACGGATAGTTAACAATTGGTTTCCAATTAGTTTTTCTAAATGTATCTAATTGGAGAGACTGGCACATTTAGAAAACCTAATTGCAACAGCAACACAACGTTTTACAATCTAAATTCAAGAAGATGCCGTCCATAAAAACCGTATCCCAATGTTATTATTAAATGTACGGCGATTATTTGCACTCGCAGACTTTAATTGGCTGGCGTTGTTCGATTAAATTAAATTATAATTTCAATTCAAGGATTGTCTTTAATCAAATTATGAGCGAAACAAATAACTTGGCGTTATTCGATTCATACAATTGAACGAGTGCCGTGTCATGGGTTAAGACTTTTTCTAAATTGGATCTGTGCAACTCTAGACCAAATATACACACATACATTACAGATCTGTCGTGGTGTTTTCTGAATGGCCCATTGTTTAATGGTGGCTGATAAAGTGGTCGATTTTTTAAATAATAAACAACTTATTTTGCCAGATAATGGTTTATGAAATGTTAGGTTTTTAGTTGGATCAATTTTTGTATTACACAGGGTGTCCCACCAATTCTCGAGGTACAAATAGATGGATTTGCCTCATCTTCCTTAAAGTACAAAAACTGACAATTACGGAGATACACCTCGAGATTTTGTGGTACAATAACTTTAAGGCAAAGTAGTAATGAATGCCTTAAAAATGAACCTCAACAAGGTCGCCCTGAAAGCTTTACCAACGAAGAAATTGAGCCAAATTCTCCTTTATTTGTTTGGAAATAGGTTAATCATTAAGCTGCCATAAAATAGCCATTAGAAAGAGGCTTCAATCAATGACTTTTATCAAAAAGTTTGACAAATGGATCCATCAAACTGATGTTGATCTATTGTTTAGTTCCAAGAATACAAAATTGTTTCACTTAGCATGAATTTAGTGGTAGAAAATTAAACTTCTACATTTTCTGGTACCTAATTGGTGACAAAAGCTTCAAAAGCTCTTTTATGTTGAATTTATATGTTCTTATCAATCTACTTCTTATTGGAAAATGTTTTTGTAGTTAAAATTTATAGCTTGTACATCGTTATTAACAAAATCTGATTGACTTTAACCCAACCAAAATTGTAAGGATACATCAGTACAACAAAAAATTTAACCAGTTAACCTTAGTTAAAGCAAATGTTAATTATCAGGAATCAATGTGTTTAGAAAAAAGGAGGTACACGTATCATTTATTCATTATTCAAGCAACATGACACAAAATCGATGAATTAATGCATCCAATTTTCTCTTTGATCTCATTGGAACATTATTGAATCAATAAATGTCATTCAATCATTATCGTCTGCCGTCCTTATACTTCCACCAGTGGGTGAATCATGGACACCTTCATCCACATCCACCCCCGTCGTAATTGCCAATTTGGCCACCCCATTTTTCCAAGATGCTAAGCAAACGAACGCCTAATAATATTCCCGTTTGTTCACTTCGCTTTCAACCCCTTTCGTCGAACGAACCTTCGACGACGTTAACCGCATCTAATTCGATGTTCTGCGCATTATTCCGAATGCTAGACGACTTTTTTCCAACGCCAAGAAAAGAGATTGGCATCTTTGGAAAGGGCAAAGTATGATTTCTGTCAGGTACAGCTTCGAATGTTTCTGACACTCACAATGCGATTAGAATTTTCGAAAGGTTACGGTTCGAGTCGGCTGTTTCTTGCAAATGTCAAGACAGACGGATATTTGTGTGTAGTGGATAATAAAAATTAATTAACCGCAAGACCCACCCCCGCGGAATAGTGGGCGCGACCTCATTAACACGTTCTGGTGGTGTTAGAGGCATTCAAGCTTTTTTATATAAAGGCTTTCACGTTCCCTCAAAACGTTTATATACCTTAAATTACTTTCTTTACATATTTAAAGTTTTTAAATTATTCATTTTAAATATTTCAGCTGTTTAAATTGTTTATTTATTTAAATATATATTAACCTTTTAAACTTTTCTTTTTTATTATTTTGTATTTTTCTAGACATTATTTTTTGTTGCAAAATCAGTAGTTTAAATTTAGATTTTTTACCTAAATTCAAAAAATGCTGAACTTCTTTACTTGAAATTGATTTTAGATTTTACAAAAAACTGTAAAGTAAGTATTTTTATATTTCACTTGTTTAAATTGTTTATTTACTTAAATAAGTAATTTTCAGTTATTTTAAACTTTCTTTAGATTATTATTTGTTGTGTTTCAAGGTAATATGGTATTTATTCCTTGTTTTAATAAATCAATACTTTATTAAATTTTATATTTTCTTGTTAATAAAATTAAAAGTTACTAAAATCCTTTATTTAAAATTTAATTAATTGATTTCAAACAAGAAAATGTGTTCAAATTAATTAATTTTTAAACTAATTTAGTTTCTTTTTCAACTTTATAAATAATTCAGTTGTTCTTTAATTTTGACTGAAATGTTATTTTAAATTAATATTAAATATTTTTCAAAGTTTTTTCTTTATTTTTTCATTTCTGAGTGTAATTAATAATTTTCTTTAGATTTGATTATGTGACTGAAGTATTGAAGAATTTTTAAATTATATTTTTTAGATTTTAACTTCTTTATTTCATTAAACTTCTTAAATACTTCATTTTAGATTCCTTTGAAATCTTATCTAAATATACTAAAGTATTAAATTTTTATTCAGATTCTTTAGTATTAAATAAATTTATATTATTGATTTAAAATAATAAACAATATTAAGTTTTAACTTTCTTTAAAACAAAATTTTACAATAGTTAATAAAATTATATTATTCAAACACTGTTTTCGTTGACTGATTCAGATTTAATTTATCATAAATATTAATTAAATTATTATAATTTCTTTTGGTTTTAACAAAATTTATCTTTTTATTTAATATCCATAACTAACTTAATTAATAATTAAACGTTACTATTTAAACTGATAATATTTTATTCTTTTTTTTTTTGTTTTACTATTATTTAAATTCAAACTTTATTTATATTTATTATTAAATACTTTCTAAATGTAAATAAATGATTTATTATTTCATGAGAATTTAAAATTATGTATTTACTTTTTTGAATACCTAAATTTGAAGACTAATTCCACATTGTTATAATTATTATTATTTTTTTTTAATTAATTAAAAATTGTACTTCCCAATTGAGATTTGTCTGAATTATTATTAAAATACATATGTTTTTATATTTTTTATTACTTTATTTAAAAGTTAAATTGCATGATTACTTATTCGAATTCAGTTTATTTTATTTACTTTGCTTATTATTCATACTATTTAATATTAAATAATTTTGTTGAATTCTAAAGATTGATTTTAAATTATTAACATATATTTATTCCAACATTTATTTTGCATTGTTTTCTTTATCTGATTCATATTCAGATTTAATTTCTCTCATGAATTATTTATAAAAATATTATAATTACTTTAGACTTTATTATTTTTTTATATTCATTATCTTTAATTATAATCTTTGTTTATATTATTGATTAAACGTTTAACAGTTTTTATTTTATATATTTTTTTTGCTATTGATTAAATTCAATATTAATTTAAATTTATTATTAATTACTTTATAAACTTGAAGAATTGATTTATTATTTCTAGTCTATTTACTTTCTTAAATACTTCATTTTTGGGTATTTGAAGTCTAATTTTGTATTAATAATTAATAATTAATTAATACAAAATTTAATTAATAAATTTTTTATTAATTAAATTAAAATCAAAATTTACTTAAATTTATTATAAATTACTTTATAAATTTGAGAAATTGATTTATTATTTCTTGAGTCTTCTAAATTGTTTATTTATCTTCTTAAATATCTAAGTTTAGGGTATTTTGAAGTCTAATTATTTATTAAATTATTATAATTTCATTATTAATGAAATTAAATTCAAAATTTATTTAAATTTATTATTAATTAGTTTATAAACTTGAGGAATTGATTTATTATTTCTTGAGTCTTCTAAATTGTTTATTTACTTTCTTAATTACCAAATTTTGGGTATTTTGAAGTCTAATTTTATATATTAAATTATAATAATATCTTTATTAATTAAATTAAATTCAAAATTTACTTATTAATTACTTTATAAATTTGAAAAATTAATTTATTATTTCTTGAGTCTTCTAAATTGTTTATTTACTTTCTTAAACACCTAATTTTGGGTATTTTGAAGTCTAATTTTATATTAAATTATTATAATTTCTTTATTAATTAAATTAAATTCAATATTTACTGAAATTTATTATTAGTCACTTTATAAACTTGAGGAATATTGATTTATTATTTCTTGAGTCTTCTAAATTGTTTATATACTTTCTTAAATACCTAATTTTGGGTATTTTAAAGTCTAATTTTATTTTAAATTTTGATAATTTCTTTAGATTTTAACAAAATTTATCATTTTTTATTTAATATTAATAATTATTAATTATTAATAATTATTAATTATTATAAATAATAACTATTTTTTACTGTTTTCTTTAATATAATTTAGAACCAGATTAAATTTCTTTGTTTCCATTTAAACTGATTTTAATTAGTTTCCTTATTATTGTATAAATTCAAGATTTTCTTTTATTTATTATTAAATTATTTTCTAATTATAACAAATCTCTTGAATCTCTAAAATTATTTCTAATCAGTTACTTTCTTAAATATCTAATATTTAAATATACATATATTTATTATTTTCCAAAACATATTTTAATGTTTGAGATTATGTAAAAGGCTTTTTTCTAAAGGAAAATTTTAATTAAATCCACCGTGATGATCCCGCGTCGTTTCACCATTAAATATCCTCCATAATCCACCATGGAAATAATGCTCACTGTATCAAATTAAAATAAAAAATCGTTCCTTTGGCAACGCAAATCCATAATGATTGTACATCATCCATCCATATTAATTTCGGTCTCGATCCGCACCGTAACATAAAGGGATGGAAACGACCTTGTGCGTAAGGGCAACCACCCCAAAAATACTTAAATGTAGTCGAATAAATCACGGCACATAAAGAGGGAGAATAAAAAGCCAAACGATAACAATGGTCGGGTAGTATTGATTAAATTTTTGCAAGTTGCCGTTCGATTCAGCGACTGTTGGTCAGTTATGCCGTAGAGTATGGGGGTGATTTCGAACAAACGGCGAAAGCAGTATTATTAACACGTGCCCGATTCACATTCTGAAAACCAGTTTTTCCCTGTTCATTTTTTTTTATTTTCCTTTTTTACTGTTTCGTACCTATGTGGTAATATAATGGGTCAATTTTATCATGTCGGTGAGGTAAAATGTCAAAAACTGAAGAAGTTTATAAAATATTTATTATTACAATTTTTTTAAATTATTAGACAATATTTGCGTTTAATTATTTATCAATAATTAGACACAAATAATTTTAACTTTAAAAAATAAGCATAATTTTAAATTCTTATTTATTTAAATATATTCTTTTATCAGATTTTCATGATTTAGAAGTTGTATAATTCATAAAAAAACAGTATAATATAAAATAATCGACATATTATTTTAAATATTTAATTTTCATTAATTTTGTATAAATATTCTGTTCTTTGATTGTTTTTTAATTTTATATAAGAATACCAACAAAATTAAATTTGTTCGTATTTCTTCATTAATATATTGTATTCCATTTATTGATTTTTTTTATTTAAATATAGTACACAATATATCAAAATTAAAAAAAAAAAACTAAATTTAATAAAATAAATAAAATTAAAGTTAATTTTAACTTAATAAAATAAGAATAATTTTAAAATCTTATCTTTTCTATATCTTTCATCAGATTTTTATGATTTAAAAGTACTAATATTAAAAAAGTATATTTCATAACAAAAAACAATATAATATATACGACATAAATAATTTTAAATATTTAATTTTCATTAACGTGGAATAAATATTCCCTATTCTTTGATTATTTTTAATTTTATAAAAGAATAAGAATAGAAACATACTTAACAATAAGTTTAAATTTGTTTATGTATATTTAATTCCATTTTTTTATTTGATAATATATGAAATATTCATTTTATATTTATCGGTAATTAAGCACAAATTACAATATGATAAATATAGTCAAAATATACCATAAATAAATAATTAAATTTAAAAAGAAACTAAATCTAATAAAATAAATAAAACTTAATTTTAACTTAATAAAATATGAATAATTTTAAATTCTTATTTATTTAAACACATTTTGTATCAGTTTTTCATGATTGAAAAGTTATAAGTATTAAAATTATATTTCATAAAAAAACAATATAATATATATAATTAATCAATATAAATAGATTTTTAAATATTTAAAATCCTTTGATTATTTTGTTCATATATTTAAATACATTGTGCTTCGTTTGTTCGATTTTTTTTATTTGAATATTAATGAAATATTCATTATTATTTATCAATAATTAAGCACAAATTTAAATATAATAAATATATTACAAAATATACTATAAATAAATAATTAAATTAAAAAACTAAACTTAATAAAATATAAGTAATATTAAATTTATTCAAACATATTTTTTTAACAGATTTTCATGATTATATATATAGATATAAAATATTAATAATGTCTGTAATAAACGAAGCAAATATTTTTAAATATTAAATTTACATTAAAAAAATATATAATTTTTAACTTGTATAAAAATTTCTAATTTTAAAATAAGAATAGAAAAAATATTTGTTCATATATTTTAGATATTTAAATTATTTATATAAAAATATTTGAAATTTATTTAAAAAGCAAATTGTTAATATTCATGTATTTGTTTTTCTTTGTTGTTTCTTGGATGTCTTATTTAATTAGTTTTTTATACTTACATTTGTATTTACAATTTTATTTTATTCATAAAATACATATTGTATTTACATTTCTACGTAGTTTTTATGTTTTATTGACTATAAATATGAATATAAACCTACTTAATGCTCACGTTCATTTTATTCATAATCAATGCATTTATAATTTAAATATCTATCTTGTCTTTTAACCTATTTTCCATAAACCTTATGTTTATTTTTATACCAATCAATTTTTTTATTGACAATTCTAATGTTAAATAAATGCTAAGAATGTATGATAAAATTTTATTTAATTTGTTGGTATATTTTATCACATTTTTGGTTTTATTATTTAAATATAAATCATAATTTTTAAACTGAATTTTCCATAAAAATTTAAATAAATTAAAGATATTAAACATATTTGTCTTCACATTTATTCATATTTTTTGCTTATATTTTCTTAGTCATTAAAAATTGTAGGATGTAACAAAAAATCTTTAAAAAATACTAATTTATTTTAAAGTATAATACATATTTTGCTTCCATTTTGTTTCTATTTTTGTAATATTTCTAATGTATTTTTGTTGGAAGATTTTTGGAGAAATTAAATAATATATGAAAAAAAATCTTTTAAAATCATTCTGTTTTAATAATGTTGTTTATAATTTAAAAATTTTAACTTTATAAACTAAAAACTTTAATTTCATAATAATGAATTCGTTAATTAATTAAAGTGTTTGAATATCGAATTTAGAATCTGACATTTTTTTAGGATTTTATCATCATAATAATATTATAATAATTTTATTCAATTTATTCTCTTTTAACTTTCCTCTTCTAGCTGCAACATATCTTATATTTTATTTATTGTTATTCCATTTTATTAATACATTATTAATTGTAATTAAACAAAAATAAAAGAAACAACCACAATACATTCAAAAAACCTGAAAACACCCCAATATACGACAAAACCCGTTATTTTCTACATACATTCCTTTTCACTTTCATTCCCCCTAGAAAAAATCTGCATAACATCAAATCTCAAATATTCTACATCTACTAAGCCCATTATGCAAAGGTGGTCAAGCATACTGCCCATTGTCTTAAATTGAAAGGTGGTTGTCAAACCTAGACAGATCCGATAAATAAACATAGCAGTAGTAAAACGGGTTTTTTTTTTTAATTTTAAATACAAACCGTCTAGTAGAAGTTGCGGCACAGCACGTGTACCATATGGACAGTTCGACCCTCGTAGCGGCACGTGAACTACCGCGTCGCCACCCCTAAGTCCAAATACATGCATGCAAGTATGTGCTACTGTTGGCGGTGTTCCTGCCACCATGCTTATTATTAGACTCTAATCAATTGTGTTCTACTGTCAGGTTGTGGTATTGATTTAATTAATTTCTAATACTAATCTAAAATAGTACATTTTTTTATTAATTAATCAATTAGATTCATAAATTATTAACATGTATTTTATTATTAACTTGATACAATATACTTATGATTTTTAATTAATTAACTAAAATTATTGTAAAATTAAAAAAAATTATACAAATTTTAAAACTTTATTAAACATATTAATCATAAAAAAATATTTAAACTTTAAAATAAACAAAAAATCTATATAATTTCCAAATATTTAAAAACATTAAATTTACATTTAATAAACTTTATTTTTATTTTCAATAAAATAAACATAAAAAAGCATAAATAATATTGAAATTTATTATAAAAAAATTAATTATAAAATAATAAATAAATTTAAAAAACCTATATATAATTTTAAAATTATAAAAAATAACAAAAGTTATTTCTCGATTATATTATACATTTTTCATTATTTAATTAAATTTCATTATTTATATTAAATTTAAAAAATTGCCTATAAAATAAATTAATAATAAATAAATAAAAAAATTAAAAACAACAAATTTATAAAATAATTAAAAATAAACAATAATTGAGGTACATATTTTTTTAATTGAAGGTACGATGATTATAAAATAAAAAAGAAAAAACAATAGATAACAAAATTTATTTCTTGAATATATTATATTTTTTAAACTGTTTAATTAAGTTTTAATTTAAAATATATTTAATATAACAATACTACATCTAAAGATTTACAAAAAATAAAAATCAAAATTTAATGTTTTTTATGTGATAAAATTAAATGTAAATTATAATAAACATTTTGTATAAATAAAAAAATAAATGTTTTTTTTATGTATTAAAATTAACTGTAAATAATAATAAAAATTCTGTATAAAAAAAAATAAATTAAAAATATCAAATTTATAAAATAATTAAAAAATAAATACAATAAATAAGACATTTTTTTTTAAATTCAACATATGATTATTATAAATTAAAAAAAAAAAATAATCTAGTTTTTAAAAATATTTTCTTATCCTAAAATTATTTGTATTATTTTTGTATGTAATAGAAACATTAAATAAATTTAAACATTCTATATAAATATTAAAAAAAAATGAAAATATTAAATTTATAAAATAATTAAAAATAAACAAAAAATAAGCCATATTTTTAAAATCCAAGATATGATGATTATAAATTAAAAAAAATAAGCCATAGTTTTTAAAAATGTTTTCTTATCTTATTATTAATATCTTATAAATATTTAGTTATTTAATTTAGATTTATATATTTAATATAATAATAATTCTCATAAAAATTAAAAAAAAATATATGTATATGTATATATTTATCTTTTTTGATGAGATTTAAAAAAAAAATAAAAATTATAAGCTTAATATTTTTTATATAATAAAATTAGCTGTTAATTTAATTTAATTAAAAGAAACAAATTTATAAAATAATAAAAATTTATCTCACATAATAATATCTCTTTTTTTAAGAAATTTAGCAAAAATAATAAACAATTCAAGGTTTAATTTAAAAAACAATTATAAAATATTAAATAAATTTAAAAATTCTATATAAAATAATTATAAAAAATATTAAATAAATCTAAAAATTCTGTATAAAATAACTTAATGATAAGTCAAAAAAAAAAAATTAATATTAAAAAATATATGTTTATACCTTTTTTGAGGAGATATAAAAAATTAAAAATATATTTTTTTATTAAACATTATTGGCTCTAAATTCGTTTAAAATTTTAAAAATATAATTTTAAGTCTACAAGATTATTAATTGAAATATAATTCATAAAATATTTTATGGTACTATGATCTATCCAATTAAGATTTTCATTTAAAAACATTAAATATTTAATAATCAATTTTATATTTATATAGATATTTTATTATTTTTAATTTTATCATTATTTATTTTCATAATTAAGTCTTTTGTCTATTATGTTTAATTATTTTTTTTTAATTATTAAAAAGAGACAAAACGTACATTTTAACTACAAGAATATTAATTATAAATCTTCTTTGAAGGATTTAGGAAATTATAAATAAATAAAATTAATAGAAACATTATTAATATTAATTTTTATTTATAATTTCCTAAATCCTTCAAAGAAGATTTATAATTAATGATTTAATTTTAATGTTTTATTGCATATGAACACTTCCACAATAAAATTCACAAACTAAAAATATTGAATTAATGATTGTGTTAATTAGTATTAAATTTATGAAATAAATTAAAATAAAATAATAAAAATCATTTTTCTTTTGAAGATTTAACTCAAATGTGGTGAACATTATAGTTAATAATGAAACAATATTGACTGCACTTTACTAAAAACATATTTGGCACGAAAAAAAGTACCATTTTTGGTAAATTTTGGAGCACTTTATTTGAGCACATTTGCAATTTTTAAAAAATTTATACAGTACAGTTAATGTATGTATGTATGTATACAGATAACATTTTGAAAACAGCATTGCGACTTTCATTGATGGGTTTGCACGAGTTATCTGCATTGTTTATCAGTTCTTATTTATCACATTCCATGATAATATTTATGACAATTAACATTTGCGATAACGATAATAATCACGTAAAATATTGCATTTAGTACATACACCACTGACACAGTAAGTTATAGGTAGTGTGTTCATCCAACAGATGTTCAGTGAACGAAAGATAGCATGCTGCTCAAATACCGGGAACACCACCACGAAGTATATGGTTGTCTCCAGCAGTATAGCACACACTCACACACACACACACACACACACACACACAGACCATACTTTTATCGATAATTTCCAGCATGTAGGGGGAAGGGTACAAACTAATGCCTCGGGAGAACAGCTGATAGGAACACAAAGGCCCTTCTTCGCTCCCCTAAAATTTCGGTCTAGCATTACTCATGCTCTCGTCTACGGACACGAGGACGTTCACCCCTAGATCAGTATAATGAGCTAGGTAGTTTTTTTTTTATTTTTGGTCTAGGTGTCTGGGAGATTTTCGCAAAAAGGCCGACTTAATAATGATAAAACTGATTCGGTGAAGGTTTTGTTTTGGGTAAATCAAACAGCGGTTATCTGAGGGTAAATATTTGGGCTTAAGGCAGGAGGTCAGTGCTAGATAAATATGGATAGTGTTTAAAATGATACAACTAAAAATACGCAACGTGGGAGTATTGATAATTAGACAATGGGCTAATAAATATCTTGCAAATTTGAACTTTATCAAATTTTGCTAAATGATGCATAACATAATTAAAAAGTTGTACAAACACTCACTAAAATTATCGTATAATGACATTAAGAAAAAATGGGTATTTTTATACAATAACAATTATTTAATAATTTTAAAATATGTTATATTTTATTACAGTTACAAAATTAAACACATATTACTCAATAATATAAAATTAATTACTACATTTATTAAATGGTAAAAATACAATATTTTATTGTAATATATTTGGCATTTACTTTAATTCACTCAAATAAAAATATAAAAAATTTTAAAATAAATTTAAAAATATAGAAATATTTATTTTTTCATTAAATTAATTATTAAATCTTATCTTAACAAAATATAATTAAGTAAAACTTAAAACATAAATTTAATATTATAATTTATTTGTTATTTACATAATTTTAATAATTTTCACTGTTTAAATAGATGAAAAATTATTTTTTATAGAAAATATTTAAATTAAAATTAATAAAAAACAAAAATTATTAATGATAATCAGATATGCAATATAGTTTTAATTCAAATAAATAAATTGAAAATGAATAATAATTTAATTTATTTATTGTAAATTATCAAATAAATTCAAATCTTAGAAAAATAACAATAAAGTAATAAAAAAAAAGAAAAATGAAATTTCAATTGTTTTACTCTAAAATAGTTAAAATTGTATTATTTAGTAATTTAATATCAATTAATATAAAACATTCTATATAAAAATAAAAAATTAAGGAATTTTTATTTATTAATTATTAAAATTATTCTTCCTTGTATTACATTTAAAATAATATAACATTAAATTAATAATAAAAAAAAAAAAAATTAATTCTCATGTTGATGAAATCAATAAATATTAAATTTTATATACAAGAAACATTAAATATATTAGTAAAAATGAAGAAAATAAATATAATTGATTAGTTTAATTTTTATTCTACGTAAAATAATGAAAATGAGAAAAATTTCATGAAATTTATTAAAAAAAAAAATAATTCTCATGATGATATCAAAACAATAAATATAAAGTTTAAAAAATTAATCATACTGAAAAAAATGAAAAATATAAATTTTCATAAAAATATTTTAAATATAAATTTTTGATTATAAAATTTATATTAATTTGTATCATAATGAAAGAAATAAATATTAAAAATTATTAGAATATCTGTTGATTATTTTAAAGATAAATTTTGATTAGTTAAAATTAAATGAGTAACACATAAAATCTTGTAAGAAAAAGAATAATTCTCATGTTGATATGGAGTCATAAAAAATTAAATATACTAAAAACTCTTGATTATTTTAAATATAAATTTTAATTAATTTATTTTGTGTCATTAAAATATAAAATTTAGTAAAAAATATAATTCTCACATTGATATAAAAATAATAAATGTGAAACCAAATATAATAAAATAAGAAGTTAATAAATGTTAAAAATTAAAAAAAATATATATTAAAATGACTGTCGATTAATTTAAAAATAAATTTTGATAATATTATAAAGAATTTAATAAAAAAAATAATTCTCAAATTTTAACATTTTAAATTTTTGGGTTCTAATAATAATACAGATTAAAATAATTTAAAAATAAAATTAAAAAAAGATCTTATTTCTGATTTTAATATGAAAACAATAAATACTAAATTTTATATATAATAAACATTAAATATATTGATAAAAATGAAGGAAATAAATATTCCTGAAACTGCTTTTGATTATTTTAAAAATAAATTTGTATAAGTTTATTTTATATTATATTTCAAATAATAAATATTACTCACATAATGTATTAAATATACCGAAAATAAATGAAAAAAATAAGCATTGTTAAAAAATATTGATATTACTTTTGATTATTTTAAGCATAAATTTTGGTTAATTGATTTTGTATTATAATTAAAACATGAAATTAATAAAATAATACTAAATATATTAAATTTTACTCATATAATGCATTAAATATACCGAAAATAAATGAAAAAAAAAAATAAGCAATGTTAAAAAATATTGAAATTACTTTTGATTATTTTAAACATAAATTTTGATTAATTTATTTTGAATTATAATATGAAAATATGAAATTAATAAAAAAATAATTAGTAAAATATTAAGTAAATAAATGTTAAAAATAAAATATATATATATATATATATATATATATATATATAAATGTTAAAAATAAAATACATATATATATATATATATATATATGTATTAAAATTGCTGTCCATTATTTTAAACATAAATTTTTGAGAATGTATTATTATAATATATAAATGGGTAAAATTTAAGTTAAAAATTTAGTAAAAAAATAATTCTCTTATTAATAAAAGACTTTAAAGGACAAATTTTATTTAGTTTAATAAATTTCTAAATTCAAATAAAAATAAAGTAACAAAATATCTAAATAGTTGATTTAAATAAAAATGTTCTCTCTCAACTATACTATTAATATAAAAAACTATTTTGATTAGTCGTAGTACTTTAAATATTACTCTTATCTTAATCATTAATTATAATATCAAATATTAAATATAAATAAATAAATATGAAGATAATAAATGTTGAAAGTTTATTAATTTCTTAAAATATCTGTTGATTATTTTAAAGATTATTTTTGTTTATTTTATTTTGTTTTAAATTTAAAATAATATAGATTAATAAAATTTTAAACAATTAAAAAAAAATGATTCTTAATTCTCATGTTAATATGAAAACAATAAATTAAATTTTATATGTAAGAAACATTAAATATATTGATAAAAATGAAGGAAATAAATATTTTTGAAACTGCTTTTTATTATTTTAAAGATAAATTAGTTTATCTTATATTATATTCGAAATAATAAAGAAGGATAATGTTACTATTAATATATTAAAAATTTAATAATTTATTGAAATATCTGTTCATTATTTTAATGATAACTTTTTATTTACATTTAAAATAATATAAACCAATGAAATATTAAAAAATTTAACAAAAATTAATTCTAATATATTTAAAATAATTTAAAAAATAAAATTATTTATTTTAAAATATATAATACGGGATAAATAATAAGACACAATAGGTTGTATTTATTGTTTTGTACAATGAATCAGTTACTGATCGTCACACAAATGTTCCCGACAAATTCCAAATTATCAAACCAAAAACCAATAAATCCTCGTAAACAAATAACATTCGTCCATCAACTAAGCAAAGCAACGCACCGCCGAAACCCTCCGCATCAAGCCGACAAACGCGGCGCGCCCGCAAAAAAAAACCCTTTGTGCGTGGCCGACGCTCGCAAAATTGAAAAATCCCCAAATCCAAATCGCCGTCCGATCGACGGAACGCCGTAAAAATAGACGGCCCCTCGCTCCGGCACCGTCGCGCGGCCGACGGGCCGGCTCGTTCGATCGGTCGGCCGGTGTCGGTGTCGTTACGTAGCCCCCGCAACTAGGCGGCGCGGCGGTGGCGGCGGCGCACGCGCCCCGGCTCCTTTTTTCGAACACACGGGGACGCTTCCCACGGCGCAGAACGTTCCGCGTCCACCGCGTTCAGTACGAATCCGAACGCGCACTGGCCGGTTTCGGTTTTGATTTTTTTTTCTTTTTTTGTTTTCGTTCACTTATTAGATTTTAGTTTGGCTTCGTATATAGAGTACACATATATATATATAATACACATATATTTATATATATATGGTCCAGTTTTGTCGTACCAATTTTTTTGGCTGGTTACGCGTTAGATTTTATTTTTTTTTTAGTCGACTTTTAATTATTTTTGCGGGTGCGCTGCTTTGCAATTGATTTGGCGAGAAACGGTTTAATTTATTAATTTATTTCGTTTCGTAGTTACGTTAGGTAAGTGAGCGAGACGTCCCGACGTCCCGGCATCGATTATTATTTTATTTAATTTAGTTTTGTGTTGTGCTATTTATTTATTTTTTTGTATTACCATTATTATTATTATTTTCCGTCCACCCCGTACGTCGGGCAATTTTCATTTTCAAGTGAATTAGAATTTAAGTGCCATTGGGATTATTAATTATTGCAGACCCCTCCGTCGTAGTGATTATTTAAATTTAAACACACTCCACACACTGGCAAGTAAATTGTTAACATTTGTTTACATCATTAACAACAATCACTAGTGCTAAACAATATCTGACCTGATTTACTTCACATCGAAAATAATAATAATAATAATAATAATAGTACACAAAATTGCCACCCAGTTTATTTTATTTTTTGGTCCTATAATCTAATACACATTCTTTTAAAATTGTGAGTTTGTATATGCTTCTTAAAACTAAAATAGATCCAGGCCTAAAAATAAATTTAAATTCATGTGTGCCTTCTAATGGGTTGGTGGTTTCGGTTTATAATAAATGCTGTCAATTCCTGCAAAACATTTTTTTCAACAAAATATCGATAAAACACACAATTAACATTCAAGGCCTACACCGCACCACACTAAAATTAAAAAACGTCTCCGTCGCCGCACCAAACCATCATTTCGATCCAAATTAAAATCAATCAATCTCGATTTCGACAAACGTCAAAAATCCAAAACCACCAACTTAACATGTTATTTATTAAATCCAAATTTTTCGTGCGCTCGAATTTCCGTCGTGCCAACGGCACGAATATGCAAAAAACTGGAATACCAAATTACTAAGAACCAGACTCGTAAAATCGATTGTGCGACTTTTTGTGTGTGTTTGTTTAAAGGAGAAAAAAAAAAATTACGATATTGTAACTAAACTGCGTTAAGTGCACACGTGTGTTTTCGAATGGGACGCGGTTGCCGGGCAACGTGCGCACACTGAAAACTGGTTTCCGACTTTTGGTGCAGTTCCTTTCGTTTTCAAGTTGCGGGATTTACTGTTTGTTGTATATGGTGTTTTGATTTTGAGGGGTTTGTCGACTGCCATCGATTTTGTGTTTTGTTTATCGGGTAATCTATGCACACGTATTTGAATTTTAAAATTTTGGATGTGTCGTCGTCGGTGTTGGTAAAAATTTACTTTTTGATGGTTTCTTTTTTATTTAAGTTTGTAAACATCTTTGATGTTTTATCTATTTTTAATGAATGACATATTTTATGTTGTCAATTGTATGTTATTCTGCTCGATATCACTCTAAAATGTTACAAATTATTTGTCAAAAAATTAAAATGAACGTTTCACAATAGATTTTCCATCAATTCAATGTATTATTTAATTTCATATTATTGTTCTAAACAACAGAAAACAACTGTGATTTCAATTTATAAAAACAAAAAGTCAAACTGTGACATCATTATTAAATGCAATTATTATTTTCTTGTACACAATAATCAACTAATTAATTTAGTAATAACTATTAGACAGTATAATTATCAACTATTAAATGTTATTATAAATTATGTTTATAAATTAATTAAAGTTTTAATAAATTTAATTCATTACTAGAATATTAAATTTGATTTCAGTTTCAATTAATTTAGAAATTATTAATGTTTTAGTTTATAAAAATACATACAATTGAAGTAAAAATATTCTTAAAACTAATTGTAAGACTACAATGTGTATCATCTTGGAAATAATTATATCAATTGAATAAATAATGCATACAATTTATATCTAACATTATCTTAAATTGTTTGAGAATTTCAGCTACTTTTTTTAATTATAAATATTGTAGTTTCTTTTTAAAACCAAATTAATTATTTATCATTAAAAATATACTCTTATAAGTAATTTATTGTCTAAATTTTGTTACGAAATTTTGAGATACTTATATTAGTAATTTCAGCTGATTAATTATATAAAAATATTCTAATTTCTTATTAAAACAAATTTTGTTGCTTACCATTTAAATATAAATACTTCTTAAGTCATTTTTTGTATAAATTTTCTATAAACTCATTAAGAAACTGTGAAATAATTATATTAATTTAAAGAATAGTATATAAAATTAAAGTTAACAGTATATTAAAGAATTTCAGTCACTTTATTAATTAGAAATATTCTAAATTCTTTTTAAAACAAAATTTATTGTTTACCATTTAAATATAAATACTCTTAAAAGTAATTTTTGGTCCAGATTTTGTGTAAACTTATTAAGAAACTTCGAAATAATTGTATCAATTTAAACAATATTATATAAAATTATATTTAACAGTGTATATTAAAGAATTTCAGTTACTTTATTAGTTGGAAAAACTCTTAATTTCTTTTTAAAATAAAATTTATTGCTTACCATTACAATATAAATACTTTTAAAAGTAATTTTTGGTCTAAATTTTCTATAAACTCATTAAGAAACTGTAAAATAATTATATTAATTTAAGGAATATTATATAAAATTAAATTTAACAGTATATTAAAAAATTTCAGCTATTTTATTAATTAGAAATATTCTTTTGAAACAAAATTTATTGATTTCCATTTAAATATAAATACTCTTAAAAGTAATTTTTCGGTCTAGATTTTGTATAAACTCATTAAGAAACTGAAATAATTATATCAATTTAAACAATATTATATAAAATTATATTTAACAGTGTATATTAAAGAATTTCAGTTTTATTTATTAGTTGGAAATATTCTAATTTCTTCTCAAAATAAAATTTATTGCTTACCATTTCAATATAAATACTCTTAAAAATAATTTTTGGTTCTAGATTTTTATTCATTTAAAATATTTATAAGATATTAATTAAAAATATAATAATTAATACGTTATTTTATAACTGTGTTAATTAGAATAATTTTATGTCATACTTTTTCAATTTATTCATAATCTAAATTTGATATTTCAGGTGAAATGATAAATGGAAAAATATTTGTTTTGATGATTTTAAAATGAAGTATTTAAATATACCAAATGTTAGGCAATGTCGAAAATATATTTTCCCATTTGTTTTTGCATGGAAATATCCATTTTATAATTTATTCAGATCAAAATTTTTATAATTCAAACTTAAATTATTCAAATTTTAATAGAAACATCAACAAAAATGAAGGCAATGGAAGAAATCGAATTTTCCCACATAAATAATCACTTTCACCACTTTTATAAAAAGTTTAACATCTTCATTAAAGACCATAAGTCAAATTTAGAAAATTTGGCAAATATTATTTCGATCACCGACTAAAATATAAAATGTGTTAAACGATACACATTTAATTTTACACGCTAATCCAATTGTTTTGTTTACATTTGTAAGAATTGGCGGCGCTGTTCGTCGAAATTTGCACTTTAAAATAAACCCCAATATTATAAATAACTTCTACACAAATCTACGTTATTCCGAACGCAGGTACTTAATTATATTGGCCCATTTATCACGATTCAAATGCGTTATTTGACCATAAACTCTAAATTTAAATCTTGTCTTGTTAATTAAAATTTGTGTTTTGTATTAGGCACGGGCAAATGTAATTTGCGTTTTAAAATAGATTTTATTCAATGAAGTAATAACCATTATGATCGGTAATGTTTTGGCAAAGTTTGCAAGCACATTTGGGCCATAAGGAAACCATTCTGGGGTCTTGGAGCTGAAGGAAAGATCAAGCTCAGTTTTGGCCTCCTCTGAAGGCCGCTGGACTATGTGGTGGATGTGGTAGATCTTCCCATTTAACATTTTCAAGCTTCCTTTGAGACTCTAGTATCATAAGTGGCCTTGAGTTGTCATGAAGAAGAGGAACCCCTTTTCTATTTAGTAAAGAAGCTCATTTTTCAGCCATTTTTTCATGAACTTGGACATTTGAGTCATCAAAATCTTAAGTTAAGGTCCAAATCATTGTTCAAACCAACTCAACTCAACTAATCAAGTAAATTTGTACATATTATGGCACATTTTTAACCCAAAAAAAAACGTTTTAAATACAATGTAGGACAAAACAAATAGCATGTGTAAAAAGGGCTCTAAAGATAAAAATTTATTCAAACAAATCATGAACCAAAACGTTACTTTTCCGGTGCCCAATATGTACCTCCAAAAAAACACAGCACTTTTTTTTTAATTGGATGCTTTTTTGGCAGATGTTTTTGTACGTTACATATGCTCGTTTTTGATCATTAATTATGCGTGAGGTTGTCAACCCCTTCGAAATTAGTAAGGCACAAATCCACCCCATGCCACCCCGCCACTTTATCCCTTTAATTTATGTGAACCGGTCGATAAATATGCAAACAATGTCGGGTGAAACTGGCGTGTTTTGTCTAAAGGTGTCCGTTCTTTTGTTGCAGATTGTAGATTAGGGTAAATCGTGCGCCCTAGAAGAAGCAGAGCCGAGAAGAATCCAAAATCCAATCTTCTCGCAAACAAAAATAATTAAATTAATAAAAAAATATAACAAAAAAGTTTAGTTCAATCGACAAGTTATCATCCAGTTTCATCATCACGTAAATCCGTACGTGTAAATACGTTCCTTGGAACAAGAATTCCTGACAACAAGATAACCACAACAAGGGAAGGGACTATTTAGACCGATAGATTACGAGTTAATTTTCATTTGAGTGACGCAATCATGATGTCGAACGGATTAGATACCGGTGTTGTTGGCCAACAGAATGGAAGCAGCGGCGGCCAAGTCGGCGGCGGACAGGAGGAGTCGAAGACCAATCTCATTGTAAATTACCTACCCCAGACCATGACCCAGGAAGAAATACGCTCGCTGTTCTCGAGCATCGGCGAAGTGGAAAGTTGCAAGCTGATCAGGGACAAAGTCACAGGTAAGTTTTTGGCCCCCCCAGTCAAAAAAAAAACTAAGTCACCACTCCGTTTTCCTTTTTTACTTTAGTTACCGTTGTTTCTTTCTAGTTTTACTTTTTGTTTTGTTTTGTTTGATAAAGACTTAGGCCAGGTTGCTTATCGTGGCTGAAGGTGTCACGTTGGATGACCTTTAACAATTATTAATACCACTTTTTATTAATTGTTTTCTTTAAAACTACGAAGCAATTAATAAGTGTGCGTAATGCTGTCTTGCTGATTTTAATTGAGCTA
The DNA here is from genome assembly GCF_024364675.1 of Aethina tumida. NCBI lineage: Eukaryota > Metazoa > Arthropoda > Insecta > Coleoptera > Nitidulidae > Aethina > Aethina tumida. The sequence continues at coordinate 9,167,683 of NC_065435.1, read as the reverse complement.
CGAAAACTTTTTGTGGGTGATTCATGCTGTTGGGATGAAATTTTGTTAAATAAGGGGGTGATAATTGTATAATAAGATTTATCGGCTAAGGCTGAATTGAAAAGTGATCACTAATAACTTGTGATTCATGCATATTAATCATCTTAATTTCTTTACCAACTTGTATTTATCAATGTGAATGTAATACAATTATTACGATTGATTCATACTTTAGTTTAAACTTTATTGTAGTTAGCCATACATTTTTTGTGACAAAATGGAACTATAATAGACTGATATTCTTTGTTTTTGTCTTACAATCAGTATAATAAATTAAATTCTCAATACAATATTTTTAAAAATATTTTTTTATGTTCAATTAGAAACTTTAATATAAAAAATTGCCCATTTCAATTTAAATCTAATATAATTTTTAAATAAAATAAATATAAAATATACTTTTTACATAATTTTAAATAAACCATTTAATATTTTAATTTATGAATTTTGCGATTTATATACCTTTGAAATTGTAGTTTTCTCAGTTGAAATAAATGAAAAATTAATAAGCATTTTAAAAATAAATTAAAATGTTTAATAAATTATTAAATTGTTGTTAATTTCAACTTAAATTATGTGTACAATTTTAAAATCACAGCCACAAAAAAAATAATTATTTCAATTTAAAATTATTACTATTTATTTAAAATAAAAGTAAAAGCTGATTTAATTTTTAAATAAAAAATGACAAAATATGCTGTTTCCAATAGTTTAAATATATTATTTATTATTTGTAAATTGAATATTATAATTAATTTATGTGAATTTACCTTTTATATATTTTTTAAATTGTAGTTTCCTCAGTTGAAATAAATGAAAAATTAATAAATATTTTGAAAATAAATGAAAATATAAAATTATATTGTTAATTTCAACTTACACAATTGTACAATTTTAAAATCACTGCCACAATAAAACTAATAATTTCAAATAAGTAGTTTCACCTTAAAATTATTACTATTTATTAAAAAAAAAAAAAAATAAAATCTGATGTAATTTTTAATTAAAAAATTATAAAATACTTTTTCCAATAGTTTAAATATATTATTTATTATTTATAAGTTTGTAATTTGAAAATTTTAACTCATTTATGAATTTACCATTTTTAATTTTTAAATTATAGTTTTCTCAGTTGAAATAAATCAAAAATTAATAAGCCTTTTGAAAATAAATTAAAATGTTTAATAAAATATTGAATTGTATTGTTAATTTCAACTTAAACTCTGTGTACAATTTTAAAATCACAGCCACAATAAAACTAATAATTTCAAATAACTAGTTTCAATTAAAAATTGCTATTTATTTAAAATGAAATTAAAATCTGATGTAATTTTTTAACAAAAAATTCACAAAATTGCCTTTTTCCAATAGTTTAAATAAATCATTTAATATTTGTAAATTGAAAATTTTATGTAGTTTATGAATTTACCATTTATATATCTTTTAAATTGTACTTTTCTCGGTCGAAATAAATGAAAAATTAATAAGCATTTTGAAAATAAATTAAAACATTTGATAAAATATTAAATTGTATTGTTAATTTCGACAAAATATACTTTTTTCCTAATTTTAAATATATATAATTTTATATATATATATATATATATATATATATATATATATATATATATATATATATATATATAACTATTTTTTATATTAAAAAAATATAATTTAATTTATTTCACTGATAGTTATATATATTTAACAAAATGCCTTCTTAAAAATGGTTTATCAAAACCTATTAACATCAAACTAATAATGAGAATAGTTAAATTTTATATAGTTTTTATCTAAAATCAATATTTTGGAATGTGTTAATTGGTTATATTTTGACAAACAAATATTTATGAACTTAAAGTATAATAATCAGGTCATTTAATATTTTATAGAAAGAATTAGCTGATTATAAAATTGATTTGTTTAATAAAAAACCAACCCCAAATTTCAAAATTTTATTCAAACAAAGTATGAATCGTCGCTGGAGTGAATCACCCTTTATAATAATTAATATTGACACCACATGTGATATTTTAAGTAAATTTAATTTTATAAAGCAGTTTAACTTTAATATGTAATATTATAATGAATTAATTGATGAAAATATATATTTATTATGAAAATGGAAAATATTATAACGAATTATTATCCTAAATAAAAATAACAACAAATTATTCCCAAAATAAAAAAATGCGAAGAAAATTGTGATGTTATGTTGTTTTTACTCTTGTTATCGGTTTTATTACAACAATTACAAAACAGATTTAATATTGCAAAACGGAAGTAAAATTGATATAACTTCGAAACTGTAAAACAAATTGCGAATATATCCTGTCTGATATCAACAGTCCTAACAAAATAGTTTAAAAATAAATTGCTTGAAAAAAAATACATCGAGTTACATAACGATTAACAACTTCCGCATTAATTGCACCATAAAAATTGTTTAATTTAAACGTTTAATAAAGTGTTGTAGTGGAAATATGGATTTGGCCCACTAATCATGACGGTCGAGACTTCTTTTTGTCATACAGGAAATGTACATCATACAACAGTGGCCACAATTATATCAACTTGTTAAAATGTTTTTACTACTTGAGCTGCACTACTATGATACGGGTTAATCTAATTTTATTCTTTAAAAAATGCCTCAATGGGAAAAATTGTAGCAACTTTTTACTTTATTGTGTTTTATTGCCCTCTGTGGATTTAAATCGATTATTTATAAGAAAGAAAATCGATAACTGGATAAAAAGCAATCCAATCTTATAGTCAAATGAAATTAAAGCCAACCTGGAGGAAATGGGACTTGCTGAAGTTAGTTCAAGGGCTGCGAGAAGATGGTTAGTGGATGGGGGTTCGTTTGGCTCCATATCTACAAGAAAAACTCTGGTTTCTACTGAATATGTGAAAGTCGAATTTTGACTTGCTTAGGATCACATTCACTAGACCACAGAGCAGTGAGGACGAGTAGTTTTAAGTCACTAGTCTAAATTTGATTAAAAAAAATAATGGTTCTGCTTATGTAAAGATCTTACAAGAAGAAAACTACACAAAAAGTTTGTTATACCCGCAGTGAAACGTGGTGGAGGTTCAATTATGATTTGGGGAAGCTTCAATTCCTCTGATGTAGGTCCCCTTAGACTGATTTATGTACCAGGGATATACTAAACAACAATTTGGTTCCATATATTGAAGAAATGATGCTCTTAATAAATGTGTTTCAACATGAAAACGATCCTAAATACAAATCCAAAATTGTGACAGATTGGTTAAAAGACCAAAGCATCGATGTTTTGTCCCAATCTTCAGACATCAACCCTATAGAAAACATGGGGGATCATGTTTATAACCAAATTCGACATAAAAATTCTACAAATTTAAATGAACTCATCACAGCAATTCAAGAAGCTTAAAGGAATATAGACTTGTCGTATATTTGGAAAATGGTCGAGTCGATGCCACAGAGATGGGCCAAAATATATGAAACAAAAAGGATATTAAACAAAGTGTTAATGTTAAATTAAATAACACAAATTTAATCATTAAAAATCCCTTTTAAAATTAAAGTTGCTGCATTCCAGCTGCAAGTCCAGCTCAATTCAAAAAATATATGTAACATTTTAGAGAATGATAATAGTTATGACTATAACTATGTACATTTTAAAAAGTTGCTACAATAATGACCACTACTGTATACATGTATATATAGTTTTTTATCGTATGCATAGTACGTTTGCCCTTGAAGTAAATATTGTTTCAACTAAAACAGATGTTCGATTTTTAGCGTTTTGCCCACAGTCGAACTCGACGAGCCAGGCATTTTTAAATTCCATTTTGTCCTGATTTAAATTGTGGTACGTGCCTCCGGTATCACGTTTCAGATCCCCCGCTTTTTTCCCTCCTAATGGAACATCTGTGGATTGTGGAATATGCACACAAAACAATTAAGAAACGATGATTTATTTTGTTCGAGTTGTTCATGATATGTACAATGGGCCAGTCTCGTTCGACTGCAACATTTTGTTTAGGGCAAGAGTGTAAAAAGCCTATTGTCGTGCGAGCTAAAGACAACCTAGCATCAAAATTTTGTGCGAATCAGACAGCTGAAATTGCTTTTATTTATTTCCACCACTGGAATTAGTTACCAGCAAGTTTGCTACAATTTTTGAAGCCTCATAATATTTGCATCGAAAAATTTAAAAATATGTATTTATTTACAGAAAATTCACCTATAATATCAAAGTTGGCGAATGGCACTGAAGGTATTGACACTGTTCTATCCTATTTTAGCGAAATTTAGGGAAAATCTGTTAATAACTCAAATCAAATATAAAAAGCAAACTTATATGTATCGGAAGAAAAAAAAAATGTACTAACAAAATAATTTTTACTAACAAAAAACAAAAAAAAAAAAAAGAGGGAGGGTTAAGAGTTTTGGTTTGGGGGTTTTATACAAGGTGTGCAGGGCTATTGGTTATAATTTGGCCCCCCTATTATTTATTCTGGTTTAAGTCATACGAGATAAAATTTTGAATAAAATTTGTGGGAGTATTTATGAATTTTTATCAGTCGTACTTAAAAACGCAGTGGCGTGCATATAGCACCGGTTCAGCCGGAAATGACATGCCCGACTCTACTCGTAAGTGACATCTGGCAGATTATAAAATAATTAGCTAATTAATTATGCTAATTATTGATAAAAATGGTGGATACTCAAGCAGAAAAAACAGCACGTTTGTTTTAATTATTCTTTATATAAATTTTCTCTTTTTATCGGCATAAATAATTATTAATTATTTCATAATTTATCACTTATGTCACTGAGTTGAGTCGGGCTTGTCCCGACAAAGGAGGCGACCGAAGTCTAAAATATAAATAAATATTATTAAATGGAACTTTAATCTCTGTAATTTTGGCTACAACTCTAAAGTGACTTTATCTATTTTTCTAAAATATTTCCAATGAACCGTCATTTCCGGTTCAACCGGATGTGATGTTAATTTTATTCTATCAAATGAAACCTTAACAAAATCGAACTTGTTGCAATTTGAATCGTCCTCCTATTTATATTTGTTTTTTAGATATTAAATTTTTCCAATTGGAATTCCATTTGAAGAAAAAAAAAAATAAGTAATAGAACATTGACAATATACAAAAACAAGAAATGTCACAGATAGCTGTAAAATGTCAGATTGGTATTTCTTTTATTTTTATATAAACCTCTAATGATCACCCTGTATGTAATATACATAATTCAAAAATAAATTATTTATAGGGTTCCATTTGAAAAAATAAGCTGTCAGAATGCTGAAAATATTTAGAAAAACAGATAATGTCACTGATAGCTGTAAAATATCAGATTAATATTTCTTTTACTTTTATATAAACCTCTAATGATCACCCTGTATGTAATATATATAATTCAAAAATATAATGTTTATAGGGTGTCATTTGAAAAAAAAAAATAAAATAAGGTAACTGTCAGAACACTGAAAATATTTAGAGAAACAGGTAATGTCATTGATAGCTGTAAAAAATCAGATTGATATTTCTTTTATTTTTATATAAACTTCTAATGATCACCCTGTATGTAATATATATAATTCAAAAATAAAATATTTATAGGGTTCCATTTGAAAAAAAAATAAGCTAAATGTCAGAATACTGAAAATATTTAGAGAAACAGATAATGTCACTGATAGCTGTAAAATATCAGATTAATAATTCTTTTATTTTTATATAAACCTCTAATAATCACCCTGTATGTAATATATATAATTCAAAAATATAATATTTATAGGGTTTCATTTGAAAAAAAAAAAAAATAAGCTAACTGTCAGAATACTGAAAATATTTAGAGAAACAGGTAATGTCACAGATAGCTGTAAAATGTCAGATTGGTATTTCTTTTATTTTTATATAAATCTCTAATGATCACCCTGTATGTAATATATATAATTCAAAAATAAAATATTTATAGGGTTCCATTTGAAAAAAAATAAGCTAAATGTCAGAACACTGAAAATATTTAGAGAAACAGGTAATGTCACTGATAGCTGTAAAATATCAGATTGATATTTCTTTTATTTTTATATAAATTTCTAATGATCACCCTGTATGTAATATATATAATTCAAAAATAAAATATTTAAGGGTTCTATTTAAAAAAAATAAGCTAAATGTCAGAACACTGAAAATATTTAGAGAAACAGGTAATGTTACTGATAGCTGTAAAATATCAGATTGATATTTCTTTAATTTCACCCTGTATGTAATATATATAATTCAAAAATATAATATTTGTATGGTTCCATTTAAAAATAATAATAATAATCAAAAGTATAATATTTATAGGGCTTCATTTGAAAAAAAAATAAGCTGTCTCAGGACACTGAAAATATTTAGAAAAAACAGGTAATGTCACACATAACTGTAAAATGTCATATTGGTATTTCTTTTATTTTTATATAAACCTCTAATGATCACCCTGTATCTAATATATATAATTCAAAAATATAATAATATTTATAGGGTTCCATATAAAAAATAAGCTAAGTGACAGAACATTCAAGATAATATAGAATCACACATAGCTATAAAATGTCAGATGCATATTTCTTTTATTTCTCTATAAATTTCTAAATGTAGATAATATATAAAATTCAAAAATAATATATACATATATATATATATATATATATATACAAAAAGTGTGTAATATATAGGGAGTCAATAATTAATTAATATAATAATTCAGAAATACTTCTACAAATTTAATTAAAAATTTTATTTCGTATGTCTTACAGCAAAATAAATAACAGGGAGGTCAAAAAGTAACCATTAACTCTGTACAACACCCTGTATAAAATCGAAATACGCCATAAAAGTACAAACAAGTGTAATTGTTTTGTGTTGTCATATTCGATTTTTTGGATGTTCAATGTCTGTGAACGTCACATTTAATTTATATTAGGATTTTTTTATATAACTGTTATAACTTAAGCAGCGATTACGTGTACCAAAGCGACGAAAAAACATGTGAAACGATTACATCGAAAATGAGTGTATGAAGTGCGTTGACTATGAATTTGTGTATAGGAGGGTTCTATTTAAAGCCTAGAGCAATAAAAATCTGGCTGTCTGACCTGCGAGTTTTTCCACATAGTTTAATGCCTACATATATTGGGCAAAACATTATCTCGATATTTCGTACACGCCACAGTATCATCGTACTTCCGTTAATACGATAAATTTGTTGTTCAAACTCGCTAAGTCGTAATGGACGGAATTTCAGACGTTTTATTCGGGGATTGACGTTTTAAAATTGTATTTTGTCTGGTTTGCTTTGCTCCTAACGTGGAATAGATTACGTACGTGTCCATTTACACTTGAATCGCTCGTTCTTTTCATGACTTTTCCTTTGATTTTATTCCATTCCATTGTAACACGGATAAATATCAGATGTCGAAAATTGAACACCTGGCCAGTGGCACTAAATACGGGTTCGTACCCCGTATCGCATACCTACAGGGTCAGAGAGCTTACGGAAATTAAATACCAGAGAAAACATATTGAAAGCAGATGATACCAAACTGGATTTAATATAAATTAACATGCACGTACTCGTACATATATTTTAAGCGAATGTGTCATAATTATTTACATTATACTCTATAAATAAATATCCGCCATTTCGGTTTTGATAAATTATGCAACGATTGTTTTTCTGTTTTCGAAATGAATTTTACATCATATTAATGATCGTACCACGGTCCGTAGCATCATATGGATTTTGTGGTTGTTTCGTTTACATTCTATTATGGTTGTAGGTGGAAGTAAACATGACTAAATGTTTAACTTTTCCCATCTCGATTCGACCGTACATGTTTAAAAATTGTTCTAAATCCATCCAATTTATCATCTTCAATTTTATTTTTAAACTGTGTTTAATTCCAGACTAATTCCAGCCAAATAATTACGTTCAAACGCTTCCTTTACGTTCCCGCCATTCACGTTCCCACATTTGATTGATCTACTGGCCAATTTTCACCCTCCAAACTTCGTCAATGAAACTAGGGGAACCTTTTCCTTTATTGTCACGTTCTATACATTTTTATCCCCCTTCGAAATCATTATTTTTGTGACACATGACTGAATTAAATCGTTTTTTGTTTTAAATAATGTTCTACATCCTTGAAGCTTGCTAAAATTGATTTTATTTTTCAATTGTATTTGTTCTTGTTGATTCTAAAATCTAAATTAGTGTATTTGATCTATCTCATCATCATAACTCTCGTGGAGTCTTTTCCTTTATTGCCACATTCCAAAAATGTTTAATATCCTCTTCAAATCATTGTTTTTAACTTTCCACGTTTGAAGTAGACTGTTTTTTGTTCCACATCCATGAAATTTACCAATTTTAATATTATTTTTCAACTCTTCAGTTATTCCAACTGAATTATTTATGTTCGAAGCTTCCTTTATGCTTCCACTATTGGAGTTCCTGTATTTGACCTATCTGACCATCTTCCATCCTTCAGACTTCATCAATGAATCATGTGGTGTCTTTTCCTTTAATGCCACTTTCCAACAATTTTTAATATTTGATCATCCTCTTCGAATCTTTCACGTTTGAATTAAATCGTTTTTTGTTTATTATAATGTTCTACATCCATGACATTACCAAATTTAATATTATTTTCAATTCTTCAGTAATTCCAACTGAATAATTAATGGTCGAAGCTTCCTTTAGGCTCTCACCATTGAAGTTCCTGTATTTGATCTGTCTGACCATCCTTCTGACATCATCAATGTCTTCCTTTATTGTCACATTCCAAAAAATTTTAATATTTTAACAAAAATCAATATTTTTAACTTTTCACATCTGAATTAAATAGTTTTCTTGGTCAAAATAAGGTTTAATGTTTATGAAATTAATAAAATTCAATTTCGTTGTTCAACTGTGTTGATTTTTTGTTATTCAAACTAAATAATTAATGTTCAAAGCCTCCTTTGTGCTCCCACGATTCACGTTCCTGCATTTGACAGACCTGGCCAATATCCACCCCCCATAACTCAATCATTAAACCGCAGGGAAAGTTTTCCCTTATTGTGTCGTCCCATAAATTTTAAATATTTGATCCACCCCCACACGAAAAGACCATTTTCAAGGTACACAATTGCAAATTACAAAGTACAAGAATTCGTCCCTCGAAAACGAGGGGGGTGCGTTGATCTCCCCTCGCAGGTTTAGTTGGGGCGTTGTCGTACAGCCACCACTAAAAATCAATACTGCACGTCCACTGTTTCGAAAATTCAAGGTAAAGATAAGTAGGGACGACTAAAGTTAAATAAAATTTAACTGTGTAATTATTAATATTTGAACTGTAGTTAGTTGAAGTTGTGAATGTCTGGAATTTGGACGCTTTCAGGTGTCGATCAGTTTACAGAAAATAATCGTTTGATTTCCTTCCTACGCAACGAGTAAATGGGGATGTTTACTCTTGGTTATACAGGAAGTCAAGTAAATGCTTTTAAATAATGCTATTTTAGTTTACTTGTAGGGAGCGTACTAACAACTCTAGGCCACTTAGACCACTATCTTTAATTGATTTATTTAGAGAGATTCTATTAAAAATAAAAAAATATATATGATTTTATTGTTCATTTTTTTTAGATTTTCGAAATTGGCCACAAAAATAGTTTATAAATCTAAAGTGCTATTTGCATCTTTGTTTTAGTCGTAGTTTTCTTCTAAAAATTTATTACAGACACTAAATTTTTTACATTTATTAAAAAAATTAATCGTATAAACAATAAAATAACATTTAATCTCTTTTCAATTAGACATATTCATTCTGTTGTATCAGTAAATATTTTACTAACATAATAGAATATACAGTGAGGTCGTAAAAAAGCTCTTTGGTTTTCTAGCTCTTTAAATTAATAGGTCATAACTCCTATTTTAGTCGGCTAAAGTGGCTTTTAATAGAGATTAAAAATACGTTTCAAACCACATTTTATATATAAAAAATAGTTGATGTGGGTTTTTTGGCACAAGTGGAAAAATTTTATTCAGTTGTCAGGGAAGAAAGACTTTTCACAACCTCACTGTATAGGGTGTCTTAAATTGGTTGTATTTGATTGTAATTGTATTTCCAGGTCAGATAGAAAAAAATGATTTTGGTGTCCAGAGCTCAATTTTTTAAAATGTTGATATCTATGACTGACTTTTGACATTTCGACAAAGTATATTTATTAATATGATATAAAATGTCTACAATTGTTTCTAAAATATATCTCATTAAGGTTTTACATATCTGGAAACCTTTTTATTTAAAATTGAAACCGTGACTGAATTTCCTTTCCAAAAACATATAATTTGTGATTTACTAAATTATATTTAGCTGAGATATAACGATTGTCAGAAAAATCATTTTGAGATATTTAACGTTGTCATTTATGGAAAGCTGATATTTTTGTTGGAATTTAGTATATTAATATAGAATTTGGATTTTAAAAACCTAAATAATATATTAAATATTAAATATCTCTAAATTTCGAGATATTTAATGAAACATTGAAAATTTAAATTTTAAAATTTTCAGTTAATTCTTCTTTATTTCATAAATGACAATATTAAATATCTCTAAATTTACCAAAAATATTAAGAAATGACGATGTTTCTGATAAATTTCGAGATATTTAATGTTGTGGTTTTTTAAACTTTGAAAATTTCTTTCAAAATTAATCTGAATATAAAATTTGGATTTCAAAAATATAAATAACAATATTAAATATCTCTAAATATACCAGAAATATTAATAAATGACGATGTTTCCGATAAATTTCGAGATATTTAATGCTGTCGTTTATGAAACATTGAACATTTCTTTGAAAATTAATGTGTGAATATAAAATTTGGATTTTTAACACATAACTAAAATAAATTAACTATATTAAATATCTCGAAATATACCAAACATATCCGTCATATCTTAGAGATAATTTAATACATCACAAATTGTATAATTTATAAAAAGATTTTCAAAAACATTAATATAAATTTTTCAGTTAATCTCTCTTCGTTTCATAAATAACAATATTATATATATCTAAATATACCAGAAATATCAAGACATGACGATGTTTCTGATAAATTTCGAGATATTTAATGTTGTTATCCATGAAACATTTTTTGAAAATTAATATGTGAATATAAAATTTGGATTTTTAACACATAAATAAAATAAATTAACTATATTAAATATCTCGAAATATACCAAACATATTGTCATATCATAGATAATTTAATACATCACAAATTGAATAATTTTTTCACATTTTAAAGGGAAATTTGACTTAAGGTTCTATTAAAAATAAAAAAATCATCATATCTCAAAATTTTTAGGGATAATTTCTTTTTTTATTGAGATATTAAGCAGAAAAATGTCTTTAGAAAGATTTTAACGTTTCTCATAAATAAATAAGTAAAAGTTAGCTTTTCCAAAATCAATTTTAAATATTCAAAATATTTCAGAAACAGTCGGAGATATCAAATGAGGGTTAAAACAATGAGCTTTAGACAATTAAGTCAGTTTTTGCCTATCTGGTCTGGAAATACTAATAACAAGTCAAGGACCACTTTGGAACACCCTGTGCACCATTTATAGAATAAATTATTTTATTTTATTTGAGAGTATAAATTTATTATGATTATTTGTAAATAATCAAAGTAGTTAACTAACATTGGTATTAACAAAGAAAATTTTATGTTCTTTTGTAAATACTATGCTTTTTATTAATTGACTAATATACTAACATAAAAAATTAATTAAAATAGTAAGTAATTATAAATGAAATAATAAATATTTCAGTTATTGTTATTTACAATTTGCAACACTGCTTTGTACTTTTTCTTTCCCTTTTTTTTTCGAATAAATTAATTTGATTTACTCATTTGAAATAAATTATTTACTATTTTAATTTGCATGTCGAATCAAAACGTGTCACGTCCCGCCACGATTTGATCGATCCGACTAAACAGACTAACCAGATACATATAAATGTCAAGAAATTTCGATTATTTTGCCGATTTTTTTTGTTTATAATTTTTATAATTTTAGTTTGATTTTGTGTTATTAACACGTATTTTTTTTCGAAATTGATTTCCGACAGTTCCTGGGGTTATCACTAGTCCATTGCTTACAGGGCAATCATTGGGCTATGGATTTGTGAACTACCATCGGCCTGAAGACGCCGAAAAAGCAATCAACACACTCAACGGACTCCGATTACAGAACAAAACGATCAAGGTAAGGATTTAGCTCCTCTCCACCTCGTTACCCACCCATCGCTGAAGGCGAATTAAATAAATTCAAACCGTCAACCGAATTATTCCGATTGTTTACAATTTCTAATTGTCCCATCGTTCGCGAGACCATAAAATACGGCACGGTGACAGGGTCATTCGGTTCGTAAATGCCTGAATAGCTATCATGACCTGCATTTGGCAGGCTAATGTTGCATTCACTTGATACACTCGACTGGCGTGTCGACGCTCATTCTTTGCATACGCCAAAAAATTATTCACGAGACCCGATTATTTATATAACGGACGCCTGTGCTTCGTTTTTTCTTCTCCCGTAAATTTAGCACGTCCAATTCGGTTTTGGTACTAACCCCACCACCACCACCGCCAACTTGAACATTAGATGGTTAATTCGGAATTGGTGTTTTTTAATTGCAGGTTTCGTACGCCAGACCGAGTTCTGAAGCTATAAAAGGTGCGAACCTGTACGTGTCCGGACTGCCGAAGAACATGACACAACAAGATCTCGAGGCGTTGTTCAGCCCGTACGGTAGAATAATCACATCGAGAATCCTGTGCGATAACATTACCGGTAAGAAAACCTTTCTACGTATCGTTCAACATACTTTTGACCAAGGTAGTAGAAGCTGTGGAACCGATACTCGACGTCGCTAGTTCTTGGACGGTAGTACGGTTTCACGGTGATCGATCCACGTCAGTCCCTGATCACGGATGAGTTTGGATTTGTGGCTTTTGACTAAAATGTAATATTCGATCAGGGACTTACGTACGATAGTATGCCACAATCACAGTAACATACATACAAAATACATCAACATACGTGCAGTTTGTTTATTGATTATGTTTTATAATCAGTAAATATTTGGTTTTTATTATTTTTGAATGTGGTAGCTTTGGTTTAATTATTAATATGAGTTACTGTTGAAATTTGGCTTTTAATATTTAATCATATTTGATGGGGAATCCGGTGTTTGGTGAATATTATTTCATGTGACCATACGTTGTTTGTGTATGACTTGTTTGGCTAGGTAAATCACATTCTCTGAAGTGTTAGAGATCACTGAATCACAAAAGAACAAGAATTTTATAATTCATTAATACAGCCGAACTTTGATAACTCTAATGAAGTCGAATTTTTTGATGAATCTTTATGTTCAGATAGAATTTAGATTTACATTTTTCAATGTTCTAACATGTTACCACACATTTATTTTTAGATATGACAAAAAGTATATTATAAAAAATATAACAAAGGTTCTCAAGATAAATACTTAAATGTATTACATGTACCTTTAATTTCTGATAAGTCAGAGGTGTTAGACACTTAAGCAATGATGTTAAAAACTTAAAAATATATATTTTACCTCTTTATTCAGGACCACTTTTTTACCCTTATATGTTTAGTAGTTTCTAGGATATGTTTTACAACCTCCAATATTTCATCATCCAGTATATTCATACCCATTTTGTAATTTATTTGAGAATTCAAAGTCATAATAAGTTGAATCTTTGAAGGGAATCCTAATTCCATTTGATAAATTCTTTTAAAAAAATATTTGTAAGCACTTTGAATGGCAAAATAAATTAACATTACACAATTTATCAGTCATTTTCTTGCTAAATTTATTAAATTCTGTTTAGCTTAATTGAAGTTTTACATTTTTCAATGTTTTAACTTATCACACAATTATGTTTAGAGATATGACAAAAAGAATAGGATAAAAAATGTGACTAAGGTTCTTAAGATAAATATTTAAATGTCTTACATACACCTTTAATTGGAAATTTTGAAAGAAAAATTGATTTTTTTTGCTAAGTTACTGATTCTAGACACTTTAGCCCATCATCTTGAAAACTTAAAAATATATATTTCACGTTTTTTTTGGGCCACTCTCCTTAATAATATTTTATACACTTGATTAGTACTTTCTAAGATATGTCTTACAACCCCCAATATTTCATCACTCAGTACATTCATACCCATTTTGTAATTTATTTGAGAACTCAAAAGTCATAATAGGTTGAATTTTTGTCTGAATTTAGACACTGTAATTAAGTGATGATTTGGAATAGCCAATATCCTTTTTAAAAAATATTTGAAAGCACTTTGAATGGCAAAAAATTAACATTACACAATTTCATAGAGCGGTTTTATTAGTTTTTCTAACGACCGATGTAAAAAATGTTTAAAATATCGAAGATGAAGCAAAGAAAACTCTTCTTTTTCTTGCTAAATTTATTAAATTCTGTTCAGTCAAATTGAAATTACAAAGTTTTATATTTTTCAATGTTTTAACTTATCACACATTTATGTTTAGAGATATGACAAAATGAATAGGATGAAAAATGTGACTAAGGTTCTCAAGATAATTATTTAAATGTCTTACATGCACCTTTAATTGGAAAATTTGAAAGAAAAATTGATTTTTCTGATAAGCCACTGATGATAGACACTTTAGTCCATCATCTTAAAAACTTAAAAATATATATTTCACGTTTTTTTCAGGGCCACTCTCCTTAATAATATTTTTTACACTTGATTAGTACTTTCTAAGATATGTCTTACAACCTCCTCCAATATTTCATCACTCAGTACATTTATACCCATTTTGTAATTTATTTGAGAAGGCATAATAAGTTGAATTTTTGTCTGAATTTAGACATTGTAATTAAGTGATGATTTGGAATAGCCAATATTCTTTTTATTAATTAATTGAAAGCACTTTGAATGGTAAAAAAATTAACATTAGACAATTTATCAGTTTCACAGAGGGGTTTTGATAGGCTGATGTAAAAAATGTTTAAAATATCGAAGATGGAGCATAGAACACTCTTCCTGTTCTTGCTAAGTTTATTAAATTCTGTTCAGCCAAATTGAAGTTACAAAGTTTTACATTTTTCAATGTCTTAACTTGTTACCACACATTTATTTTTAGAGATTCGACAAAGAGAATATGATGGAAAATATGACAAAGGTTCTCAAGATAAATATTTAAGTTTTACATGTGCCTTTAATTGGAAAATTCTAAAGATAAATTGATTTTTCTGATAAATCACTGATGTTAACATTTAAGCCATCCTATTGGAAACTTAAAAATATATATTTCACGTTATTTTCACGGCCACTTTCACTAATGATATATTTTTATACCTTTTTAGAAGCTTCTGAGATTTGTCTTATAACCTCCATTATTTAGAGAAGTCATAGTTAAAGTTATCGAAGTTCGACTATTACTACTACAAACAAATCATTAAAAAACTTTTTTTGTGTAACTATTATTTGCCTATTTATTGTGTTTCATAAACAAATAATAATTACACACACATATAATTGTATTAACAAAAAAACATAATTCCAATGTTATACAAAACGTGCAATTGATACGAAACTAGAAAAACGCTAAACAGCAAAAAAGTTCGACCTTTGACATATTTTAAGGTGATTCAATTCAATCCACGTGGTCAATAAATTTAAACCTCGTTAGTTGTGCACGTTTCATTTGAAAATTATCCGAAATATCCTAAAAATACTTATCTAAATCGCCAGATTATTAATATATTGGTGAGCTGGACCCCGAAAAATCACATACAACAGAAATAATTCACGGCTTCAGTGATCCCTGGACTGCTAAAATTTCAATCATAAACAAAATGTATTTTAAAAATAAACCACTTAGCCAAACAAAGAATTAAATTTAGATGATTTATTTATCCTATACATTTATTCCATTGTACTTTTCGTGCGTTACATTTAACTGTAATCAGTGAAAAATGCAATGATTTGTTTTTATTACAATGGTGGCAAATAATATGGAAACCATATTTTTGTAACAACACTCGCTACATTCACAATAAATGGAAACTAGCACCTGTCTTTATTTTAATTGCAATTATTTTTGTTACAATCATGATTGTTTTTAAATTTCAAGAAAATCAGAAAATCGGGATGGATTTTATGTCGGACGATGAAAAAGATATTACCGACAGCTGCGTAGGTATGGCTCAATTTTACAGATTTACGTACTCAAATAAATCAAACACGCACATTTTTTCCTGTTTTACTTTTTTTTTCTTTATTTTTTATTTATTTATTTAGTTTCCTTTCACTCTATCATCTTTTCATTGTTGTTATTTTTTTTAATTACTTTTATTAATTAATTAATAATACAAATGAACGACGATCTTTCTTTTCATCTTTTTTTGTTTGGCCGTGTTTTACTAACAAAGAAAGAATAGTAGTTACTTAATTAATTAATTGTAGGCTGGATAACTTTACCTTTATGCCATTACTGACCTTTAACACTAGTTTACATGACTGGAAACTTAAACGTAAAATTTTATGTAGAATTTCAAAATGTTTCTTTTAAGTTAGCCCCCATTTTTGAAATATCACCAAAAGGCCACACCTATCAAGTACATGGTGGCACATATTGAGTTGTAAAAATGGTTTTTTGTTAAATTTTAAATGGACGAACATTTTAAACCATTATATGACTCCATAACTATGGTAGTTCAAGAATTATGAGTAATCGAAGGTGAGATAAGGTATTTATTTCCATAGTTTCTAATTTTAAAGCTTTAAGAATCACAGATAACAGCTCAAACCCAAAGATTTCTCTCCTTAATTGTGTAGAAGGCTCTTTTAGGTTCATTTTGAGCCCTCAGACATGCCTCTAGTCCCTCACAAAGGATGTGATGTGGACATTCTACTGAAACAGTGTGTTTATACAACTTTTCCTACATTTTCCTTATTTTTATATATTATATACAATTAATTTGGCCAGAATTTAAGAAAAGAATTCAAAGTAAGTTGCTAATCCGGCTCTTATGGAAGGAAGTAAGCAGAGTAATATTAAATCTCTTCAAATAAACCTCAGCCTGATAAAAAAACTGAGTATTTTCAATATCTTATCACTATTTTTGTGAGACTGTCTTTCTAAAACAATAAAGAATGTTTAAATGTATGTTTAAGTCATCAAATCGATAAGCTGATGTTAAAAGAGAAGTTAGAGTATAAATAAAGTGAAAATGAGGCACCATCTTGGTTCTTCATGTTTTTTGAGACAAAAGTAGTTGATGATTATATAAAAATTGTTAAGAACTTACTGTTTTTAAAACTACTACGTCAGTAGGTGTCAGTATATTCTTTAAAAGTATATTTTCATCACTCCCATCAGGAAATTTTCCTTCTAATTTTGGAGCTGTTCCCCTTGTTCATCATTTTCATCAAAACTTAATTACTGTGGAAATAAGGTGTCAAAATTGATGGAAAGAGGGCAGCTAGTTATTTCAGGACTGACAGACACGAGAAACTGATTATAAGAAGTATTAAAAAAATTCAGCACACACTTTTTTCAGTACAAACTATGAACAAAAAACTGACATTAAGTTGAAAATAAAAAACATTTAAATGTAGAAAACTAAGGCGAAATTTGATTTAATTTCAGTTTCAGCACAAAACAACATATCACACTTTTCAGCTGAATTTCTGATACTAGGTATATGTTTATGGGCTCAAAATCCTCATAAAAGACACTAAGTTATTATTGACTGAATGTTGGAAGATGTGCTGAAAAATATGAAAAAGTGATTGTATTTTTACATTCTAAATCATAAAGTTCTGAAAAAAAGGTTTTTGTTTGTTTCCTGCCATTATTATTGACTGAAAGTTGGAAGATATGCAGTAAAAGATGAAAAAGTATTTTTACATTCAGCTTCCCACAGTTGCTGAACTCCTATAATTATCAAGTTGTACCATAGTTAAAAATGTTTTCCCTATAATTAAAAAAATAATCCATAAAAAATACAGTTTTTACAGACCAATATGTACATAAATATAACTTCTTAGAGGATATTTCAGCTATTTAACTGAAAAAAACGTTGACAACTTCGAAATTCTACAGAAAATTTCACCCCAGAAAGTTTGTGTTTCAGGAAATGCGTATGAAAGTACCAACAATATGTAAACTAGTGTATTTAGTCGCAGACGTAACTTTAGTTTTTTCTGTTATTAACGCTTTTAGGCCCTAATTCATCCTCATTGTTTTGTGCAATTTCAGATCAGACAAACTTTTCGTTCGTCTGCGAACTCCAAGGTTGAATCTCTTTAATTATTTTATGGCTTTAATTTGAAATTAAATTCAACTACTATTTGAAAAAAAAAAAAAAAATGGTGTATCGTTAAAGTTTTCGATAAATTTGTGCTGATTTAATTTGACACGTGATCAAACAATTGATTTTGTTTTTGTTGTTTGGTTTATTTTAATTCAAGTTATGTTGAGTGTTCACAAAGAAATAAAACAATCGAATTTAAATTGAAAGATTAAAAATGAGTCAAATGCAGATGTAGAAACTTCGTCAGAATGCATTTCTCCAGTAAATCGTCGTGGATTTCTACAGTAAATAAGGTACAGGTGTAAAATATGCTTGAAAAACAAATTAAAATTTATCCTCTTTTAAACGACACATTTTTCTACCCACTCTTGTACAAAAAAAAATCAGTTTCCATATGGTTTGACCGCCACCGTTTTTTGTTTTCCTTTTTTCAATTAACTAATTGATTGATTAACGTTTGAATTCGAGTAAAGTTCATCAATCACCGATGGTTGCCCCGAAAATTCGTCATAAATTTTTGTCTTACTGTAGCTATATTTTGAGTTTTTTTCTTCTCTTCCCTAGTACGTCAATTTGTCACGGGGGCCGGAGAGAATTTGCCTGGTACGTACCTCTCTCTACCATAATTAAAAACACCCAAATGAACACCACCCACAATTTTTTTACAAAAAAAAAAGAGTCTTAATTAATTAAATTGAATAAATCCACCTTCTGGTTATTCTGGTTGTTCTGTATCTTGCGCGTAATTACGACAAATTCCAACTAAATCAGCACTAAATTCAATAAAGAAATAAATTAAAAAATCGAGTACTTTTCGAAAAAAATAAAAAATGTCAACGATGCACCCCTCCCCCAGATTCAATTGACGAACACTTATTCCAAATTCACTAATTTCTCCAGTTTTAATTGTTTATTTTTGTTCTGTTATTTTATATATATATATATATAGATACCATGATTTCTTTTTTTATATTTAAAAGCTTCCGTTTAATTATTTTATTTATATTATTTTGCATCGTGGCATGCTGATTTTTAGTTGCTCTTTTTATGCGTTTATTTTCCTGATGTATATGAGCAGAGCAATCACTTTATCCACAAATAACACACTCAAAGAAAAGAAACCGAAAGAGTGCCGCAGCATCGGCTCGGATGCTCCGGACCTCTTCCCTCTTAGCTGTTAAGGTTTTCAACGCAACGTTCTGAAAGGCCGTTTACGCGTTGCGCTCCTCATTTTTGGTTCGTGCCGTTTATTTTCGTTGATTGTTAACTGGATTCGTGGACGGTGTAAACGGCCTTTTTCGATTCTGCGTTTGTGCCGTATGTTTAAGGATGACTAATTGAGCGGGAATCTCGATTATTATTGTAATTTGTGTATTTTGTAACAACAATGAAATTTTTAATCCAATTAACGCGACTAGATTTATTTCATTATTGTTCATTAACAGTAATTGAAGATAGGTTTATCGTAAAGACCTTTGGTACGATAATTCATTTAAAATAATGTAATTACATGTCGCTGGTGATATTATTAATTTATATTATCATTATCGTAAATATCGTGTGTTAAAATTTTCAGAACTAGATGTGAAAACAAACAATATTATTTTACATCATGTTTGTTTTTATTTTTTTGGATGTTTGTTGAAACTTCTGCACACATTATTTGTTCTATTTAGGTTGTATAATACCAATATAAATAATAATCTTGATTATATGTCATTATTCACTATGCACTTATTTATTTTTATATACAAGTTTTAAAAATAATTGCTTCCATACTTAAAATTGTTTTAGTCACTACTTTGGCAGACCAAGAGATCAATTTCATTTATTTTATTCATTTTGGGACGAAAATAAATAGTTCAGAATTAGAAAAATTATAAAAATTTATTGCTCACATTTAAAAGTATGATTTTTTTATAGTAATATTCTTAATTTTATAAATATTACAGTTTAAATAAATGTAGAATTATAAATATTTTGAATATGAATAAATCGAATAAATTAATAGTTTTTTGTATCAAGACATTTAAATTGTTATGTTCAAATTCCTTTTTAAATATAAATTTATTTTACTAATTATGAGGAGAAATAATTTATAAATTAGAAACGTTTTATTTTATTGTTAAAAAAATATAAGAATTTATTATATACATTTAAAAATATGAATTTTTTATGATAATATTTTTAAATGTTTTTTAATCTATTATATTATTTTAATAAATATTACAGTTTAAATAAATGAAGAATTTATAAATATTTGAATATAAATTGAATTAAGTAATACAGTTTTTTGTATAAAGACATTTAAATTGTTATATTTATGTTCATACGACAGAAAAATAATGTATAAATTATAAACGTTTTAATTTCTTGTTAAAAAAGCATAAAAATTTATTGCTTACATTTAAAAGTATGAATTTTTTATGTTAATATTCTTAAATATATTTTTAATCCATTATATTAATTTATTAATTAAATGTAAAATTTATAAATATTTTGAATAAAATAAATAAAATCATTTAAATTGTTACATTAAAGTTCTTATTTAAATGTTAACTTATTTTACTAATTACGAGAAGAAAAATAACTTATAAATTAGAAATATTTTAATTTCTTGTTAAAAAGTGTGTAAAATTATTGTTTACGTTTAAAAGTATGAATTTTTTATGTTAATATTCTTAAATATATTTTTAATCCATTATATTATTTTATTAAATATTATAAATATAAAATTTATAAATATTTTGAATATAAATTGAATAAATTAGTACAGTTTTTGGTATAAAAACATTTAAATTATTATATTCAAGTTCTTATTTAAATGTTAACTTATTTTACTAATTACGAGAAGAAAAATAATTTATAAATTTGAAATATTTTAATTTCTTGTTAAAAAATGTAAAAAATTAATGTTTACGTTTAAAACTATGAATTTTTTATGTTAATATTCTTAAATATATTTTTTAATCCAATATATTAATTTAATAAATATTATAATTTTAAATAAATGTAAAATTTATAAATATTTTGAGTATAAATTGAATAAATTAATACAGTTTTTTGTATAAAGATATTTAAATTGTTATGATCAAGTTCCTATTTATATTTTAACTTATTTCCTTAATTACGAGAATAAAAATAATTTATAAACTAGAAATATTTTAATTTCTTATTAAAAAATATAAAAAAATATTGTTTACGTTTAAAAGTATGAATTTTTTATGTTAATATTCTTAAATATATTTTTAATCCATTATATTAATTTAATAAACATTATAGTTTAAATAAATGTAAAAATAAATATTTTGAATATAAATTGAATAAATTAATACAGTTTTTTGTATAAAGATATTTAAATTATAACCATTTCCTATTTAAATTTTAACCTATTTCATTAATTACGAGAATAAAAGTAATTTATAAATTAGAAATGTTTTAATTTCTTGTTTAAAAAAATGTATAAATTTATTGCTTTCATTTAAAAATAAGATTTTTTTGTTAATATTCTTAAATATATATTTGTTATATTAACTTAATATTTATTAATTTAAATAAATGTAAAATTAAAATTAAATTAACTATTTTTGTGTAAAAAACATTGTTATGTAATTTTTATGTTGAAAGTACTTATTTATATATTATTAATATCTATAATTTATAAATTAAGAATATTTCTATTTACTTTTTAAAATTAGTCATTTAATTACATATTATAAATTACTATAAAATTGAATTTTCTATAATCCTGAATAAAACATTTGTTAGTTATGAATAAATGAATGAAATATTTCAATTAATATCTGAATTTGGTACTTACATAGTTTTGAAGTCGTAGTTCTCCCTGAAATAAATGAATTATTTATAAGTAAAATATACTAATTGTTGTATTAAATAAATATTTAAATAGTCATGTAATTTCTATGTCCTTGTTTAAAAATTGTATAATTTATTTTACTGGTTTTAATACCAAAATAAATAATTTCCTGAGATTTTATGATGGTCTACAGACTCAGTAGATATTATACGAGGAGGAGTTTATTAATAATAGACTACCAAAATCAATTTAATCTATGTACCTTTTAGTAGTAGATGATATTATCGATGAAAGACAGTTTTAAAAATATCCAGATTGTAATTATAATCAACCATTAAAACCGGCGTATTGAGGTCACATTCAAAGTCTTTTTATAGAATATGTCACAAAATCAATCTGATCAATAAAGCTGGTATGGTATATAAATAAGTGCACCGACGTAAAGAAGTAAACAAAACCAATACGATTCCGCTCAATTGGACAGCCTAACGAAGACGATCACCAAAGTAACTAACGTATATAAATTTTTTTCCGGTTAGGCCTGTCGAAAGGTGTAGGTTTCATAAGGTTCGACCAACGTTTGGAGGCAGAACGTGCCATCCAAGAGCTGAACGGGACCATACCGAAGGGATCCACCGAGCCGATCACCGTCAAATTCGCCAACAACCCGAGCAACAACAACAAAGCCATTCCCCCATTGGCAGCTTACCTCACCCCTCAAGCCACACGCAGATTCGCCGGTCCGATCCATCATCCAACCGGAAGATTCAGGTACTAACTAACCGACTAACCGAGACCGGTGATCTTGGTGACTGACGTCCGGCTGTTGTTTAATTGTAGGTACTCTCCGCTGGCCGGAGACCTGCTAGCCAATTCGATGTTACCCGGTAGCGCAATGAACGGTTCCGGATGGTGCATCTTCGTGTACAACCTGGCCCCGGAGACGGAGGAGAACGTTCTGTGGCAGCTGTTCGGTCCATTCGGCGCCGTCCAGAGCGTGAAAGTAATACGCGACCTGCAAACGAACAAGTGCAAGGGCTTCGGCTTCGTCACGATGACCAACTACGACGAGGCGGTGGTCGCGATACAGTCGCTCAACGGTTACACGCTCGGTAACCGCGTACTGCAGGTCAGCTTCAAAACGAACAAGAGCAAAGCCACATAGAGCGACCCATAATGAGGCGACCCCCGGACAACGGCGCGTACGCCCCAGGTCCGCGACAGATCGCCACTGTCGTCCACATCCGTCACCCGCACCAAAATGGTTTAATTGCTTTTTAGTTCGTTTTGTTTAGTTTGGTTCGTTTTTTTGATTTTTGGTCGTTGCCAAAATGGGTCGTATTTAGGTAATTTTTTATCCGACGATGATGACGACGATGATGTGGGCGTGACAGTCGTTCGTGTTGGGGAGCATGCGGCCTGCGTGCGCAAGCGCACCTCCTATTTCATAACTATTTAGTACTTATTGATAAAAATAAATGATACGAAGCTAGTCAGAAGTGCATTCGCGTTTCCTAATAGCAAAACATTTCTACGGTCTGATGTTTTCTTTTTGTATTAATTTGTGCCATCGCCGTTTTATGTGTTTTTTTGGGAAATGACCCAAAGAAAATAGCTAAACAATATATATATTTACAAATAGTATTTATTATACATTTCGTAAAAATTATTTTGATGTAATGGTAGTCTATTATTTATGTATTTATATGTAGTTGTACGTGTATTCTTAAAAATCAGACTAGTCGCATTGCTACAACCAACCAGGCAACATCATTCAAAAACCAAAGAATTCAATTATGTTCTCCCTGTCAACGGTCAAACGTACAAAGCCCCACGGTCGTTGCGTAGTTAACGAAATCTAGAATTGACAATTTTTAATGAATTTATTCGAGACTGTACTTGATAGAACCACCGTGACTTTGTACGGCGGTGACCGTTGGACGTCAGGGTGCGTCGATGTGTATTAGTTCCCTGGGCGGGTTGTATATATTTTGTATTTGTGTTCGTGGCCGGGCAACTGGAGGCGAGGGCGTCCACTCGCTTGTGATAGCGTAGATTTTAGAAATTACTTTTAATTCATTCATTTTAATGGTGACCACAGTACACGGACAGATCAATTGACTGATAATTTATTATTAACGTAGCAATTATTAATGATTGGCGAACGCCCTCCACTCTGCAGTCCGGCCATTATTTTCTTATTTGTGTGTTGTGTTTAGTTTCACGTTTACCAGATATTTCTAACACCTCAAGCTTTCAAGAGAAATTGCGTGGTTTTGCTTTCTATTTTCAAAAAATATTAATGCCATCCAATCAATTAACGACGGCAATGCTTTGGCGAGACCACAACTCTCCTATTCTCTTATTATTATTATTATTATTATTATTTTTCCTTTTTGTTTCATTTCATTCTATTATCTTGTTTAGTTTAAATTCAGGCGAGGGTCACCCTACAGAAAGTTGAGCCTCGCCGCCTCTCATTATTTTAATATTAATTTATTAATTTAGTTTTGATGTTTTATTGACTTATAATTATAGTTTTGGTTTAATTGAACTGATTGATTTCTGAATATAGATTAAAGTTTATTTATAATTTTCATTTTATTTGTTTCGTTTTTATTTACCCTCTCTTTAAGTGTCTGCGTGTGTGTGTTGCGTGTGTGTCGCGATCTTTTCAACCTAAAAAAAAAATGAACCTACAACTGCAACGCCGCAATTTTTAGTTACCCCTCTTGTTTTCTCATTAACTAAGGTACCTACCTGTACGCATTGCACAAGGACAAAAACGATGATGATGAGGGGGGGGGGGGCGCGCCCACCGCCAATGAAATAAGCTGGTGGCGGTGCTCATTTCGATGCGGTACGCGCGCCGCTGCTGAAACCGCCCCTTTGCACACTGCACCACCCACCCCCCACATAACAACAACAACACAAAACGCCGATTGTGAGATTATAACACGGACAATAATATGCCATAATTGTTTAATTAATTAATCGAAACGTCTCTCTTTCACTCTCTATTTCTCTCTCTCTCTCTCTCTCTCGTTCAGATACAACGATGTCTCCGTAATCTTACGAAACAACACGAACGACGCAACAACCAAAGCGAGGGGGCGGCGGGGGTCGTGCAGTGCGAAAGGGTGAAGAAGCGAAACAACAGACTAACCGGTCACTTCCACAAAACTAAAATAAAAATAAAACAAAAAAAAAACACTTTATTTTTTTAAACGCTCGTACCTTGAGGTCGGATAATAATTGAAGTATTGTATATCGATATGATAGATAAATATAGAAGCCATATTTGTTAAGTATTCATCTAACAGTCACGGGCGTGCCAGCCTCGCACTGACGGTGATAGTAAAATAGAAGAACGCACATGCTCCACGGTGCAACGGCCACCCGGAAACTAGTTTTGCGTGCACGGGGGGGATGAAGCGCACACGTCGACTCATCTTTGTTTTGTTTCGTTCGAATGGGGAAGGGGGGGGGGGGCGATTGGTGCACGGGAAAGTGGTTGTTCGGCGCCGTGGGCACCGTGAACCCGCCCAGCAGCGCAGAATACGAAGTGTAAATAGAAAAAATTATGTTTTATCGAATCGAACTAGGCAAATAAGTAAAATTTTTAAGACGAGATAGCTTTAACAAATAGCGGGGGCTCTTTTAAATTGGGGAGGGGGGCGAGGTGCCATAAGTATATTTTAACCAATATACACACCCTTTCTTTCCGTTTGTTATATCCAAAGTATCACCATTTAAATATATTTAAATATAAATAACTCCAATCACAAATAATGATCTTATTGATCTATGTAAGTATTATATAAATAAATAATTAGAACATGGTTGTTTTTTGGCAATAATTATTAAATGGAACCTTTGAATACTAGGAAATAATTGACTTTAATTTAAAATGCCACAAATTATAAATTAAAAATGGCAATTCAAATAATTAAACTACGAGTATTGTACAGACACCAAAATATATTCTGAAAAATGCTTTTATGAAATCCGATTTTTTAAGATATGATTTTGGTATATGCATTTTTTAGATAAAGTGAACTATATATACGCTAAAGGTAAGGTTGGCTAGTGAAATAAATTTACAAATGTACAAATAGATATAAGAATTATTAGATAAATCGGTGGATTCATCACGTGGGACCCAATTTTGATGTTAGGGTAGTGATTCGACGACACAACAAAGAAGGAAAGGGTTGCAATTGGTCACTATGGAAAATGAGCAATACATGTAGTGTTAGCCCCCGCTTCGCATGTGATATAGCTGCAACTTCGGGAATTCGACACGTTCGAGATCACGCACTTCATTTTTTCGGTGATCGATCACACAAGTTCCTGTCCAATTTGCGAAGCAGACGCATAAAATGAGTAAGCGCCCAACTGTGTAATAATGTACAATCTTATGCAGTAAGTCGGAAAAGATACTAACCCAAAATCGACTTCTCAAACACAACAATTCTTCCATATATTATCACTCTCCGATCCATCCTCAAACCAACCTTATCATTACGAATATTGGTACTGGTCTTCATCTGATGAAGCACCCGCAAAATCTTCTCAATTCGCCAAACCAACCGAATGTAACCACACACACACCCCCGGTCTTCCACTCAGATCACCTTTCGACCCAAAAACCAAAATTGAAGCAGCCACAACAATTGAGACGATTTTGGGACATTGCAAAGACACATCATGTAGGTTTTTTCATTTCAAATTTTAACCACGTTTAGCTCAATATCAGCGTACTGTAAATACAAACTCTAAAAGACTGGAACCGACGGGTATAAATCGTAGTACTAAAAAAAAATCGTTAAAAACGCTTGTTTTTGGCCTGCATACAACAACAATCGCTTTCTCCATCGCTTGACGACATACCAGATTCGGTTTTGTTGATATTGCTATTGGTGAGGTTGGATTTGACTTGCGGGTCTTAGGTGAAGCCTTGGTAACTGTGTCGTTTATGTGTTCAGGTGTGCAAAGATCAAAAATACAGCGCGATTTTTCTAGTGGTATTGAGTTGCTGATATTGGGAAGGGGTGTTTGGAGCACAACTTAAAAAAATAAATATTAAAAAAAAAAATATTACTAGCGTCGTAGGTGATGTTATTGGTTAATCAGGCCTAATCGAAACTCGTGTAGACTAATTCCATATACAGAACAACGATTCTAATTCAAATGATATTATATGTCTGTCAGCAATGCTTGTTTACCATTCTTAGCTTCTATTTGACTAGCCGTTTGCTATATATACCTTTGCTTAATGTTTTTCATTGATATTATTATTGATGGTTAATTAATGAATTATTATAATTATTATTATTATGGATTGGGCACTGGAAGTTTCCAGTCCGCATCCATATCTCTACATAAGGGTTATCTCTTTGTGTGTTGTGTAGATCTCTAGCATAAGTGTAATATAGTACATTACATATTCCTATTGGTTACTTTCTCTATGTGTAGCTGTTGTGTTGCGGGCATGCGTCCCTGAGGCACACCCTGTTTTGGTGATGGCCGCAGGGACACTTGCCCCAGGTTAGGTGGTTATTGACTCACCTGGCCCAGTTCCACTTGATTTTTAGTGGAACATAGCTCAAACATTGTTGTGACGAGATGCATTCCATTTAAAAATAAAAAAAAACCACTGATTGATATATACATATATTATATACTCATGCCTATATTCTATCTGTTTTGATAAAATTGTGGTTATTATTATAAATATCGAGTGCAAAAATTATATGTACAGAGGTTATTTATTAGGAAGTACAGTACAGTACCTCATAACTGTATAATTAATTCATGCAATAACTTATTATAAGAAAGTTCTAATTACAATATACTTAGCTTTAGTAGGTATAAGAACCGAGGTTTGTACGATTTCTATATACCATACCATACCCCCAAGATCGGGGAGTTAAACCGTCCAAGGAACGGACTAACTCCTCGACCTACGTCACCCTCACCCCTATCACGCCTCTTTCGCGTGCTAATTAGGAGTCGGATTACAACCATCGTCGGCCAATCGTCCTAAAACTAACACAACTTCTACCCACACCAAAACCGGACACGTGCAATGAAGAAGATGAAACATATCACAAGCGTGAGTCCATCCCTCCTCCATCTTCGTAAATACGTAAGAACTGAGTCTGTGATTGCACCAAATTCCCTTTTTCTAGAGTGCTCAACGTTCCCCCGTCATTGTACCATAACCCGGCTCTGATACACCCGACTAGAAATCATTTTGGAACTTGCACACCTCGACGCAGCTCCAGTTTTGGTGTAACTGACTCGCTAATAACTGTAACATAACACCAACCCACGTTGGCCGACGATGTTATAGTAAAGTAGGTGAATCGGATCACATATCAATCGTTTCTAGGTATCGGGATATATGGAGATGCGGTTTATTTTTTTGGCCGTTTACGTCCTGTCCAACCCGATACATCCAGCCCGTTATTCCAACCGACTCTTCAAATCCCAGTGTCTCGACAGGTGCAAGATGCTACCGAATAATTAAACTAAAAAACCCTCACCCACCCCACTGATGGAACTGAACTGATTATTCACTCATTGCCTGTTACAATTCATCACGGGTACTCTCTACTCAAGGTTTTCCTTTTCTTTCGTTTTGGTTTTGATGTGGTACAAGCAAAAAGAAACACCAAACAAAAATCCCCTCTTTGAACATATCAGAGCTTTCGATCAAACTTTCAGAAAATAAACTGCGATCGATACGTATTTAAAGTGGCATCTTCCAGAAGGGCAGCACGGCTGCCTTAAAAGTTCCTGTTACTGTAGACTTATATGAAATTTGGAAAATGAGTGGTTATAGTTTGGCAGTCCCATTTCAAGTTCGATCACACATTGTTGTCATTCTAAAAAGTTTAATAAAATGAACAAACAGTATTGTATGGATGAGATGAATGGTCAAAAATATTTTACAATACTGTCATTAGTTTTTGGTTGGTAACTTATAATAGATACTAACGTTAACTCATACAAGCAACTCCATCTCGAAAACTTTGACGTATTCAAAAAAGAAAAACAAGAATTCACTGAGGTATCAGCCACACAACCACCTTTTCAAAACGCGTGGTTGAGTGGTTTTTAGGTGATAGAAGGAGGTGAAGCCTTGTGTGGGGTGGCGTATCCAATATAAAGATGATTAAAAAAAAAAATGAAACACAAAATATAAATAAAATTTAACGTTACGTTATCTGATAATAACGTCGATCACACCGACCGTG
Source organism: Aethina tumida (assembly GCF_024364675.1). Taxonomy (NCBI): domain Eukaryota; kingdom Metazoa; phylum Arthropoda; class Insecta; order Coleoptera; family Nitidulidae; genus Aethina; species Aethina tumida. Next base: position 9,138,114 of record NC_065435.1, on the reverse strand, counting down.
AACAAAATCAATTTGTTCGACGGTGGTGTTATTGGCGGTTTATCTAACGAGCGATACGTTCTGACCGTATTTACTGGGACTTGCGACCGACATGAACACTTTTACGTTCTTAGTTTTTGTCTGTCGGAGGTCACAGTTGGACTCTCTGTCTCCAACAATCTATTTAGGTTTATTGGGTTAGTAATACGTTAATTAGTATATTATGTTAGTTATTATCTGTATTAAACGTTGATTGTCTTATTTTGCTTACTGTCCAGTGTCACAAGCCGCCGCATTTGTGTGTGTATTATTGTCATTTGATGGTAATTTGTATCTAAGTATATCTGTTTTACCTGTATTAATTGTATAAGTACTGATATTCTCATATTAGGGTCGGAACATGGAAAAACTGATCAAGGTATTACAATTAATTGTCGGGCTTCGGTGCCTCCACCAGTTGTCAATTGTTTAATCAAGTAAAGCAGCTGGAAGTGAAGAGAAATGCGTCACTTTGCCTAAAAGCACAGTATAAAGGTGAAATGGAAAAGCTAATTAGTGAAGATGAAGGGTTGAAACAAAATTGGAAAGATTGGAAGATGTAAAGACAAAATTAAACAGAATGTAGACACTTACTTGTCTAAAGCAAGCAAGCATTTAATGTAGGCATCAGTACTAATAATGTGAGTACTAATCAAAATGGTATCAGCTTGTGTTACCATAAAAAATACAGTAGTGCACATTATCCGTACATTCACCAACAAATAAGTCAAGAATTAGCACAAAACCACACCTGAATGATAAAATTGATAGCACAACAACAAAACAATATCCCAAACAAACAAACAAAACTTAGACATGCATAAAACACGTACAATTTATTAATAAATGTCTTCCCAGTACCATTTCTCTTGAGTACACTTTCAGCTTGTGATCAGATGACGATTGGTCGGAGCACCGTGCCAAGAAAAAAACTGTTTTCAAGTTGCTAAGACCGTCAGTTTTTCAATGTCCTCCCACTTAGTATTAGTTGAGTCGCTTAGTGATTCAGATTATAATTCTGATAATTATTAGGGTACATGCCGTGGACGCAGAGAAATCGGTGCAGTGTTTCGTTCGTTGTTGTTGATTAATGATTGGATAAGTGAAGACGCGTTGCAATTGGTTCGGTTCGATTGGGTTCGGTTTTTCAAAGAAATAAATAATTAAAAAAAAAATAAATAAATAAATAAGTCGATTATGGGTTTTCGAATAATTCGAATAGGCTGTGTAAAAGCTGGGAACCAGGTTGTCGGAAGTACGTAACGTAGAACGGACTGTAAGCTAATAAGCAAAATACACTGGCACTGGACACAGGCAAATAACTAGGTATGTAAGTGCAGCAATGCTGGTTGCACTTAGAAACAAATCTTAAATATAACAACACAATGCTGTTGTGTATTCCAGGCTAGTCGGTGTAATGCAATATTTGTACTTTTCCATGTTGACAAAACTCAATACAATAAAGTATGAAAGCTACATTTACAATCTTCTGATTCTTTCTAAATAATTCCTTACTTCAAATTTTGTAAAATATGATGTAAAAATAGATCTGATACATTTACGAATGCTCATTTTTTTACTGTTTTAATAACCACATCCTTTTTTATATCCACAAGTTTGTTGTTTAAGTTGTCCCAGATTCTATTTTGTTTGATTGATCGTCGACTTGTCAAATGTCAGTTGATCCCTCTAAAGTTCTTCCTTTTTTAAATAATAGAATAGTGGTATCTCAGTGTGACTACTCTAGTAATTAAAAGATCATAAAGGTAAGTATAAATTTAAATAATGCACAGTTTATATTTTTATTTTATTGTATATTCCACAAATAAATATATTTAATAATACTGATGTTACATGTGTCAACAATTTCACTTTGTATAATACCCTTTTTATTTTATAATTTTGACTCATTTCTGTGGCATAGACTCGACCACTTCCCGAATATACGACAAATCTATAGTCCTTCAACTTCTTGAATTGATGATCTCTTTTAAATTTTTAAAATTTTTATGTCAAATTTGGTTATAAAGGGGATTCCCCCAACGTTTTCTATAGGGTTGATGCCTGAAGATTGGGACGGGCAAGACAAACATCAATGCTTTGGTCTTTTAACCAATAATTTCTTCAATATATGGAAGCAAATTGTTGTTTAATATATTCCTATACATAAATGAGTCTAAGGGGGCTTACACTAGAAGAATTGAAGCATCCCCATGACATAATTAAACCTCCACCATATTTCACTGTGGGTATAACAATCTTTTTGTCTAGTTCTGCCCCTACAGGACCATATTTTTTTATAAATTAAACTCGTCACTAAAAACTACTCGTTCCGACTGTTCTTTGGTCCAGTGAATGTGCAAGTCAAAATTGGACTTTTACATTTTTAGTAGAAACCAGGGTTTTTCTTGTAGATCTTGGGGTCAAATGAACTCCCATCCACTAACCATCTTCTCACAGTCCTTGAACTAATTTCAGCAAGTCCCATTTCCTTCAGGTTACTTTTCATTTCAAGTGACAATAAGATTGGATTGTTCTTTGACATTCAAATTATCCAATTATCGATTTTCTTTCAAGATTTTCGACCTCAATTTTTGTTGTAGCTGCCACTTGGCCAGCTTCTCTAATTTTTTTAATAATACGAGAAAGAACTGACTTATTTAACCGTAAGCTCTTAGCCATATTTTCTTGTTTTCTCACACATTTTGACCAATGATTAAATAATCATAATAAGAAAAAGATTGCTAGTAAATAATCTATTTAAATTCAGAAAGCAGTGAAAGACCATAAAGTAAAAAGTTGCTATAATAATTTGTTTTATAGGCTCAAAACTAGTTCAATTGACAACAATTTACAAGAATTGTGGTATTAGTAATTTATACCAATCCATAAATCCATACTATTCTTGTTTTAATTTGATTTCATTATCTGCTAGCTATTAAAAATTATTATATTTGCTATTATCATATATTGCTACACATTATTTAATTAATTTATAATATAATTAATTTATAATTAATGTATGTTTTCAATAAATATAAATAATTAAAAATATTAAATATCTAGATGATATTAGATAGACTAAACAGATAACTAAACATTTTGAATACACACATTCTGTATTATATTAGACATTTTATACAGTGTGGCCCATTTGAAAGCCCGTTAAATTTGTATTTATTGTCCGATTTTAACTAATAAACTAAATTTTAGGCACAAAAATTAAATAAATCATACTAGCAAACTGTTTATAGCAAATCTAACTACACCATTGGATTAAACACATCCTGAAATGTGTACATACCAAATTTCATAAAAAATACGCATATTTATAATTCCGGGGAAAAATTAAAAACCGTATTTTCAATAAGCACATATTCCCATGCTTTACAATTGAAAAGAAAAATTGTTAAAATTGACAAAAAATTGTATGAGGTTGTGACAACCTTTTTAATGAGCCACACTGTATATTAGCTATTCCAAGAAATAATGTATTTTCGCCTGTTTTAATTTAACCCGGGAGTATCAAACATAACATGAATACTTGGCATTAATCTAATAGGGAATTTACAGTAATTCAAATATTTAATTTCAATCAGTCTGAGGTTGAACGCATATTTTGAAGTCACAAAAATAATAAATTCTAGGAACTACTAAGTTTATATATAAAAACTCTTACATGTACGATTTCCTATACTTGTATTTGGTGGTGGTGGGTTCGTACATTTTCTCGCTCTTGTGCCGTGGGTAATAAAAATACATGACAACAACGATGGTAAACAACATTATTTAAAAATATGTGGCGCACTCGAAGTGCTGAATATGACTGCGAAGTGATCACGTTCTGAGGTACCCATATATGCAACCCAGATTACAATTTTGCTAATCGACCCCGCCAAAACTCTTTGTTCAGGAGTTTACCCAAACCAAAACCTCATTAAAACGCAAATTAATGCTTTTAAATGCGAGGACCGTAAACGAGTTCGCCTGTCACGAAACGAATTAACCAAATCCGTTAACGACGCCGTTGAAAATCAAAAAGTAGAACACATGTAATTGTTTCGGTGGCGCATGCGCGTTCGTTTTGTGGCGTGGCATTGAACTACTGGCAATTTTCATTTGATTTTCCTCGGTTTACGTGTTTCCACATTAATTATCCCGCGGGATTCAGTTAATACCAGCGTCTGTGCATGCTTTGGCTTGATCCAGGCCACTTAAAAATGTAAATTTCAGTTATCATTGTTAATGTTTATGAATGGTTAGGCTGCGTTTACACGACGCGGTTGACGTTAAGGTGGTGCTTCAGTCGTCACACAATGTTTTTGTAAAGTATTTTAATAAATAATACAAGTAAATATGTGTGTTTTTTACGTACAAATTCACCGGGGTTCTGGCTGAGAACAATTAACACAACAATTGTGATATTTAACTAAAAATTATTGTCAAAATTGAAGACTGTCAAATTATTTTATATATAGTTTTTTTTATTAATATTTACAAGTTAACTATGTGAATATATAACAAATATACAAAATTATTTATATTATAGATTTTTTCTTCAAGAATTATTGACAAATGTACATACATACTCATGATAAACACTCAGTTACAATGTAAGAAGCAAAACGTGCAGACTTAGCTGCATGTATAAAAAGAATTAATGTATTTTAGACCTAACTATGACACTTTATACCATGACAGATACGTTTTATTTTGCACAGTACAGTAACCTACTTGTCAATAAAACTTTTTATCTATGGTTGTTTGCAAATATGACCTGTGCAGTCACGTCTAAATTTAAAATACAATTAAGCAACAACCGAAACAATCTCCATCGAATCCACAACACGTAAAACAACTTAAGCAGTACCACACGTACGTTTTTATAATGTTAGATGTGCGGGGATCAATGAATAAATTTGAATCGAGAAGTACACCGACGGCGCCATCTATCGACGGTCGCGCGAACCGCGTAGTATGAGAAGAACTGGTTAACTGGAGTTTGCCTCCCCAATCAACTGTCTGTTTGGAACGTCGCCATTCGATTACATTAATTTGTACATAAAAATGTGTGTTATTATTAAGTGGAAGTAAAGGATTCGAAGGACGATGCACGAACGAACGAAACGTAGGACTTGGAATAAGCCAGTGATGCACGAAAACTTCGGATAAAATCGTAGCGGAAGCATCCGAAAACAAAACTACATCATAGGAATAATGCATCTGTATATAAATAATGGATAGGAGAGTCTGAGTGATAAAGGCAGTGCAAACGGCTTCTACACAGTGCGCAGTGCATTAAAATGCAAGTTGTTTATTATTTCCAAATTTCTTTCTTTACGTCAAATGTCATCTAAAATGGTGTTGACAGTTATGTCATTTGTCGTTGTTTTCCTACGAAAAAGAACGTTTCTATGGTTCAGATCTAGTATGTAAACAAAACAGTATGTGCTTTTCTATATTTTACTACTTGAGACAGCAAAGTACCTTGATTAATTTTGGATTGGTGTCTTTAGGTTAGGTTTGGCTTATTATGGACTGTGAATGCTGGACTTTCTAGCCAAACTTAACAATCCAGAGAAATGAGCATTCATAATATAATCATGCTTTTTGGGTGAGGACAACGCAAAATTGTGGAGATGGAGCGTGAAGTTCCCAGCGTACCCATCACCACACTAGCAGGTGTAGCAAGTCTTACAGACTGTAAGTATCGATATTTTTTTATTTAATTTATTTAATTAATTGATAAGTTAATATTAAGAAATGACATGACAACTATTTTTTTGTAAAAAATTATTAGAGATACTCTTTGTTTTAGTGTGGGTACTGTTTGTTTATACACATGCTCAGAACTTAAAGTTAAAAGAATAAATCTTTACTTTTGTATTAAACTGTAACCTTTATGTAGAAATGTGTCTTTAATAATAAAATGTTTCATGAATACTTGACATTGACAATGTTTGTTTTTGACAGGTTAGAATTTAAAGAGATATTTTAGTACCTCGAGGTTTTTTAATATTAATTTTGTCTCCATTTGTTATAAATTTCAGCCCAACTAATTACTGATAAGTTAATCTTAAAAGGTGATAAAACATTTAATTTTTTTTGCCAAAAACCACAGCACTTACTGTTCATGTAATGTGTAATGTAATTTCATATGCCATTAGAACTTGATGTTAAATTAGTGAATCTTCACTTTTGTATTAAACTGTGACTATTGTATATAAATGTTTCTTTGTTTTAATAAATTGTTCCATGAAAACTTGACAAATACAATTTTGTTTTTAATAGGTTAAGATTTAAAGATGTATTTTAGTACCTTGAGGTTTCTTAAAGGGTGAAAAGTCAATAATTTTTTTGCCAAAAACTACTGTACTCACTATTCGTGCACTATATGATATTATATTCCATTAGAACTTGATGTGAAATTAGTAAAACTTCACTTTTGCATCAAACCACTACTACTAGTGCATTAAACAATCACCATTGCATAGAAATATGTTTTTTTGAATAAATTGTTCCATAAGTACCTGATGAGTACAACAGAATTGCATCATGACTACATAATTTAATTTTAACAGGTTAGGATTTAAAAGAGTTCTTTTAGTACCCTTAGGTTTTTTAATGTTGATTTCAGTTCCATCTATTGCATATTTTAAGCAACTAAAATAGACAAATAATTAACGTGCAAAAACAATTTGTTCAGATTATCTATCTATATAAATTAATCTAATCAAACTATAAATATAAACTGTGGTTAAGATAATTAATTAAAAATTGCCCCTTTTTCCTTGTTTATAATTCCATTTTTTACATGTAATTGTGTTTGCTTTTGATATATGTTATATATGCACTTTATAAGTTGAAGTACTTGTTGAAGAATATGTATTACTAGTCTTTGTGATGTATAGGAAAAATATTGTAATAAAAATACAGATATAGAAAAAATACTCTATATTTATTCATAATTCTTTTTTTACAAATTTTATACATTTTTAATAAAAATATGTATTTTTGAGGCCCATGAAAGGTTTTTATATGTACCATCTAAAGAAGATTGTCTTTAAATAGTTTTGTGAAGATTAATTAGAATGGCATGGAACATAAAAATTATTATATACTCTAATTCTATAACACCAGGAGGTTTTGTCAAGATTGAGTTAATTTTTCATCATATATACAAATTGTACACATTTTTAATAAATATATGTATTTTTGAGTCTCATGAAAGGTTTTAAATGTACTAGCTACTTAAATAGTCCTTTGAAGATTAATTAAAATGGTATGGCAAATAAAAATTATTCTGTACCATAATTCTATAACACCAGGAGGTTTTGTCAAGATTGAGTTAATTTTTCATCATATTTTTTATAAATTGTACACATTTTTAATATATATATATATATATATATATATATATATATATATAATAGTTCTGTGAAGTTTAATAAGAATGGTATGGCAAACAAAAATTACTCTGTACTATAATTCTATAACACCAACAGGTTTTGTCAAGACTAAGTATATTTTTCGTCAATTTTTTTACAAATTGTATACCTTTTTAATACACATGTGTATTTTTGAGCCCCATGAAGGGATTTTAAATGTATAAGCTAAAGAAGAATTTTATAACACCAGGAGGTTTTGTCAAGACTGAGTCTATTTTTGATAATATTTTTTACAAATTGTACACATTTTTAATAAAAATATATATTTTTGAGACCTATGAAATGTTTTTAAATGTTTTAAATAGTTCTGTGAAGATTGATAGGAATAGTATGGTAAATAAAAATTATTATATGCTATAATTCTGTAACACCGTGAGGTTTTGTTAAGACTGCGTCTATTTTTCGTCATATTTTCAACTATGTTGATTTTCTGTTCTAGTATCTTGTCTAAATATTAAGTTAGGCTAGGAGGTGTGTGTTATTTTTGGTGAAATAATAATGTAATATTTCAGTGCTCCCTGAAATGCCTTTGCCCACACCATCACCCCAAACATTATGCAACAAATCTCTGCTCTTTCATCCGAGAGTGGCAGAGGAAGCACAAAATTTGTTGGGTGTGAGAGATGTAACGTTAGTGCCACAGTTGGTACATTCTCTAGTACAAACGTCGGCCGATCACATGTAAGTGATATTATGACTTTAGTTGTTGTTTATTTGGTTGACGTTTTATTATCTTTGCAGAGAAGTTAAAGATAACTATGCGGTTACCGACGCAAAAGTGGAACAACAGGAGAAGATGCCTGAACTTCTTCGAGCCATGCTTGATGCCAACCCCAACGTATTCAAGGGCACATTATGTAAGTAGTTAATTTTACTTTCTAAATGTAGCCACTGAAATGATTTCTAAATATACAGTGGTGCTCATTGTTACAGCAACTTTCTAATCTGCTAAATATTGTAGTTACTGATGTTATTGTATATTATTCTATAAAATGTTACATGTATTTTTATGAATTAATTTGGATAAATGTAGCAACTTTAATTTTAAAAAGAATTTTTATTGGTTAAATGAATAACTTTTAATTTAACGTTATTACTTTGTTTTTGTTTTCTAATTTTGGCCACATCATTTCGCCATTGTTTCTTCAATATATGGAAGTAAATTGTGGTTTAATATATTCTGTGGGACGTCTATGTCAGACAGAATGGTCATTTTTAGATTTTTATAAGTTGCTACAATTATAGCTACTTCTGAAGGATTTAATATACTTCGACAATAAAAACATTCCTTTTACATCATAAAATACGGTTTGAGGAGATGATACCAAATTTGCAACGCAAAATAATTTTTTCCAGCACAAAAAACTGCAACCGTTACAAATCAATGGAACCACACGGGTCAGACGACAGTGCAAACGGCCGAACCGAAGTCGGGAACTGCGCAGGAGAGCGACAAACAAAATTCGAAATCGAACAGACCGTCCGTCATAACCGAACAAAAGGGTTTCGTGAACTGTAAAGACGTCACGTCCGACGCAACTAACACGACGTTAAGTGATCAGGACAGTAAAAATGGCCAAGGCAACATCACGTCTGACACGCAACTCGCCCAAAACGCCCAACAAACACAAATGTCCAACGTTCAATCGGATACGCAGAAGAACCAACAAAGCACCACCAACGAGAAACCAAACACGACCGACCTGCGGCAACTGAGGAGGCCGAGTAAGGGCACGCCCCCTCTGCCGTCGGGACAGGAGGAATCGAAGACGAGATTGACCCGTTCGCGGACGAAAGAGGAGTACGGAACACCCGAGGCGACGCCGACGTCCGAAACGCAGACTAAGGATGCGAAACTGACTGATCCCCAAAGCGACGACATTGACAAGCTGTTTCCCCTTATCGATGCCGCTGCACCGCATAACTCTCAGTACCCCGGCATTAAGCAGCCCATCATCAAACTGGACAGGCTCTCGACGGAGGACATACAAAAGAGCTTGAAAGAATTCACCGATAGTAAACCGAAGCTGGCCCTAGAACTGGGCTTAATTCCCCCAAAGGAGAAGAAAAGCTACAAGGAAAAGTCGGAGTCGGAAGAGGAGGGCGAGGAGCGTAGCTCCAAGCGCAAGGGCGGTAAAAGGAAAGCCGACAGTGAGGACGAATACCAACCTGCCGACTCGTTTTCCGCCTTAGTGGGCAGTACGAAACGACGAAAACTGGCACCGAAAGACGAGAAACCGGAAACACCCATCGTCGTGAAGCCTAAACTCAGACGGGTGGAGAAGAAGTTTGTCCCGGTCATAGAGAAACTGTCTCAAGAGGAACTCATGGAGACCAACACTTATTTGCGATTCAACAAGTCCGTGGAGATAGTTCTCAAGTCCGCCGAAGATTACGACTCCGCCGAGATTGGAGAGGACGGAATCATACCCGAGGAGTATTTGTTAAGCCGAACTGTGATGCAGGAGCTGTGCACGGAGACCGCCAAGCTGAAGATCCTGGGGGCAATGGAAATGATCCCCACGGATACGCTGACGCGGTTGCTGAACGTGCTGGAGGTGAACATACGCGGAGGCGACCGAGTTTCGCCGGTCGGAGACGAAGACGACAACGAGAGCATAAGGCAGCTGTGGCTGGAGTCCACCATGGAACGGGTGATGGGAGCCGCAGACGCTTCTCTGGTGTGCATGTACATCATGACGTCGCCCAACATGTCCAAGCGTGTTTATCTGGAGGACGTCATCGATCGAGTGGTGTTGTTCATTAAGTACCAGCTGCACAACACGATCTTTCCGTCGTTCGATTCGACTTATCGGTTGGATAACAAGAAGAAGGACGGCAGAAGGAAGAAAACCACTCCGGTGTCGGAGAAGAACATCTTGATGCTTTACACCAAAACGTCGGAACTGGTCAATTTGTTGGCCGAGCTCCTGAACATTCAGGTCTTGACTGACACGTCAGTTCTTCATGCTTCTTCCATGGGCGTTTCACCGTTCTTTGCGGAGAACGTGAGCGAATTACAACTCGCCTGCTTAAAACTCGTCACAACGGTAAGTAGTACAGTACAAGCTTTTTGAGTTTCATTTAATGATGAGTGGTGTTTTCTTTTCCCCAAGATTTTTACGAGGTATGAAACACATCGAAGGTTATTACTCGACGACATCCTGGCTTCAATAGCTCGTCTTCCCAGCACCAAACGAAGTTTGAGAACGTACAGGCTGAACAGCGAAGAAAATATACAAATGCTGACTGCTCTCGTCTTACAGTTAATCCAGTGTGTCGTTGCCCTGCCAGAAAATTTCAACTCAAAATATGACAAAACCCAAAGCGACAAAATCAAAAACGTAGACAAAGACGTGCTCATCTGCAACAAATACGAAAAGGCCACATCAACGGCCGGCACGTTTCTAACAGTATTCTTGAACAAATGCGGTAGCAAATCGGAGGAAATTGATTACCGACCGTTATTCGAGAACTTCGTCCAAGATCTCCTGTCGACGGTCAACAAACCCGAATGGCCGGCAACCGAGTTGTTGCTGTGCATTTTGGGTAACGTGTTGGTCAAAAATTTCTCCAATAAAGGCACCGACATGTCTTTGAGGGTGGCCAGCTTGGACTACCTAGGAGTGGTGGCCGCAAGGCTTAGGCGAGACAGCGTTTGGTCACGTTGCAAACTCAACACCATCGATCAAATGATCAAAGACATCAAACTGGAAGAGATGAAGGACAATGAAGAGATGCCAACGAAAAAGAAACAGAAAGAGGCCGACTCGGAGGAGGAACGCACTCAGTTCCTTCAGAAGGTGCTTCTTGATTTTTTAGCTGTGAACTCACAAAACGACGAAGCGTACAAATATGCCAGGCATTTCTATATCACGCAGTGGTATAAAGATCTTGTCAGCGTCAAAGCTGCAATAGCTAGCGGCAAAGATAGGAAGAAGAAGAAAGACAAGCACCGGCAAAGGCGTCACAAGTCCACATCGGATGACGACGATGACATTGACAGCGAGACGGACGATGATAAGGAACAACAGAAGGAATCCGTCGAGCAAGAAAACGCTGAAAAATTTAAGTTGCTGGAAGAAAAGAAGAAGTTTCTTATCAGTAAGATACGACCCTTCAGGGAAGACATATCAGCCGGCAATCGGGTGCAAATTTACCAGACCTACATTGACTACAACAGCGCAGAACTCATTGCTCAATATCTGGCGTCGAAGCGTTACTTTTCCCAAAGTTTCGACCACTACTTAAAACAGGTAAGACTCTTGATAGTACATTGGACGTCACCTCACCTCAAATTATTTGCAGATATTGTTCGTCCTGAGGGAGACATCCATTGCCATCAGAACGAAGGCTATGAAGTGTCTGACCATGATCGTCGAAGCTGACCCTTCAATCCTGGGGCGCCATGACATGCAAATGGGCGTGAACCATTCGTTTCTTGATCATTCTACTTCCGTAAGAGAAGCCGCCGTCGATCTGGTCGGAAAGTTCGTGCTAAGTAGGCCAGAGTTGATCCACAAATACTACGAAATGTTGTCGACAAGGATACTGGACACGGGTGTAAGCGTAAGGAAGAGGGTAATAAAAATACTCAAGGATATTTGTATCGAGTGTCCGGAGTTTCCTAAAATCCCGGAAATCTGCGTCAAAATGATCAGGAGAGTGAACGACGAGGATGGCATCAGGAAGTTGGTAATGGAGGTCTTTCAAAACATGTGGTTCACACCAACCAAAGATTCGTCTTTGCTGAGGAAAGTCATGAACATCACTGACGTTGTAGCTTCCTCCAAAGACATTGGTCTTGAATGGTTTGAACAGCTATTGTTAAGCGTAAGTGTACATTTTACGTGTGTAATTGTTTAAATTCATAGTTTCCATTTTACAGTTGTTCAAGCCAAAAGAAGACAAAGATGACTCCACCAAAATCCAAACTGAACCTCCAAAAGCCTTACTGTTAGCTTGCAGACAAATCGTCGACTGTTTAATTGAGAACGTACTTAGGCTAGAAGAAAACGACAGTTCCGGGTCTTCGGAAAGATTAGTTGCCTGTTTGACCACCCTTTATCTGTTTGCCAAAATTAGACCTCAGTTACTGGTAAAACATGCCAGCACATTACAACCTTATTTGGGTCTAAAATGCCAAACGCAAGGTGACATCCAAATCATTTCTAGTGTGGCCAAAATGCTAGAACTGGTGGTGCCCCTCATGGAACATCCGAGTGAACCCTTTTTGGCGCAGCTCGAGGAAGATGCAATAAAACTGGTGTTGGTTAATGACCGACCGATAGTCAGCAGTTGCGTCGCTTGTTTGGCATCGATTGTTAATAAGGTCACCCACAATTACAAGCTGATTAGGGATTGTTTTAAGAGATACTTCAATTACTTGGACAAGTACAAGTCGTTCTTCGTGGCAAGGAATACGGCATTGTGCAATGATGTAAAGGGTCGGCAAACATTCAGGAGGGCGTTGTTCATCTCTGGACTGCTTTTGAGGCACTTTGATTTCAAAGATCCGGCCGTCATTGGAGACCTACCTGTAAGTTACTTGCCACCAATACTAAAGTTCCAGACTAATGGTATGTCTTTCAGGCTGACATTAAAGACCAAGTGTACCACCTCATGGTATTCTACTTGCAACAAGAAGATATTGACATTCAAGCTAATGCACTGAAAGCAATTGGCTCAATTTGCATAAGACATTACGAATTTATGTTGGAGGCTGAGCTTAAGGAGTTTTATCACAAGCAGTTGACCAGCGAAGATGCTCCTTTAAAGATGAAAACCGAGGTCTTGGTTAACATCGAAAACTATCTTGTTGAAGAGGAGAAAAGAATGATACAACAAGATTTAGAATGTAAATAAAACTATTAAATCAGTGTTCATTTTCACAACATGCATATTTTTATAGGGTCCAAACGTTCAAAGCAAGAGAACTTGAAGGAAATGGGCGATGTCTCTTCTGGCATGGCGAGTACTGTGATACAATTGTATTTAAAGGAGATTATGCAGTCTTATATACATCACAATTTGAATGTAAGGAAGCCAGCGTTGCGGGTTATCCAACTTGTGTTGCAGCAGGGTTTGGTGCATCCTGTACAGGTATGAAGACTTCAAAACATCTTAATGTCCCATACCTAAAATGTGCTTTGTTGTAGATTGTCCCATACTTGATTTGCATGAGTACTGACTGTGAGAAAATGGTGTCTCACAGTGCTGACAAGCAATTACTGGAAATCGAAAAGAAATATCCTGGTTTTATACACACAAAATCGACACTTGGTATTAGATTGTCCTATCAGTTGCAATCTATATTACAAAGTGACACAATTGTAAGAGGATCGAGAGTCAAAGAAGAAGGCGAATATCCTACAGCCCTAAATGGATATTTGTATTCTATTTTACGTAATTCGAGACAACAAAGACGTGCCTTAATACTTAATATTTTGAAGCAGTTTGATGATCAAGCTGTAAGTGTATACATTTTTACATTGACAATTAATTAAAATTTTATTATTTTGTAGCGTACCACTTTATCCTACATGTTGTACCTGGCAGACAACTTGGCATATTTTCCTTACATGGTGCAAGATGAGCCCCTGTTCATTGTACACCACATAGACATAATGATCTCTGTAACAGGCACAAACTTGGTACAATCCTTTAGAGAAGTAAGCCCTTAATATTTCTTGTGAAAGGCAAAACTAAAACATTTAATTGAATCTAGGGTTTGCTGATGCCTGAGGGTCAGAAAATCATTCACGCTGAAAACGGCGAAGCAGTAAACGCCGTGTCTGCGCTGGACGAAGACGACGAGGATGAAGAGCTTCTGGTGTCGAGACTGCCGGAGGACACTTCACATTTGCAAGCCTGCATAACAGCGGCACAAGGATGTTTGCTATTGCTGATGCTGAAGCAGCACATTAAAGATGTTTATGGCCTTAGCGATGGGTAAATATACAGTAGACCTTCTGAGTGTTAAAACTTAGTTAAGATGGACACTAATTGTATTGATTGCCCTCTAGGTTTGTCTCGTTTACAAATTCTCTTATATTATTATAGGAAAATTCAACAATATTCACCATCAGATGCAGCGAAAGTTTACGAAAAATCCACCACCAGAAGATCAAATGCTCTCTTTAATCCCAAAACTTTACAAAAGTTAAAACAAGGTACACCTCCCCAATATTTGGATGAAGAAGGCAGGCGGGACTTGATTAGGCAATATATAGATGTAAGTATCGTCTTTATAAATACGGTAATTTGCTTCGGTGTTTATACAAGTTGTTGTTTCAGTTTAAACAACTCATGCTACAGTTGGATCCGGACGATCCGGATGAAGAGGAAACTGCGAATTATTTAATGAATAATATGCAATGCAATCCTAACAATTCGGTAACTGGACAAGCACCAGCGGCCACATCGATATTAACAGAGGCAGATCAAGCAACATTAGAAAATTATAAGGTACGATAATGTAACATTTCTTGACTTAATATTCAATGCATACGAAAGCTTTTTCAGTATTCATAAATATTGGTAACTGTTTCAGACAAGTTGTATGTGTATATTTTACTTTGATAACTCTTGTATACATACAGACTGTCCCAAGAAGATATTTTTAAGTGGTACAAGAGATCTCAAAAAATATATGGATATTATCTCTGTTTAAAATATTTAAAAAAATCAATATTTCCTAAAATCTGTATACTTTTACTAAAACATGTTATTTAAGTAGATAACTAATTTATGTTGTTTTCTATGAAATATGAACATAACTGTTAATTTAATTTAAGAATTAACAAAAATATTTCGAGATAATTAAGATTATTTTCTATAAGACTATAAACATAACTGATAATTTAATTTAAGTATGATGATATTTTTGGTAAATTTTGAAATAATTGATATTGATTTCTATAAAATTATGTACATAACTGATAATTTAATTTCTTTATTTAAGTAAAATGATAATTTTGGTAAAATTCGAGATAATTAATATTGTTTTCTATAAAATTATAAACAGAACAGATAATTAATTTTATTTATTTAGATATGATGATGTTTCTAATAAATTTTGGGATAACTAATATTGTTTTCGAAGAGTTACAAATAGTATATCTGATAATTTAGGTTATTTATTTAGATATGATGATATTTCTGAATATTTTCCATATATTTAATGTTATTTTCTATGAAATTATGAACATAACTGATAATTAATTTTATTTATTCAAATATGATGATATTTCTGGTAAATTTCGAGATAACTAATACTGTTTTTTAAGAATCACAAAGAGTATATCTGATAATTTGGTTTATTTACTTAGATATGATGATATTTCTGATAAATTTCGAAATAATTAATATTGTTTTCTATAAGATTATGAACATAACTGATAATTAATTTTTTTTATTTGTATATGATATTTTTGAAAATTTTCCATATATTTTTTATGAAATTATGAACATAACTGATAATTTTATTTACTTAAATGTGATGATATCCTTTAAGAATCATAAAGAGTATATCTGATAATTTGGTTTATTTATTTAGATATGATGATAATTATTTTTTAAATATTATGATATTTCTGGCAAATTTCGAGATAATAAATATTGTTTTCTAAGAGTCACAAAGAGTATATTTGATAATTTGGTTTATTTATTTAAATATGATGATATTTTTGGTAAATTTCGAGATAACTAATACTGTTTTCTAAGAGTCAGTTAATTCATTTACTTAGATAAGATATTTCTGGTAAATTTCGAGGTAATTAATTTTGTTTTTTGAGAATCAAATTTATATACCAAAAAACTTGATATAATTACAAATTTTCGTACAAATAATGGATGTTTAGGACACGTTAATAATCCATAATTCTTAATTTCAGGACAATTCGCCACCGAAAGTGCCCAAACTGGTGATATCGAATCGACGATTAGACAGTGATACGAAACGTTCTCCGCGAAGTCACCGATCGATGGAGAAAACGAAAAAACACAGACACAAAAAGAAACGGCGGAAGTTCGTGAGTTCGTCGGGCGACGAGAGTGAGAACGACTGCAGTGATCCGGACTTCATGGCTTAGGATGTCGCGTTTTTGTTTAACGGTGTTCTCGAAGTGTACAGTTTTTATTTTAAGCGGGAATTAATTGCAAAAATAACGATGAACATATTTTATTGAATGAAGAGAGTAAATTAAAAAAACAAAAAGGTTGTTTAATCAATAGACAGGGACTGAGAATGAGTTTACAAGAAAATTTTGTATGATGTAGTGTTCGCACATAGGTAAGGACATTGGACATTTATAGAGTTGTTCATTTTTGTCATGTGGTGTTTTGATTTCTCTTTTTTTATTTTCGTTTTCGACATCTCCCAGCTACTGTCGCATAGTTTATTATAAATATTATAGAGAGATATATATGTAATGAGACAGTAACTGTGAATATTTTGTATAGTTTTATGCATTTTTGTAAGTCTATATCAGGGGAATTTATACATTGTCCTTCAAGTGAGCTTCCACTTGATCAAAAATCATTTTCTTCATTAATTAATTGCAGACCAGACCATATTATTTATTTGTGCTGCTGGTTTTAAACACACATTTTTGAAAGCTCATTTCCGGGATAGATACCGATTACCACCTCTGTTGTTTTGTATTTACATTTTTTAGTGTATATAATTAGAACCAGTGATGTATATGTGATTTTCCCTAAAATTGGGAGCCAGATTTTGAGATTAAATCATTCTGGTGCGTTCAGCCCTTTAGTGAAATCCCCACCACGTTTTATCTGTGACAATTGCCCACCCACTCTTATTAATTCGGCACGTTGTCACAGACCTTAAACTTACTGGGTGTTTCACTAAGCTGGCGCATCATATTCTTGACACAGCTTCATAGATATAAAAATTTTAATAGAATTGCTATTTTAACCTCACAGTCTGGAAATTGCTCAAAACAACAAATTACAACCAACACTTCAACATACATACTTCTGTTATGTACTTTCTACCAAACAACAAGCAAGTCTAGACCGAGAAATGATTTATTTTGCAAAAACCTAGTCAACAAACTGCCCTTTTACAAACCTGCGAAACTTTTAAATCGTCCTTTTAAATTTGTTAAGATTTTTATATTTTATATTTTTTATTTGTATATATTTATAGAATTGTCGATCGAAATGATTTTTCTTTTATTCTGGGCCATACAATAATTGTTCTTTTATAAAGCCGTCGTCTCCTTCCAAGTCGTTAAGCCTGATGTCTTTTGCAAACAGGAAAATTACTACTTATGTATACTAAAGAAGTTGTAACGAATAATTAGTTTTACCCATTTTTTTGCCTTTATTGACGAAATACAATTTTTATTTGGAAATCGGATCGCATTACAGTAGCTTTAACGAGTTAATCTACGAGTAATTAGCTTACTCCATAAGTAAAGCTCGTGGACGTCTTCAACGAATGCCATTTCTCGTTCTAGACCATTTATTTTGCAAAAAATAAATCTGCATATACAGGGATTTGTTTGAAGATGTAATTTAGCATTATGCATGGAGACATATCTTTTCAATTGACTTGCAATAACTGTAGTTTCAAATTAGTGTTTTTAGGCGCCATGTTTTGTTTTTATATCTTTAAACAGTCCTGTTTAAAACGTAAGGGACATATGTAGATGTAAAATATGTAAATCACAAACTGTAAAATTAATTAATTCCAAGAAAACAATAAATAATTTTCAGGAAAGTGTAATATAATTTCTAAATGCATATATGTTAATATACGAGAATGCATATTCGCATGTATAAATTGGGATATGTACAAATTGTTAAAAAAAAAGTTCGTATTGTTTTTGGAAAGATTTTTTCTGGAAAATTGCCATCACTGATTAGAACTAGCAGCTTTCTTAGACTGTAAATTTATATTAGATCATTTAATTAACATCATAGATTGGAAATATTATTTATTATCACGAAAAAGTTACTTGAAAATGTTTACAAACAAATTTTGTTGGTTTAAACATTGTGCGCTGGTCCATATAATTTTTCTTTTCAAGTGTTTTAAACCATGGAATTTAGATACCAATGAAACAAATAGGTCACTGTATTCCTGTACATTTTGTTTTTTTACTTTTAAGTAGCCTGTTTCAAATTTAGAGAGCATTAATAACAATTTGTTTGCAAGAAATAACTAATAATTACAACTATTTTATTCGCCTCATCTATTAATTGCTTTCATTTTATTATTTTATTTAATCCACTAACCGAGACAAAAGTTCAAAACCTCATTGTAAGTTAAGGAGACTGTAATACGCATTTTAACGAGTTCTCGGCTACGAAACAAAATGTTTATTATAGTTTCAATTAGGTAATTCTTGCAAATATTAATTCTGACCGTCATAGAATTAAAACAGACTCGATTTCCAAATTCCTGTAATTTCTATCCGGCCGTTTTTATCATTCAAATCGTAATTTTTTAACTCATTAATTTTACATTCCCATATCAAAATTACGTTTGTATATTGATTAGTGCATGAGACGCATACATGCCTTGTAAAAAAAAACTTGATTCTATAAAATGAATTTTGTTATATTTATCAGTATTAAATTATATGAATTTAATCCCATATTGTATATTTGCAAGTTATACATATTCTTACTATGATTTAAATAAAAAAACTACTTAATCAAGTTTTAACAGACTACTTTAGAGCTAAATTTTTAGCAGGTTATTTATAGTAGTTTATTTATATTTATAGCCTTAGTTGTGAATTGTTAGTGAATGTGTAATATCCAGTAATAATGAATGTTTGACACCACCACCGATATAATTTTGTAAATTAATAAATATGTGGATGTTCAAACATGAATTATGCAGGGTTTTCCATATTGTAAAACTCCATTTGTATTTAAATAAATTTATATTTGTAATGAATGTGTCTTTTATTTATTATTTAATTAAAAATATAGTTCATATGTGATGAAAGACTTACACTTACATAAATCCAGTGTTCCAATTTTAACAAAATTGAACTCACTTCAATGAGGTGATTATTGCTTAAAAGGCAAGATTAAATTTATTAATCCTAATAGTCTGGATTTGTTGGAGAGCTTAATTAGATGAACGTGAACGACGTGCGAGAGGTACAGGAAGACGGTGAGAGACCCCCAACTCCACCGAAGGACTCTATAAGGTTGATAGTTACCACTTGTGAAATTGCCAACCAGTGGTTTGTAGAAGAAAGAAGGTTTATTTTTTAGGCAAAGTGTTTCCCATAGAATTTGGTTGTTTGATAGTTGTTCTCCTCTAATTTTTATTAGGAGTAATTTGACCTCGCATCGATTAATCCAGAAAACTGAGGAACCTCATGTATTGCCTTACCTTAGGGTCCTTCAGAGTCCTACTTTGGACTACTTCCAATATTCTGATGTAAATTTGTTGCTATGGCCAGCAAGACCTACGAACAGACTTTGAACATTGTGTAGAGATTGCATGGAGTGAGGTGCGACAGACAGAAATTGACCACCTCATTAGATTAATGTCAAGGCTAGTCAGTGAGTGTCTGGATCATGGAGCAAGTCCATCTAATTATTACCGCAAAAAATGATACTGCCAATACTTGTGTCTAAAGTTTTAATTACCTATTACCCTTTACTATTCCAAACTCTACATCAAAAATCAATTAAATCTGATCACAGATACAGGACTTCCATTTTCTGGCACTGAGTATACAAGTAAAAAATAAAATGAGACTATTTATGTGTTTGTTAGCTCTGGGTAGTGTCTCAAGGCTCATTTTTGAACATCTTCATTTCAAACTAAAGATAAAGATGAGTAAGATTTGCAACAAAGGAAAGTTATGATGTATAAACTAATATAATTATGCAAATAAATAATTGTACGTCTTGAATACTTATTAAAACAAAATTTATATGATTAAAGATTTAATTTCCTGTAAATTTCCCATTGTGAGTACGGAAATCAAAATTAACAGTATATCATATAAATATATAACGTACAGTATCAATTTTCAAGTCGATATACTCATTTCTTTAAATTTGGAAACTGTACATCTGAGAGCTACAGTTAATGAAGCTGGAATCCAATCAAATTTGTATAGTTCACCAAATTTTGCTGAAAAATATTGGATTTAATAGAAAATATATAATAAAATATAATTAATATTAATATTATTTACTTTTGAGTAAGGCAATATTGGTTAAATCCCAATATCATTAAGTCCCACGTTCAGTATTTAAGTATAACAATATATTGTTAAATATAAATTAAACTGGATTTTAATTTAAGTTTAATTTATATTTAACAATATTTTGTTAAATATATATTAAACTGGATTAGTATCACTGATTCGTTGAGTCTATGCCAAGAAACATGGTTTGTTTATGGTTTCTGGGTTTTGTCATACAGAATTTATGATAACAACTCAATGATATTCTGGTGAATTAAACGAAAGAATTTGTTGTGTTGGGCGAGAAGAAATAAGTAATGTAATCTCAGAAGAGTACGGTTAGTCCTAATCAGATTGTTCGTACTTAAATGCAAAAAATATAATTACAAATTGTAACATAATATGTTTAAATTAAAATAGTGTTGCCGTTATATCTCTAGGCAATTTATATATTGTAAAAAATGGAATAAAGTGACCATGTTGTATTGGTATTTCCATGCATTTTTTGTGCTCAGGTTAGACAGACACAAGGAAAATTTTCTTAGGCATTTTAAACAACATATATTTAAAAGGTGAGCTAAAGCTGCCAAAATGGAAGCAACCACCAAGTTTAATTGAATCACGTGTTGTAGAGCCTTCCAATATCTGTAAAAATCATAGATAATGTATAAAATTACATGTAAACTTAATTATATTATTAAACTTATTAAAACATTATTAAAAAATAAAATTATAAACATTATTTATCAATATTTCCAACTAAAATATACATAATGAATATAAAATACAAAAAAATGATAATTTCAACATACAATACTAAAATAGTTTTATGAAAATGAGAAAAACTGTATTGATTTTCTATCCTTTTACGTATTGGAATAAGTAATTTATATTTTTAACGTTTTATCTTTAAAACAACATAACAAATTTATTTGTCAACGTTCTGACAGCAGATTAATTCCCCAAGAAAAAAAATTCTGGGTTCTTGGAATTGAAGAAAAAACAAAGTTTTGATTTATTTTACAATATAAAAATAAATATTTAAATATATGAACCAGATGATGGATGAAATGAGCATTTTTATTTAACATTTTGAAGCTTCCTTTGGTTCTCTAATAACACATTTGGTCTTATGTTGTTATGAAGTAGCAAAACGCCTTTTCCATTGACTAAAGAAGCTTGTCTTTAATTGTACCATAAAACTTAACCTAAGAAGGTTAAGAGTTTTATGGTACTGTTCCTTCAGGTTCACCAGCTTCCACTCATTGAGCACCCAGGCGAGTGGTTGTTGATATTTTGTTAGAAATTAAAAACTTTTATAAGAATTAATCAATATTAGAATGTTTTATTACTAATATAGGTTTGAAATTATATTTTTTAATTCAGTTTTGATCCCCTCTTCAGAACTAAACCGTTTATCACATAAAAAATTGTAAAATAAGTAATAAATTAAATTAAATTTATATTTTTTAATTCAGTATTGATCCTCTCTACAAAATTAAACCGTTTATCATATAAAAAATTATAAAATAACAATAATAAATAATATCTAAATATTTGAATTAGATGATGGATGAAGTAGACGTCCTCATTTAACATTTTGAAGCTTCCTTTCGGTCTGTAATGACACATTTGGTCTTGCGTTGTCATGCAGAAGCAAAACACCTTTTCTGTTGACTAAAGAAGCTTATTTGTCAATTTACGACAAATATACGGTTGCAGTCACCAAAATCTTTCTTGAATTAGTGTACTATTTCTTCAGGTTTAAAAGTTTCAACCATCTGAGCACCGTAGTTGTAGTAGTTGTTTTTTCATTACTAATGTAGGTTTTAGATTAGATTTAAATTATATTTTTTAAAATTAAAAAAGTAGTATTATAAAATACTTTTACAATTTCATAAAATCTGAGTAAATTAATTCTGAAATCTTATAGTAGCATCATATTATTGTCTGGGATCAGCCAAGGCTGAATTAAGCAGAACCCTTGATACCCAATTAAACATTTTGCGGTTACAATTTACATGTTGCCATTTAAATAAACATAAACTGAAATCAATTAAAAAGTTTTAAATGTGTTACGCAAAACATCTTTAATTTATTCAACTAACGAAGAAATAATTTCGCTTAAGGACTGACCTTTTACAATGTGAAAATCTGAGAAAACAGTTTAATTGCTAATTGTTAGCTTATCTATAGATAAAAGACAATTGGATTAGAAGCAAACTTTCAACCTTGATATTTCATTGTATCGATGTGAATCTGCAGCTTCCAAGGTTTTAATAGTGAATTACATTGATTAGTCTGTCATTTGAGGTTTTATATTTTTTGATTGCATCCCGTTTTACTTTGGAGAATTCGTTGATTATTTAACACAAACATTTTGTGTGCGGTTGAAAACGTGTGAGTCAATGAACAACAAACAATGAAGAACGACCGCATCAATATAAACATTACATTTCGTGTGGAATATCTGATTATAAAATTATTTCCGGCCTTGCATTTCAGAACGTATAAACGATATTTATTGTTGTACGCCCTTGGTCGATATTTTTCAAATTAAAAAACTCGGTTTTTCCGTTAAAAAATCACGGGCTATCCAAAATAGCTACTTATCAACAAATCAATGAAAGAACACTTATGCAATTATATAAAAACTGGCTTATAAATTATTGGTTTTTTAATTATGCATTAGATAAGCAACTTTTATGTATTAATTTTAAAATCAAAACATTGACTTCATTAACAAGGTGATGGTTAATAAGATAATAAGAAAAAATTGAAGGAAAATTTATAACAACAATTTACAGTAAACATTAACTTGATTTTCAGCTTTGTCACTTGTTATAGTTTGGCAAAATGAATGGAAACATCTTAATATATTGTTTATTGTGTTATTTGAAAATTCTATGACGTTGCCCTAAAATCAAATATACATAAGCAATTCAGCACATTATTCACTAAAAAAATATTCCTGATCCTAATTTGTTCACTTCCTCCATTTGACGAACCTTGGATGGGTTAATAAACAGAGTCAAGAGGAAGCAAAACCTTAAAAAAACATAACATAAATAAAATCGCATAAACCGCAAATTTCCGTATTTGCTTCGTTCTCAGAAAGCAAAATATTTTTCATTGTAACACAATAAATTAATGGGATAACAAAGTCGTTTGCGGCATCTTGGTTCTGGCTTCCAATAATTAATTTGTACATAATCGTTCGTAAATTTTCTGATGTGACGTCAGTTGGAAATAAGATTTTTTTTTATTTAATTTATCGAACAATTTTTGGGGAATTTCATTATTGAATCACACAAATAAATTAGAACAATATTGATTGAACAAACCCACATGATCAAAATATTCCATGGACTATTTAATTTACATAAAATATCCAAAATAATTATTTATGTATTCGATTATATTTGCATTTCTGGACATTTTGACCATGAATTTTGTTATGTCAAATGGTTCCCTGGAAATCCACGATTATTTGAATACTAAAAAAATTACTAAAAAATGTAATGTAAATGTCGTAATGTCAGTTATTTAATTTAAATATATGAGGTACCGGAAAAAGTCATTACCATGAATCATAAATTTTTATATATATTTTAACATTTTTGTATTAAATTTGAAAACTTTTTATGCTTTTTCTAACTATGCTGTTTAATTTATTCCTACGTTATATTTAAAACATTTTTTGGATGCTGTAACTCATGGGAATTTACTTAATAAGTTAAAAATTCAGCTTGATATTGTCTGTTTAAAAATAGTAAAGAATGCATTAAAGATGAACAAAGTCAATGTCATCATGAAAACTGTACAAGAAAAGAAATTAAGCAACATCTCGTGCAAAATCCTCATGCAGCATGTTTAAAAATGAATTCATCATTATAAAGAGGCTTTATGCAATGAACTTCAAAAAAAAGTTGAACAAAACGGATTCCACATTAATTAAGTAAAGTTAATCATTGCCAATTATCTCTTTGCATGCAACGCAAATGAGCCTTTTATGTTATATTAGACCAAAAATGAGTTATTATAATACTCATCGGTCAGGATGATGTGTTGAAGCTGGTAAAGATGGCGGACAGTCTTAAACCAAGATTTTGATGACTGTATGGTAGAATGCTTACAGAATTCTACTTGCTGACTACTTACCAAGAGGCCAAACCATCAACGGAACTGTCTACTATTCACGAATTGGCCAAATTCATGACAAACTTACTCTAAGATCTTTGGTGAACATAAAAGGTGTTCTGCTTCTTCATGATAACACAAGTCCGTAACATCACATTGGAGACTTAAAAGTAGCTTCAATATGTTTAATGAGAAGTTGCACCTCATCTACCATATAGTCCAGACATTTTTCCAGGTGACTATTATTTATTTTTGTCATTTGTGTGTGTAGAGGACAACATAATTTTAAGACAACAATTAAAAACGACATTTTTCAGCAGCTAATAAAAAGTATATTTTACGGATCATCACCAAAAATGGGTTGATTATGATAATACTCATCGGTACAAGACAATGAGTTAAAGCTGGTAAAGGGGATTGAACAGTTTTAACTGATTTTGATAAGCTTTTTAGTGAACAGAAAATGTGTCCTGCTTCTTCATGATAACTCAAGATCATACAGCACATTGGAAACTTAAAGGAAGCTTCAAAATGAGGGGATCTACCTAATCCACCATGTTGTCCAGATTTAAGAAAGTGGTTTGTGAAGTGAAATCTGAATCTTTTCTTCGGTTCCAAGAATTAGGATTTCTTTCTTGTGACATGAATTTGTTTGTAGAACGTTGATTATGATAATTATTTTCTTAATTTAAAATTATTTTGAAGAAATTTATATAATTTTAAAGTAGTACCTTTAGTACCCACTAAATAAGTAAATGAACATTGGAATATATTATTTTTTCAAGTTCACAGCATCAGTGATAAAGTCATTTACCATTTTTGAGGCAGGAAATAAATATAAAAATAGAATTTGGAAAGGAAAAGAAGACCTTAACAAATTTTAAAAGACGGAAGGATATTTAAATTAAATGAATTAAAAATATTGTCATTAAATAATTTTTTAAACAATTATTTTTGTTTTTAATTAAAATTATAGTTAATGTCAGTTATTTTAACTGTGAATTATGGTTTGTGATTTATTTGAACACATTTTTATACTAATATTTTTTGAGTTTTAAATACTTTAATTCAAAGTTTAATTTAAAAATAATAATGAATGTATTGAAGATGAACAACGTCAAGGTCGTCCTGAAACCTATGTCAACGAAGCAATTAAGATCTATCTAAGTCCAGATATTTCTCCATGTTTTTATGATGTATTTTTGAATTTTTTACGTAATTAAAGGGCTTAATTTTGAAGAAGAAGTGAAGAAACTAAATTTGATCTTTTCTTCAGTTTAAAATTAAAAATTTTTTTTCATGAATTTGCTTGATACAAAATTGTTGATTATGATGATTATTTTATTGTTTCAAGAATGTTTTAAAGTTGAACAAAAATAAATGTAAATTACAGAAACTAAAATATTTATGTATAGTTCAATTCACCCAATTAAATAAATAAAAGAATATTGGAATACCTTATCTTTTAAAAAGTCCCCAAGAATTTGTTAATGAAAAGCAGAAGATAACATATTTTTAAAAGAAAAAAAAGCAAAGTTTTAAACTAATTTAATTAAAAATATTCCTATAAAAGCAATAATGTCAAGTAATTGTTTTTTATCCCAACTAAAATGTGTATCCTGACAAAACAGCTGGAAATAATTTGGTGGTGCTGCTGCGCAATTCCATGCCATTATATCTTTTTATTGTAAACAAAATCTCTTGCACCACATCCATGTTAATGCGATAGAATCATTTCTTGGACAAATGTCGCGTACAACAACAAACAGTGCAGCACAATTATGTTAATTGAAACCAGTACCAGCATCATTTTAAAACAATGTTGATAAATCCCCGCAAGTCTAATAATAGCCGCCGTCTTTTGTGATTTTGGCACGGGCAAAAACCAGAAATGTTACTGTTACCAAATCGATTTTAGTACCTACTGCATTAGACGCTGGCCATGTCCAGCCAAAATTATCTAAACCGTCCATCTAAAAAGCCATGACATAGTTATGTAATAACGCTTATAAATAATTCTTCCACAATACCAGTTTTCTAGCTTCTAGCGGAAAACAGGTTGAATCACCACAATTGGATTTGGGTGCATAATACGTACGTAAAAACAAAACCTATGACGTCCGCAGATGTGGTCCCGAATAAAGTCCAAACATGTTACGTAGGGAGTCCCCACGTTACAGTGAAAGTGACTTTCCTCATTTCCTTGTTTATATTCCGCTTAATGGTGTTGGTCTGATGTGGTGACGTCAGGGTTTTAAACATCCACTCATTGTCAACGTTGAGGGAATTTGTTTCG
Organism: Aethina tumida; assembly: GCF_024364675.1. Classification (NCBI taxonomy): domain Eukaryota; kingdom Metazoa; phylum Arthropoda; class Insecta; order Coleoptera; family Nitidulidae; genus Aethina; species Aethina tumida. The sequence continues at coordinate 9,111,022 of NC_065435.1, read as the reverse complement.
GATGTGTTTAACGGGAACGATGATGATGATGATGTTTGTTATTGTTGTCTGAGTGATTGGACTTTACTGATTAATTTAATTTATTGATTGTGAGACGTACTTTTTACAAAGGTTATCTGCATACAAGTAATACTATGTTTAAGACGCAGTTTACACAGATTAATTAGGAAAATATCTTATTTTTAATTTAATTAGAATTGAATTAATCTGCGTCGGGTGTTTTTTTTATTCCAATTATTTCCTGCTGTATTTATCTGGCACAAATTGGAAATGATTATTACAAATTAATGCAAATTATTATTAATTAATTTCAAGTTTTCAATAACCAATAACAAATAAAATGTGATTGAAATGTAATTAACCACATGTGAAGCTAATATCTAAAATATTCCTATGTTTTACCATAGTACATCAAAAAGTACTAACATTAACAACAAAATGAAGATATTAGGCAATACACATTTTTATTTATTGCTGAGGTCAATGAATTATTTATGTAATAAAACAAATATTAAATGATATATTGAAAAATATTAATTTATTTCAATGTAAAAGATAAAAATATTAATAATAATTTATTAAAATATTAATTTTATGTAAATGAGTAAAGTAGGACAAAAATCTAGAAAAGTATGCTTAGAATTGTTTTTATATGAACAAATTTGTGCCACAATTTGTAACTTACACATGTATAAACATAAACAATGGACCGGTTGGCAAAAGACATACTAAAACACAAAATACCTCACCGCTTAAAACTGCACGATCATTCAGAACTACAATTAAAATTAAGACAAAAAAAATTGAACCGATCCCAAGGTTACATGTGTTAAGACAGAAACCGCATTTCTTCGTATTTGCGGTTTTACTCAACTTCTTCAGTGGTAAAATTTGACAACATCGTTTGGTTTTTCCTCTGCTCAGTAATCTACTTCTACCTTACCCGCGACCGGCTTCCTACAGCTGTTTATTTCCATATATATATTTGTGCAGCTCCGATAACTAACCATTCACCAGCACATCTTCGCACAGTAAACATCGAATCATCGGTGACAATTACTTAGTTGTTTCATTGCTCGACTTACAATTACACTCAACATGGTGAGTAAAACTGTTATTAAGGTTAATTAATATTGATTTAATTGTCATTATTTTGTGCAATTTGCTCGTCCACAATTAAATAAATATAAATGACCTTTCACACTTGAACCCTGAAGATACGTTGGTAATGTTTACGATTACTTTGTAGTCAATATTTTCCTTTTAGTAATATAGATTGGGTGTATTAATTTGATTGGTGTTTTCCAGAAATCCTTCATCGTCTTGGTCTCCCTAATCGGCATGTCGATGGCCCAAAGGCCCACCTACGCCGGACTCACCCCCAAGTTGGGCCCGGAACTGCACAGCAGATTCAGAACTCAGAACGACACGGGCGACTCGAACGTGCTGCAAAACCGATTGGGCGATGGCGGCCAAAACGCCAACCTCCCAGTCGACGCCAGGGGTGACGAGAGTCTGGTCAACAGACTCAACCAGTGGCCCAGGGAACACAGACCATTCTGGCTGCTGAACGCCGAAGCCATCGAAGCGCAAAGACGTCCAGGACAAGCCCAACAAGGTGCAATCAACCAGAACCAGAACCCGAACCAGAATCAAGGATTCGCCTTCAATCAACAACCAGTTCAGGCACAAACTCAGTCGCAGGCCGGACTCGGCTTGGCCAACAGGAACAACTTCGACAACGCCGGTGGTGATGGATTTTTCGAAGTGGTCAACGGCATCCCCGGAACCTTCGACAAGACCATCGACGGCAAACCGAACGTCAACTTCCAAAACAGATTCGGTGACGTGCCGGAGACCAGACCCATCAGGCCGGAGAATCCCAGGTCCTCGTTTTTGAGGCCCATCAACTAAATTATGACTGACTGACTGACATTTGTGTTATAAGTATTATATACTTTAATTTAATAAAGTTTCCTATTTATGTTTAATTTTATTGTACTTATTTAAACCAAAAATAATTGATTGAATAAATGTTTTGACGATTTATAAGTTGTATTTGTTTTATTTGAGCCAACTTTATGGTATCAAATGAAATTAAAAAGAATTTATTCTTTGTTATTTACATTATGTCAAGGTAAGTATTCTATACAATGATGTAGTTAATTAATCAACTTACAACAATGCAATTTACCTCAAAATTTTATGTACCATGGAGAATTTAATATAAATTATATGATAAGTAAGAAAACTATTATAATAGACTATTTAATTTTTTTTAACTTTCAAAAGTTTAAAAATAATTGTTCATATCAATAGTTTTATTAATATGTATAAATTTTTTTTCTAGTAAATTTATATTAAGCAAAATAGAACGAAATAGATTGTAGTCAAAAAAGTAGTTATTGAATTGAATAATCACTGAATCATTATAATTATGTTTTTCTATTTCTCCATTAGTCACAATAAAATGAATAATTGATTAAACTCCAAATTTACTTCGAGGAAATTATAAGTTTCCAGTGACTATTACTACAGGATAACAGTACAACAAGTATTATAAATTAATTAAATAAATTACAGTAATTTGGAAATTCTAGTGTTACAATTTTTGATTAATCATCGGGTCGGTGACTGAACACAATTATTAAATGCAGCCACCAAAGGAACATGTCATTATTAAATTAATGACTTCGCAACAAGTTTCGTATTAACGTGGCGGGGAAAACCCCGGCACAAATAAAAATTGTTTTTCAAAACACTATTACCACTAGTTAGTTACGAATATTGGTATTTTTCCGTCATAAAATTTAGATTGTGCCCCCATATTATTCAAATGAATTTAATTTTAATGCCTTGAACTAGTTTTGTAACAATGAAAAACGCAAATAAAAAAGTCGGTGGCAACTGGGTTGCCTAATACTACGATTGTGTTGGAGGCACGTGGATATCCGATGCTCGGGATATTTTTAAATTGGGCTGAAAATACGGGGGAACAACTAAAGGATTTTGATTTGATGAAAAACTAATTTATGTTTTTAATATTTAATTTCAAAATAACTTTACTTCTCTTAAAACAACTTTTATTCACTTTAACACCAGCAAATTAATTGGGCAACTTTCTTCAAGTAAATTCATGTCACAAGAAGAAAAATGAAGAGAAGATCAGCCTCAGTTTTGAATTCTTTTTCAGAATAAAATCGTTTATTATGTAAAACGTTGAATAAAGACAAAATTAAATAGTAGACATATGGAGGAATATCTGAACTGTATGGTGGATGAGGCAAAACTTACCATTTAACATTTTGAAGCTAATGTATGAACTTGAGGTGCCATGAAGAAGCAGAAAGCTTCAATTCACTAGAAATGCTCATCTTTGAGAACATTTTCTTTGAACTCATTTTTTGAGTAGTACATAGTTGCTTTAATTGTTTTGCATCTTAGTAAGTAGTTAATAAGCAGAATTACATGAGCAGTTAACCATACAAGTATCAAAATCTTGGTTTAAAATTGCTACTACTAAGTACTATTGCACCACCTTTATCAGCTTCAATTCATTGTTTTCAACGATGAGTATTACCATAAGCAGCTTATTTTTCGTTGCATATAACAATATAGTGAATAAAAGACTCATTTGCGTTGCGTGCAAGGAGAAAATTGGCAACTGTCTAATGCCTAAACTTATTTTCTTTACTAAATCTATTTGCCCAACTTTTTGGTGGAATTCATTGCATGAAACCTCTTTCTATTAGGTTATTCATACCACTTTAATGACTGACCTATTTCCAAACATGTTGCATGAGGATTTTGTACAAAATATTGTTTAATTTCTTCGTTGGAACTGGTTTCAGGACGACCTTGACGTTAAGTACTATTGCATTACCTTTATCAGCTTCAACTCATTGTCTTGAACGATGAGTATTATCATAAGCAGTTCATTTTTCGTTACATATAAGAATAGAATCAATGAGAGGCTCATTTGCGTTACATGCAAGGAGAAAATTGGCAATTGTCAAATGCCTAAACTTGTTTTCTTTACTTAATCTATTTGCTCAACTTTTTGATGGAATTCATTGCATGAAACCTCTTTCTAATGGGTGATTTATATCAGTTTAATGACTGGCCTATTTCCAAACATGTTGCATGAGGATTTTGTACAAAATATTGTTTAATTTCTTCGTTGGAACTGGTTTCAGGACGATCTTGACGTTGCCCATCTTCAGTGCATTCCTTGCCACTTCTAAACTGAAGAAGCCAAAATGGTACAACTTTTCCAAACGTTTTGAATACTTCTTCTGTTGATTTAAAATGTTTTTTGAACTTATAAAATAAATTTAACATGTTAACAACAGTGTTGACCCAAAAAAATTTCAAATAACATATACACTTGCAAACATATTAAAATTTGTTTAAATCAAGCTAGAAAAAACACATAAATTACTTTTTCTGGTACCATAGAAACAAGTTGTTGGTATAAATAGTTTGTTAAATTAAACAAACAATAAATTTAACTTTCAGTCATTAAATCAAAATTAATCAAATAAAACAATCACATTTTTAAACAAGTAAAATATTTCAGTTATATTATTTTTCATTTACACAAATATTAATAATTTTAATAAGTTATTTAATATTTTCAAACCTTTATTTTATCTAAAGTAGATTTAATAAAATAAATTATTTGAAGCACTCAACAAAATAGAGTAGAAGAAAATACATAAAAAAAATAAATAATAAAAAATATAAAAAGAAATAAAATAAAAGTCTTATTTATGTAGATAATAAATTTTATTATGTGACTGGAATAACGTTCTTGTTGTCATAAACAAAATATGTTTACAGCTTCTGTACAGATGTCTTTTTTTTATTTTAAAAAGTATCAAATAACAGTTAGAAAGTTATACTAAAAATTCTTACCATTTTTGTGCTGATGTTGATTTAAGATGATTTTAATCCTTTTGGTAAAATAAAAACATTTGTGCACGGAATGAAGGGATGAACAGTTAAATAATTATATATACACAATAGTTTCAGATTTAAATGAGGAGAACATTTTATTTGACCCATGTATTCACGCCTTATAACCCTAGACAATATTGCGTTTACTGCTTTGGTGAAAGAAAAATGTCAGATGCTCCAATTATGTCTACCAGTGTAGGTTAATATGTACTGACCAACCTCGTCTGAAAATAAATCTGGGACACAAGTGCATATAATTATAGAAATATATGTAAACTCGATTGTTTGTTAGAGAGAATCTCTGAAAGCTTCAGCTAACCGAATGTAGACCAGATGAATTGATTCGGTATTTTTATGTTGTGGGTTATTAATAAACGACGTGAAATAAAAACATTCTACATTACATATCGTCGGGCTTCATTGGTGTTTTTCATAAAATTAAGAGCACACTTCAGCTAATCTCGAGATGACTTTCATCTCGTTTAGCTTGTTTAATCGCCGTTTCATTTTTTAATAGTGAACGATGCTGGGTTGAATATTATGGCCAGCATCTGATGGTGCTAAATTTAAAGGACGACTTCTAATTAAAACAACAAAAATAATATTACGTCGGTCAACAAGACTAAATATAAGCTAAGTAAAAATATGCCTTATGGTACAAAAATAGTAAATAGTAATAAACAGTCTAGACACTCCAGCTAAATAAAAACTGCCAATGTTTACTCTCCACATGGTAGATGGTTAACCCAGTAAACCTCCAGTAAGAACTTTTCGATTTATCTCCAGTATTTTGAACCTGAAACATCCAGAAAATATTTTAAAAATCGGCGATATGAGAACTGTTTTTAAGTATACGTGTTGAAAAATATGTTCCAATTATATTGCCAAGTTTTCGGTCAGTAACGCCAAAGTTTCATGATTCACTAAAAAAACCTGCAGACCAAGTTAAAAATATTAATATACTCGGATACTTTTCGTTTAATTAATATTATGTAACCCCGTTATTTTAGATGTGGTTCCCCGTTTTGCCAATTTAGAGTGGTCCGATGGTCGGTCAGGAGCTAAATTGTAAATATTTTGCGCGTCGTACACTATTTTAATGAACGTCGTGACGCAGGAACAATAAAGTGGCCAATCAATGAAGTGCAAAATGCACGATAGTTGTAAAATATTTCATAACCGGATCCGGTTTTATTTTGGGTAATATTTTATGTACCGTTTTTATTGTTATTTTATTCGTGGTATGTGGCGGCAATAACATATTTCAGTATTTTGATCATTGTGCTTTGAAATTAGTTATAGGAACCACTCAAAACAATTTTATTACGTTCGAGCTGTAACAACGATTATTTTTTACATTTGTGCTAAGAAAAATAAAAATTATTTTTAAATTTTTATGTATTTTTATATATAAAATGTTCATAACTTTATAGTTAGTTATGTAGATAAAAAATAAAAAAAAATAAATAAATATTCGATTAAAATTAACCAAATTTTATCTTATTTGTCACATCAAATAAGTTTACAACGATTTTATTATTTTATTATTTTTTAAATTTGTGTTTAGTGATAGAAAAATTCTAAATATTTTATATTATTTTTTATATCTTAAGATTATTTGATAACTTTTTTGTTTCAGTTTTACGAATTAATATAAAAGTATTTAAAACTTGTAATCTCACAAATTTTTCAGTTATGTGAGAAATAATCATTAAAATTAGTCAAAATATTTTTATCTTATTCGAGTTACATCAAATAAGTTTTCAAGGATAATTTTTTAAATATGTGCTTTGTAATATAAAAATTTTTAACATTTAACATTATTTTCTATATTTTTACATGACTTGATCATTTTTTTGTTTCAACTGTATATATAAAATATTAAGAACTGTGAAATCTGATAAATTTTTCAATTTATATGAGAAATAAACATTAGTCAAAATAGTTTTATCCCATATTAGTCACATCAAATAAGTTTTCAAAGATAATTTTTTAAATATTTGCTTTGTAATACAAAAATTTTAAATATTTAATATTATTTTGTACATTTTTAAATTAATTGATCATTTTTTGTTTCAATTTTATGTATTAATATACATAAAATATTTAAAACTGTGTAATCTAACAAATATTCACTTTATGTGAGAAATAATCATTAAAATTAGTTAAAACAGTTTTATCTTACTCGAGTCGCATCAAATAAATTTTCAAGGATAATTTTTTAAATATATACTTTGTAATACAAAAATATTAAGTATTTAATATTATTTTTTATATTTGTAAATTAATTGATCAATTTTTTCCTTTAATTTAATATATTATTCTATATAAAATATTTAAAACTGTGGAATCTGATACATTTTTCAGATTATGTGAGAAATAATCATTAAAATTATTCAAAACAGTTTTATCCCATTCTAATAACATCAAATAAGTTTTCAAGGATAAATGAGTGGTTTGTAATACAAAAATTTTAAATATTTAACATTATTTTTTATATTTTTATATTAATTGATAATTTTCTTGCTTCAATTTTATGTATTATTCTATATAAAATATTTAGAACTGTATAATCTGATAAATTTTTCAGTTCATGTGAGAAATAATCAATAAATTGGTCAAAACAGTTTTATCCTATTCGAGTTTCATCAAATAAATTTTCAAGGATAATTTTTTAAATATGTGCTTTGTAATATAAAAATTTTAAACATTTAACATAATTTTTTATATTTTTATATTAATTGATAATTTTTTTGCTTTAATTTTATGTATTATTCTATATAAAATATTTAAAATATTTAGAACTGTGTAATCTGAAACATTGTTCAGTTCATGTGAGAAATAATCATTAAAATTAGTAAAAACAGTTTTATCCCATTTTAGTCACATCAAATAAGTTTTCAAGGATAATGTTTTAAATATATGGTTTGTAATACAAAAATTTTAAATAATTAACATTATTTTTTATATTTTTATATTAATTGATAATTTTTTGCTTCAATTTTATGTCTTCTTCTGTATAAAATATTTAGAACTGTTTAATCTGATAAATTTTTCAGTTCATCTGAGAAATAACCTATTTATTATATTTTTAAGTTAATTGATCTTTTTTTGTTTCAATTATATGTTTTATTCTATATAAAATATTTAAAACGGTATAATCTGATAAATTTTGTAGTTTATGTTAGAAATAATCATTAAAATTAGTCAAAACAATTTTAGTCCATTCTAGTCAAATCAAATAAGATTCCAAGGATAATTTTTTAAATATGTGCTTTGTGATACAAACGTTTTAAATATTTAATATTAGTTTTAACATTTTTAAATTAATTGATCAATTTTTCTTCAGTTTTATGTATTTAATTTTATTCTTAGTAATATAAAAATTTTGAGTATATAGTATTATTTTTAATATTTTCAATCAATTTTTTATTTAAATTTTATGTGTTACTATAAATAATATATTTATATCAGTTCTTAGATATTAGATTTTTAATTTGTGTGAGAAAAATAATAGACTGAAATTAATTTAAACAGTTTTGTCAAATAGGTTTTTAAGGATTTTTATTTCAAATAAAAGTTTTCAAGTTATATTTTAAATATTTATTACATAAAGTATATTAAATTGTGATAATTTTTTTGTTTCACTTTTTTACTTTAAATATTTTCAACTTTGTAACCAGACAAACGTTTCAGTTTATATTATGAAATTGGTTAAAATAATTTGATCTCATTCAAGTTAGAGCAAATATTTTGCCAAAGATTATTTTTAAAATTTATGTTTAGAAATACAAAAATGTAGAACATTTAGTAATATTTTTTATTTCTTTAAACTGTGTCCACTTATTTATTTTAATTTCTTGTATGATTATAATTGTAAACTAATTAATTTCTCAGTTCATGTGACAAATAATCAATTCGAATTATTTAAAACAATTTTATTTCATCCGAGTTACAGCAAGAAATATATATATTTTTTAATTTGTGCTTTGAAATACGAACAGTTTTAGTAGTTTTTCTATTTTTTTTTAAATATAGCTTTACAATCAGATAAACTTTTCAGTTTATGTGAGAAATAATCGATTGATCTTGTTTGTGGTCGGTTGAACGTATTTTTAGCCGGCCATAAAGGTGTGCCACGAGCGCCCAAAAAATTATTATTCAGCAATTTGCAAAAATCGTGATAACCGAAATAAACCTTTCAAAAATAAACAAATTATTTGTGTTTCAAAATAATGAAAATACACCGTTTCCAAGTATATGTAAGTCGATATGGAAAACCGAAACATATTTATAGAAACACACTTTACATAACGAAATATGTTAATGTTCACTTTATGTATATATAGAATATATTAGGGGATTAGATCGGAACATTTTTTTCGCGATTGGGCAATTTGTTGATTTTAAAAATGTGATATGATGAAGGCAGAAAAAATATTATTTACGAAAGCTATGTTGCCAAAGACTTTTGCAAACTTCTAACACAGTGGCCAGGTTAAATATAGTATGTGTGCTAATTTGAGGAGCGTATCGTCCCACTGAAATATCTATCTCCCGCCCCCTTACGGTGACGTTAACTTTAAATACAGGATACTAGTGACACACAGTATTTTTTATACACAAAAAATCTTCTAGCTGAACCACTCAATTCTCAATATATTCGTACAAAACAACTGGATTTATTTAAGGTGATTGTCTGGCACGTTGGCTGCGGTCACTTCTGTTATTTTTTTTTTATTATTTAATAAATCCTTCGTCCAATCTAATTTACAATTTTTAATCTGGATGTTTTAATTCGACCCAATTCCTCGATCGAAAATACCTTAAATAAAGTGGGTCACCACACAACAATAAAAAACAAACACATAATTAATTTCTATTGACAGGGAAAGTCTAAAATAGAGTTGTGTACGCATGGAAAACAAAGTGTCACTTTTAAAATACAAATAATTCAAAAGTTAGTTGTTTATCTTGTTTAATTTGTGAAACTATTTCTCAATGTTCCCGAAACTTCCAACAGATTTTTATTTTTTGACAGTGCTGAGAGCAAAATTTATGAACGTCCACACTCAAAAAAAGTGTATATATATATGTTGTATGTATGTAATTTGACACACGTCGGTGATAAAAAAATAACCGGAAAAAAAATCTAATTTATGAGCAACAATTACAACATTTTGCCTGTGACAAATGTTTGTTATCAATATATTTTGGGACAGCAGATTTAAAATAGTTGGAAATGGAACAGTTACCTGCTGGCATTTATTTATTAATACATTCTTAACCAAAAACATATTATGTAAGCCCCGTTAGCAAACACGATAAAAAATTATTAATATTTAGACCCATTATTAATTATTTTTACGTTTAATTATGCGCACACACACACATGCTTATTTATCGAGAGAAAAAAAGTCACCTTCACAGTCCAAGTGTATGAATATTTTTGAAGTAAATTAGTTGTAACGCATTTTGCACGGTCTCAAAACGATCATAACGAAAATTAATGGAACCTATAAAATATTAATTACGTCTGCTGGCATTAATTTGTGTAGAATTTATAATAATATTGGTGTTTAAGTAAACAATAATAGGTTTGTTGATGTGATGCACTTTCATCTAGATTTTATTAAACTGTTTACCGGATTGGTTGGTTTAAGTAGACATCGATTATTGCAACATCTCCATCATGTGTATGTTTTTATCTCAACGTATACTTAACGGATGATTTGCTCTTGTCAAATTAATAGTTAATAAGTGTGAATGCCAGTTGAGTCTACAGTGGTGGCCAGAGAAATTACACGTAATCAAAGTATTTATTTAAAATTTAAAAAATAATTTCTACTTAAATTAAATTTTGGACAAAATAAATGGATAATGTGACTGCTCACACAAATGGTAAACATTTAAAAAATACACATAAATCATCTAAATTTGATAGGTTTTGGTGTTTTAATCGAGGCTTTATGTCGTTCCATAAGTTTTCAATTGGATTTAGATCCGGACTTTATGCAGGCCATTCGAGAATTCGAAAAACGATTATCGTTTAATCAATTTGGAACAACTTTGCATGCTTAGGACCATTATCCTGCATTAAAATCTATGTAACTGGTAAATTATCTTTGGCAAATGATTGGTAATGGTCCTATACCATGTCCAGAAAAGGACCCCCAAACCATAACGTTTCCTTCACCATATTTCAAAGTTTTTGTGAGATATTTAGGGTCTAAACTTTTATTTGAAGGACTGACAGGACAACATTTTGATGATGTGAAGATGGTAAAGATGATGGTACAGTATTTAAGAGTGAACTTATGATTTTGATAACTATATGGCAGATTGCTCATGCAGTTCTGATTATTTAGTACTTACTAAGAGGCCAAACGATCAATGGAACTCTCTACTACTCAAAAATTGACTAAGTTCATGAAAAAAAAACACTCAAAGATGAGTTTTTGAAGTGAATAGAGGTTTTCTGCTTCTTCATGATAAGTCAAGGTCATACATCACATAGGAGACATAAAGGAAGTTTCTAAATATTAAATAGGAAGTCTGCTATTGATAGGAAGAACATAATCAAAGATGGGCTTATGTAATAAATAGTAAAGGGGTTTTGCTTCTTCATGACAACCCATTACCATATGTCACATTTTTGTTACTGTCCAATTTTCACTTAAAAAATGATTTAGTTCTGAAAAGAAGATCAAAACTGAGGTTAACCTCTTCTTCAATGCCAAAGACACAACTTTTTTCTTGTAGTATTAATTTGCTCGTGGCACATTGGCAAAAATTGTTTATGATTGTCATTATTTTGAAGAATAAAAGTGGAAAGGGTGAGTATTCCCAACGAAAGAATATATATTTAATAACAAAAACGAACAAAGCAGTTTCAATTTATAAAAGCTTCCAAATTTCTTTTCAGAAAAATATCTTCTTCATACCTGGTCAACATGTTTGCCAAAAAGCTTGTTTGTATCTAGTGTAACTTTCAAAAATTTAACTGACCTATTAGGAACACTACTTCTTGAATCCTGTCTTGGTACACCTTCAATTAACTGTAAGAGAATTCCTCTGAGTCATTTTCAGCTTCGTTGGTGAAGTTGCCCATGGAGTTCTACCTACCAAGAAGACAAACGATCTGTACAAATACCTATTACTCAAAAATTGATTTAATTCTTGAAAACTACTCTAAAAGATGAGTTTTTATATCGAACAGAGACTTTCTACTTCTTCATGATAACATAAAGATGGGTTTCTCTAATAAATAGAAAAGGTGTTTTGCTTTTTCCTGACAGTATCAGCAGTATCATATGTCATATTAGAGACTCAAAGGCACCTCCAAAATGTTAAACTTGAAGTACTACCTCATCCACCATGTAGTTTAATTATTTCTCCTAAATAATTTTTTTTTTGAATTTTGTTTTGTCCAATTTTTATTTACCAGACGGTTTAATTCTGAAGAGGAGGTCAAAATTGAGGTTAGGATTACACATTGGCAAAAATTGTTTATAATGGGCATTATTTTGGTGAATAAAAGTGGAAAGGGAATATTTCATAACAGAAAGAAGCAATCATAAGTAGATTCAATTTGCAACAGCTTCCAAAGCTTCTTATCAAAAAGCTTCAGATGGTTCATCTCCAATTAACTGTACGAGAATTCCTCCAAGTACATTTTCAGTTTTGTTGATAAATTTAGAAGGGTTACATCTATTTATGTCATTAATATGGAGCTCAAACAATAATAGTTAGTCACAATATGGAACCTTGCAGCACTCCAATATCAACGTACTTTTTAGTAGTAGTTCTGTCTAGATGATAATATTTCAATTTTTATAAAAGCACGTCCTGAGAATTACTGTGAAACGTCTTGCTAAAATATTTTATTTAATTTTAATTCGTGTGGGCTGATGAAAAAATCAGACACATTAGGTTAATTAAATATTTTATTATTCATAAATATTTATACTGTGTAACTTACGTTCATAACATGAAAAATAATCTATTTTAAGTAAAAAATATATTTTTTAAAAGAGAGGACAATATTTATTCACTAATTATTTATATAAATGACTAAACATTTATGTATTAGAATAATTTTTGTTTAAATAGTGCACTTTAAATTATTTATAGCGTTTGCAAGGTTCTTAAAAGGAAAAGTGTAATTATTGTGATTGTTTACCTAGCGTCCTATTTACAGGTTGATTAGTAAGGTGTTGGGTGTAGCCAAATTACTTTATATAAAATCACTGTTGGGCTAATTGCCTTGCAGTAAAAATAATACATAAATCCAGACTTTGTCATAAGTAAATCTATTTTTTAATTGTTGACTAACAACATAGTTTGGTGCCAATCATCAAAATAATATTGACAAGTGAATAATTTTTTTTTTAAAGCTTTGGAATTTACTGACGCTTTATACCACACCTATTAATAATCTGTTCTAGAAATATTAGTATAGTTGGATGTGTATAATATACAAATATTTTTTTTTAGTCATTTTGTATTTAATGAGGATAATTTTAGAACACTGATTAACTCGCGTAGGATAATTGATGACCGTTAATCCCGTTCGGTTATTTCTATGCACCCAATTACAAATTTGAAATGTTCACTTAAATTATAACTCGGCGCTTAACCGACGTTAATAATTGTATAATTATTCCATACACATGGATAAAACACACACAGTTGAATAGCAAAGAATTCTGGGCATACTTGATAGCCAATAAAATATTTGGCAAAAATCTTGTTTTTTATTAGCAGCTGTGAAGGTGTCTATTTAAAGACGGAATGTGTTGAAATTTGAAAGTACTATTATATAATAATTCGAATCGTATTATAATATATTTATTTGAAACTGATTCAATTCTTAAGACGTTAACGTCTTGCTGTATAAATTTAAAACAAGTAAACAGTCTGGATAATGTAGCCGTGAAAAAATCCAGCCTACATTGTTTCAGCCGTTCAGTTTCAGTACATTGTTGTCTACACGAATCTATTTTGGGGTTTATCCAATAATCATTTTACGGACGTGAACATAAAATTACTAATTGCCTCACTAACTCTAGACAATTGAGTATACGAATTCTTGTATATTTTGTCATCGATATATTTAAATAAATTTATGATTGGAATTGTCATAAATCGACAGGGGTCATAAATATCTTTTAATTTAATGCCAATTCAAATGTTCTACGGTTTTAGAATGTGCTGTTTATATCAATTTCACTCACAGTTTGTCTTACGTTCATTTTGCCTTGTGTTTTATCATCTAAATTGTAATCTGTATTACTCTAATTCTGTATTAATTATTAATGTATATATTATATAATACAAAAATAGATGTACCTAAAAAATTATTAATAATTTGTACAGTGTTATGTTGCTCCTCCACCAAATTTGTAAATAAGTGAAAAAATTATGAAATTATACTGAAATTATTGAATTCAATTAATCAGTGAAATTTATTTTATTAGTGGTAATTAATTTACCAAATAAAATTATGAAACTATTGAACTCAATCAATATTATATCTTTTTTGTATATATAATAATTGTTATAGATTATTATCATTATCATTCTAGTAACACCTTGTGTAGAAATTATCTATTTTATTGAAGACATAGAAAAGAAAAAGACATATGCTTGAATTTACTAAAAATAAATATAATTATGAAGTTATATTGAAAATATTTAGTTCAACAAATATTAAATCTTTCTGTATATATAAAAAATGATATGGAATATCATCTTGTACAAAAAATAATCAGTTTTAGTGAAGGCACAAAAAAGAAAAACATATGTTTTAATTTATCAAATTAAAAATAAATATAACTATTAATTGTTATATTGAAAATATTTAGTTCTATCAATATTATATCTTTATGTACATATAACAAATGATATTATGAACTATTATCATTTTCCAGTGACATTTTATACATAAAATAATCAATTTTATTGAAGGCACAATAAAAACATGTTTTAATTTGTTAAATTAAAAATAAATATAATTATGAAGTTATATTGAAAATACTGAGTTCAGTCAATATTATATTTTTCTGTATATATAACAGATGATATGGAATATTATTATTATACCAATGACATTTTGTACAAAAAATAATTCATTTTATTGAAAGCACGAAACAGAAAAACATATGTTTTAATTTACCAATTTAAAAATAAATATAATTATGAAGTTGTGTTGAAAATATTGAGTTCTATCAATATTATATCTTTATGTATATATAACAAATGATATTATGGATTTTTATCATTATTTCAGTGACAAGGCACAAAAAAAACATATATTTTAATTTGATTAATTAAAAACAAATATAATTATGAAGTTATATTGGAAATACTGAGTTCAATCAATATTATATTTTTCTGTATATATAATAAATGATATTATGGAATATTATTATTATTCCAGTGACATTTTGTACAAAAAATAATTCATTTTATTGAAAACAAGAAAAAGAAAAATATGTTTTAATTTATCAAATTAAATATAAATATAATTATAAAGTTATATTGAAAATATTGAGTTATATCAATATTTTATCTTTGTGAATACATAACAAATGATATTATGGAATATTATCATTATTCTAGTGACATTTTGTACATAAAATAATCAATTTTATTGAATGCACAAAAAACATATGTTTTAATTTGTCAAATTAAAAATAAATATAATTATGAAGTTATATTGAAAATATCGAGTTCAATTAATATTATATCTTTTGACATTTTTTACATAAAATTATCAATTTTATTGAAGACCCAAAAAACATGTTTTAATTTGTCAAATTAAAGATATACATTTTTAAATACGATAAAATTCACAAATGAAATTATAAATTTAAATGCAGTATTTAAGAGAATCAAAATAATTTTAAAATATCAGTAATAAATAAAAACATTTGATTATTTTTTAAAATTATCACTAATAATGAAAATAAACATTTTAAATTTAGTTGAGAAGTACGAAATTTTCATTAATAAATTATTAATTTCTATTTTAACACCTGAAATTGTTAACTTATATACTTAATTAAATCGACAAAATCAATAAAATGTTAATAAATCACATGACTGGATGAATGAATAAATTAAAAATTAAGTTTAAGGAGTTAATATTATTGTGCTCCTCCACCAATTTTTTAAATAATATTAATTAATATATCTATAAACAGACAATTAGTAAAAAAGAAACATACGATGCTTAAATAGATTTTTGAATACAATAAAATTAATAAAAACATTACTGAGACATTCTAGTTTAATCAAATTATAAATTTATATAAAAATTAAGTAAAATCAAATGAAATTTAAAATAATTAAGGTGTAATAATTGTAAAATAATTTTATAATATAATTAATAATTTAAATAATGAACCTTATTGTTTAATTTAATTGAAGTAACAGGAAGTAAGTTCAAAATACTATATCATAAACATAGTAATAAATAGAATTTGTAAAGTAGCTTATATAATAAAACAGAAATAAATACTAAAATTGAAGCAAGTGAATTTCTCACCAGTTCACATTTAGCTCAACCTTCGTCGTGTATATAAAGCGGTTTTGCCGCAAATTCAAACTAAATTATTAGATACAGGGCAGCCGCTTTAAGAATATCTTTCGCTCTAAATTTACAGAACCTTTGGAAATGTTAAACGAGTGGAACGACCTTGATAATTTAATGAGCACGAGTAGGTGGCAATAGAGCAGCTGTAACTTTGACACACCTAGAATTTATCCCAGAACTATTAACACGTTGCACATTTCTTTTTTTTTATTGAAGCTTAAAAAAAATGTTACAGCCGAAGTTTTTCGTTTGTTATAGTCGGTTTTCTAAACATCTGAGACACCGATTATTTATGAATGCATTAGCGTAGCTTTTCTTTTCGTTTCGGTTGTGTTTACGGTTTAAATTTGGTAAATAGAGATTTAATGGATTAAATATGCGTTAACGATCACCCGTCAATTCGAGAAGACGTTACTGCGGAGCTGAATTTCTTATAAATCTAATAATAAATTGGTTTATGTTCGCTGAAAGATAAATAATGACCCGAATCGTTTATGCTTGAACGTACACTCCAGGTAATCTAAATACACTGATTTTTGATGAAAATTTTTCGTGCATGTATTTTCTTGCGGATCTATAAATATAATTGCACAAATGTTTATAAGATACATTCTTTCGGCAACAAACAGAATACAATGAAATTCGGTATACATTAAAATCTGAAATGCGATTATTTATAGAATTTTGCTGATGTTATACGTGTTTTAAATACGGTCATAATATTTATTGATTTTTTATCTGTCTCGTACAGTTATCTATTTCTGTATCTTCTGGCCTGATTTCGAACTTTTCTTGAGTCGACTTCGTGCATGAAGCCAAATAATGTCCACCACTTATTTCAAAATATATATTTACATAAGAGAAAAAATGTTCACCTAACTGATTCATTGGTATATAAAAAATTGAAGAAAGTGTAAATCTGAAATTTTTATTGTTGCTAAGATTTGTTTTTCCAAAAATATTTTACAAATGGTGTAACTAATTTCTAATGATTGGGAAGAGTCACCTTGTACATATTTTAGGTACTGAAAAATGTAGTTTCAGTGTTTAATCAAGTGTCGAAAAGTAAAATTTATTATTTTTATTTCTCTTAAAACTTCTAATGAATCAAGTGTACCCTGTATATACTTATATAAGATTATTTTTTTTTTTTAAAAAATTTCATATGAGGAGTAACTAACTAAACTGTCTGTTTTATCAACAACAGTAATGTTAAAAAATTGATTCTTCGTGTGCAAGTTAACAAAAGAATATCCTATCAGGGGCCATTAATAATATTTCAAAATATTACACAGGAAGTTTGGCATTTTTATTTACTTTTTACTAATTTAAATATCAGTAACTGATTGGAGACTGTAAGGTCACTTCCGGCTAAACCTATTAAAATTTAGTATTTTTATTTCTCTAAGAACTTTTAAAGAATCAAGTGAATCACCCTGTATATATTTATATTAGATTATTTTTTTTAAAATATTTCATATGAGGAGTGACTAACTAAACTGTCTGTTTTATCAACAACAGTAATGTTAAAAAATTGATTCTTCATATACAAGTTAACAAAAGAATATCCTACCAGGGGCCATTAATAATATTTCAAAATATTACACAGGAAGTTTGGAATTCTTGTTCACTTTATACTAATTTAAATATCAGTAACTGATTGGAGATTGTAAGGTTACTTCCGACTGAACCTATTAAAATTTAGTATTTTTATTTCTTTCAAAACTTCTAATGAATCAAGTGAATCACTCTGTATATACTCATATTAGATAATTTTTCTTTTTTTCAAAAAATTTCATATGAGGAGTAATTAACTAAACTGTCTGTTTTATCAACAACAGTAATGTTAAAAAATTGATTCTTCGTGTACAAGTTAACAAAAGAATATCCTGTCAGGACCCATTAATAATATTCCAAAATACTACACAGGAAGTTTGGAATTCTTGTTTACTTTATACTAATTTAAATATCAGTAACTGATTGGAGATTGTAAGGTTACTTCCGGCTGAACCTATTAAAATTCAGTATTTTTATTTCTCTAAAAACTTCTAATGAATCAAATGAATCGTCCTGTATATACTCATATTAGATTATTTGTTTTCAAAAAATTTCATATGAGGAGTAACTAATTAAACTGTCTGTTTTATCAACAACAGTAATGTTAAAAAATTGATTCTTCGTGTACAAGTTAACAAAAGGATATCCTATCAGAGACCATTAATAATGTTCCTAAATATTACACAGGGAGTTTGGAACTTTTGTTTACTTTTTACTAATTTAAATATCAGTAACTGATTGGAAACTGTAAGGTCACTTTCGGCTGAACTTATTAAAATTTAGTATTTTTATTTCACTGAAACCTTCTAATGAATCAAGTGAATCACCCCGTATATACTCATATTAGATTATTTTTTTCAAAAAATTTCATATGAGAAGTAACTTACTAAACTGTCTGTTTTATCAACAACAGTAATGTTAAAAAATTGATTCTTCTTGTACAAGTTAACAAAAGAATATCCTGTCAGGAGCCATTAATAATATTCTAACATATTACACAGGGAATTTGGAATTTTGGTTTACTTTATATTAATTTAAATATCAGTAACTGATTGGAGGCTGTAAGGTCACTTCCGGCTGAACCTAGTAAAATTTCTTATTTTTATTTCTCTAAAAACTTCTAATGAATCAAGTGAATCACCCTGTATACACTCATATTAGATTTTTTTTCCAAAAAATTTCATATGAGGAGTAACTGACTAAAATGTGTTTTATCAACAACAGTAATGCTAAAAAAATAATTCTTCGTGTACAAGTTAACAAAAGAATATCCTATCAGAAGCCATTAATAATATTTCAAAATATTACACAGGACGTTTGGAATTTTTGCTTACTTTTTACTAATTTAAATATCTTTAACTGATTGGAGACTGTAAGGTCGCTTCCGGCTAAACCTATTAAAATTTAGTATTTTTATTTCTCTAAAAACTTCTAATTGGAGATTGTAAGGTTACTTCCGGCTGAACCTATTAAAATTTAGTATTTTTATTTCTTTAAGAACTTCTAATGAATCAAGTGAATCACTCTGTATATACTCATATAAGATAATTTTTTTTTTTTTCAAAAAATTTCATATGAGGAGTAATTAACTAAACTGTCTGTTTTATCAACAACAATAATGTTAAAAAATTGATTCTTCGTGTACAAGTTAACAAAAGAATATCCTGTCAGGACCTATTAATAATATTCCAAAACGTCTAATGAATCTAGTGAATCACCCTGTATATACTCATATTAGATTATTTTTTTTCAAAAAATTTCATATGAGGAGTAACTGACAAAATTGTGTTTTATCAACAACAGTAATGTTAAAAAAATAATTCTTCGTGTACAAGTTAACAAAAGAATATCTTATCAGGGGCCATTAATAATATTCCTCAATATTACACAGGGTGTTTGGAATTTTGGTTTACTTTTTACTAATTTAAATATTAGTAACTGATTGGAGGCAGTAAGCTCACTTTCGGCTGAACCTAGTAAAATTTCTTATTTTTATTTCTCTAAAAACTTCTAATGAATCAAGTGAATCACCCTGTATACACTCATATTAGATTTTTTTTCCAAAAAATTTCATATGAGGAGTAACTGACTAAACTGTGTTTTATCAACAACAGTAATGCTAAAAAAATAATTCTCCGTGTACAAGTTAACAAAAGAATATCCTATCAGAAGCCATTAATAATATTTCAAAATATTACACAGGGCGTTTGGAATTTTTGCTTACTTTTTACTAATTTAAATATCTTTAACTGATTGGAGACTGTAAGGTCACTTCCGGCTAAACCTATTAAAATTTAGTATTTTTATTTCTCTTAAAACGTCTAATGAATCAAGTGAATCACCCTGTATATACTCATATTAGATTATTTTTTTTTCAAAAAATTTCATATGAGGAGTAACTGACAAAACTGTGTTTTATCAACAACAGTAATGTTAAAAAAATAATTCTTCGTGTACAAGTTAACAAAAGATTATCTTATCAGGGGCCATTAATAATATTCCTAAATATTACACAGGGTGTTTGGAATTTTGGTTTACTTTTTACTAATTTAAATATCAGTAACTGATTGGAGGCAGTAAGCTCACTTTCGGCTGAATCTAGTAAAATTTCTTATTTTTATTTCTCTAAAAACTTCTAATGAATCAAATGAATCGTCCTGTATATACTCATATTAGATTATTTGTTTTCAAAAAATTTCATATGAGGAGTAACTAATTAAACTGTCTGTTTTATCAACAACAGTAATGTTAAAAAATTGATTCTTCGTGTACAAGTTAACAAAAGGATATCCTATCAGAGACCATTAATAATGTTCCTAAATATTACACAGGGAGTTTGGAACTTTTGTTTACTTTTTACTAATTTAAATATCAGTAACTGATTGGAAACTGTAAGGTCACTTTCGGCTGAACTTATTAAAATTTAGTATTTTTATTTCACTGAAACCTTCTAATGAATCAAGTGAATCACCCCGTATATACTCATATTAGATTATTTTTTTCAAAAAATTTCATATGAGAAGTAACTTACTAAACTGTCTGTTTTATCAACAACAGTAATGTTAAAAAATTGATTCTTCTTGTACAAGTTAACAAAAGAATATCCTGTCAGGAGCCATTAATAATATTCTAACATATTACACAGGGAATTTGGAATTTTGGTTTACTTTATATTAATTTAAATATCAGTAACTGATTGGAGGCTGTAAGGTCACTTCCGGCTGAACCTAGTAAAATTTCTTATTTTTATTTCTCTAAAAACTTCTAATGAATCAAGTGAATCACCCTGTATACACTCATATTAGATTTTTTTTCCAAAAAATTTCATATGAGGAGTAACTGACTAAAATGTGTTTTATCAACAACAGTAATGCTAAAAAAATAATTCTTCGTGTACAAGTTAACAAAAGAATATCCTATCAGAAGCCATTAATAATATTTCAAAATATTACACAGGACGTTTGGAATTTTTGCTTACTTTTTACTAATTTAAATATCTTTAACTGATTGGAGACTGTAAGGTCGCTTCCGGCTAAACCTATTAAAATTTAGTATTTTTATTTCTCTAAAAACTTCTAATTGGAGATTGTAAGGTTACTTCCGGCTGAACCTATTAAAATTTAGTATTTTTATTTCTTTAAGAACTTCTAATGAATCAAGTGAATCACTCTGTATATACTCATATAAGATAATTTTTTTTTTTTTTCAAAAAATTTCATATGAGGAGTAATTAACTAAACTGTCTGTTTTATCAACAACAATAATGTTAAAAAATTGATTCTTCGTGTACAAGTTAACAAAAGAATATCCTGTCAGGACCTATTAATAATATTCCAAAACGTCTAATGAATCAAGTGAATCACCCTGTATATACTCATATTAGATTATTTTTTTTCAAAAAATTTCATATGAGGAGTAACTGACAAAACTGTGTTTTATCAACAACAGTAATGTTAAAAAAATAATTCTTCGTGTACAAGTTAACAAAAGATTATCTTATCAGGGGCCATTAATAATATTCCTAAATATTACACAGGGTGTTTGGAATTTTGGTTTACTTTTTACTAATTTAAATATCAGTAACTGATTGGAGGCAGTAAGCTCACTTTCGACTGAATCTAGTAAAATTTCTTATTTTTATTTCTCTAAAAACTTCTAATGAATCAAATGAATCGTCCTGTATATACTCATATTAGATTATTTGTTTTCAAAAAATTTCATATGAGGAGTAACTAATTAAACTGTCTGTTTTATCAACAACAGTAATGTTAAAAAATTGATTCTTCGTGTACAAGTTAACAAAAGAATATCCTATCAGAGACCATTAATAATGTTCCTAAATATTACACAGGGAGTTTGGAACTTTTGTTTACTTTTTACTAATTTAAATATCAGTAACTGATTGGAAACTGTAAGGTCACTTTCGGCTGAACTTATTAAAATTTAGTATTTTTATTTCACTGAAACCTTCTAATGAATCAAGTGAATCACCCCGTATATACTCATATTAGATTATTTTTTTCAAAAAATTTCATATGAGAAGTAACTTACTAAACTGTCTGTTTTATCAACAACAGTAATGTTAAAAAATTGATTCTTCTTGTACAAGTTAACAAAAGAATATCCTGTCAGGAGCCATTAATAATATTCTAACATATTACACAGGGAATTTGGAATTTTGGTTTACTTTATATTAATTTAAATATCAGTAACTGATTGGAGGCTGTAAGGTCACTTCCGGCTGAACCTAGTAAAATTTCTTATTTTTATTTCTCTAAAAACTTCTAATGAATCAAGTGAATCACCCTGTATACACTCATATTAGATTTTTTTTCCAAAAAATTTCATATGAGGAGTAACTGACTAAACTGTGTTTTATCAACAACAGTAATGCTAAAAAAATAATTCTTCGTGTACAAGTTAACAAAAGAATATCCTATCAGAAGCCATTAATAATATTTCAAAATATTACACAGGACGTTTGGAATTTTTGCTTACTTTTTACTAATTTAAATATCTTTAACTGATTGGAGACTGTAAGGTCGCTTCCGGCTAAACCTATTAAAATTTAGTATTTTTATTTCTCTTAAAACGTCTAATGAATCAAGTGAATCACCCTGTATATACTCATATTAGATTATTTTTTTTCAAAAAATTTCATATGAGGAGTAACTGACAAAACTGTGTTTTATCAACAACAGTAATGTTAAAAAAATAATTCTTCGTGTACAAGTTAACAAAAGATTATCTTATCAGGGGCCATTAATAATATTCCTAAATATTACACAGAGTGTTTGGAATTTTGGTTTACTTTTTACTAATTTAAATATCAGTAACTGATTGGAGGCAGTAAGCTCACTTTCGGCTGAATCTAGTAAAATTTCTTATTTTTATTTCTCTAAAAACTTCTAATGAATCAAATGAATCACCCTGTGTATACTTATTTTAGATATTGAAGAAAGTAACTTATGTTTTCGTTACTTAACATTAGAATAACTTATCCTTAAATTTTGAGTTTTTGGAACTCATAAGAAATTTCATATGTGGAGTAACTAACTAAAATGTTTGTTTTATGAACAACTATAATGTTAAAAATTTGATTCTTGGTGTACACGTCAATTAACAGCCATTAATATTATACCAAAATATTTTTGAACCCCTTAAGCAAATTTACACAAATTATAATTTTTCATTTTTAGCTCAAAAGTTTTAAAATACAGTTAAAAAAAGCACAAAAAAGCTTTCGAATAACATGTACAGGTTAACATAAAAATGTATATGTTACATAATTTAATTAAATGACCTATGTCGAGCCTTCTAGTTGTTCAATAGCGATTATTTTAAATTTTGTATAACATTATGTGGCAAATTAAACGTTAAGGAACATTAAATTTAAGCCCACGCTATTTTGGAACGTGATTTCACCTACACATAAATTATTTTCTAAAATTCTTAATAGTGCTATATGCACAAATTGGCAAATATATCAAAAATACATTGACTGAATACTAGCGAACACCGAACAACACGTTAAATGTATCATCCTGGTTGATATTTAAAATTTGGCTTTTGCGTATGAGATTTAATTTTGCATGTTTGTTCGCTGTCATTTATTTTGGCGCTAAAATTTTTATGCAGCTGCCAGAAATCCAATATGATTATTACAAAAACAATATTATGTTTATTAGTTGTTAAAAAAATAAGGATTGGGTTACATGTTGTTTAGGTATTTTTGTAACGTCCAATTCAAACGTACCTACTTTACTACACTTTGATGTATTATTGTTTATACGAGATGGTTTCGAAATGATTTATTTTTCTTAAAACACAGTGTTGATAGTTTTCTAATAACAAATTGTGATTTTATATTAATTTATGTGAATTTATTAGTTTATAAGATATTTTACTGTTTCTTTATTTTGTTGCTAAAAATATCTATAAAGTCACATGATTAAATAAATATAAATAATATATAAAATGAATATTAAGTTAAATAATGTAATTTTTAATATTACAAACTTAATGAATCAAATAATAAACAATAAAAAAATAACTGGAAGTTTAACGGAGATGGTGAATATGTAAATATTTTCAACAGAACATTTTTAACTTACCAAAATATATTTTGATTTAGTCGTGAGTGAGAAAATAACGATTTCCTTTCTTTGTTTGGACAATAATATTTTCTACACATGTTTTTTAGTATTAAAAAATTTGTAAAAAGTTATTATAATTGTTCAATTTTAATCTAGTAACATTTCATTAAAAGAAGAAGTTACTATATTTCTATGTTAAAGAAAGAAAATATAAAATATTTAAGGTATTATGAAATTCGACACGTTTTGTTATATTTGCCACACATGGGACGATTCAGTTATAAATTGGAAGAGGTTTAATAAAAATGAGAAAAATACTTTCTTTGGATTTTCCACCCCTTTGGACAATGTCACTGTATTTATTGAAAATTTCGTGCTAGTATTTATATATTAATTTTAATACTTTTTAATCATATATAAATTTATAGGCCATATACGTGTTTTTTAACTTAATAGTTCATTAAAATAACATGTAATGTCCTATTTTGATATCAATTCTTTTGATTTCACTTATAATCACAAAATATTTTGGGATAAGGATCTAAAAGTAATGATCTTTCTTAAATTAATACTATGATGCTACAATTTACCACATATGAACTAACTGGTACGTTTACACAATGATTGAACACATAATTAGATTATTTATGAATATTTGTGACCAGACTCTATTTTGAAGGATATTTCTTAAATTATATATATATATATATATATATATATATATATATATATATATATATATACACTTAAAGGTTAAGGTACATCTTTTATTAAATATTATAAATCAATTAAAAAATAAAATAGTTCAAAAAATAAAGTCTTAGAAAGATGTCAGCATGTATTTTTAAATTTTTGGTTATTAACTGGCTTAGTAACATAAGTTATAATAATAATGTGATACATATCTTTACATTTGTAACATTTTATTTGTTAGATTATTTATGAAGATATTTGTGATCAGACTCTAATGATATTTCTTAAATTAGCACTATGGTGCTATAATTTATCACATACGAACCATTTTGTATATTTACATACACTTAAAAGTTAAGACACATCTTTTATTGAATATTATAAAGCAATTGAAAAATAAAATTTTTCAAAATTAGTGCAAATCTTAGAAAGGTGGCTGGATGTATTTTTAAATTTTTTGTTTTTATATGGTTTAGTACCATAAGTTACAATAATGATGCGATACATCTCTTTACATTTGTAACATTTTAGTTGTTAGATTATTTTTGAAGATATTTGTGATCATACACTATATTTAATGATTTTTATTAAAATAGCACTATGGTGCTACAATTTATCACTTAGGAACCACCTGGTATATTTACATACACTTAGAAGTTATGATGCATATTTCGTTACATATTATAAATCAATTAAAAAATAAAATTGTTCAAAAATAAAGAAAATCTTAGAAATTTATTCTTAAATTTTTGGGTATTAACTGGTTTAGTACCATATGTTGCAATAATGATGCAATACATCTCTTTATATTTGTAACATTTTAGTTGTTAGATTATTTATGAAGATATTTGTGATCAGGCTCTCTATTTAATGATATTTTTTAAATTAGCACTATGGTGCTACAATTTATCACGTACGTATCACCTGACATATTTATATACACTTAAAGGTTAAGATAGATCTTTTATTAAATATTATAAATCAATTAAAAAATAAAATTGTTAAAAAATAAAGAAAATCTTAGAAGGAATCAGTCAGTATGTATTTTTAAATATTTGGTTATTAACTGATTTAATACCATAAGTTACAATAATGATGCTATACTTCTCTTACATTTGTAACATTTTAGTTGTTAGATTATTTATGAAAATATTTGTAATTAGACACTATATTTAATGATTTTTCTTAAATTAGTACTATGGTGCTAAAATTTATCACCTGATGATATTTGTGATCAGACTCTATATTTAATATTTCATAAATTAGCACTATGGTGCTACAATTTACTACATACTAACCACCTGGTATATTTATATACACTTAAATCAATTAAAAAATAAAATTGTTCAAAAATAAAGAAAATCTTAGAAAGGTGTCAGGATGTATACTTTAATTTTTGGTTATTAACTGGTTTAGTACCATATGTTACAATATATCTCTTTATATTTGTAACATTTTAGTTGTTAGATTATTTATGAAAATATTTGTGATCAGACTATATATTTAATGATCTTTCTTAAATTAGCACTATGGTGCTACAATTTAACACATACGAACCAGCTGGTATATTTACATAATGTATGGTCACATAAAAATCAATATACATCTTTCATTAAATATTATAAATTAAAACATAAAACTATTAACAAATAATACCTATTTTAACTAATATTTTAATATTCTTTAAATATGTATAAATGTATAACCTCTATAGTTATCTAATTTAAAAGTTCATTAAAATAACACTTAATGTGGTATTTGACATCATTTCTTTTGATACTACTTATATCCATTCATTCGTGCTAGTGATGTTCACCAGGTGTCAGGATGTATTTTTAAATTTATAGTTATTAATTAGTTTAAAAAGTTACAATAATGATGTGATATATCTCTTCACATTTGTAAAGTTTAGATATTAGACTATTTACGAAATTATTTTGTGATAAGAGTCTATATTTAATGATCTTTCTCAAATTAGCACTATGGTGCTACAATTTATCACATACGAAGCAGCAGCTATATTTACCTAATTATTCGACACTTAAAAATTAGGATACATCTTAATAAATCAATGAAATAATAGTTGTTCAAAAATAAAGAAAAATAATTTTAATATTGTATATTGCCTTTACACTTATTTTTTCTTTCTGAATTAAAAGTTCATTATAATAACGCTTAACACTGTTCTAAGTTGGAGTATAATGTGTTAATAAATCTTTAGATTTATAATATTTTAAATGTTAGTGAAGTCATTTTTAATGATTTTTGTCAATTTAGCACCATAGTGCTATCTATAATTTACTACATACCAACTAGCTGGTAATTTTATATGATGATCCAACACTTAAAAATTTACCTTACAGCTTTCATTGAATAATATAAACTGATAAATAAATAGAAATTTAGTACCTAACCTAACCTAACCTGGAAGAAAATTTTCCAAAAAAAAAAAATCCAAAAATATTAGGGTGCAAAAATAAAAGAGCCGAAAAAAAGTTTGACGTGTGAGACGGGAATCGCGGTCCACGGTATAATGCAGCGTAAAAATCGTTTTGTGTGAGGCACCACGGGGTGGGGATTTGGGTACGTCATTGGCGTGATTGAGCAGGCGTCGCTCGTGGATAGGCGTTACTGACTAGCGTCGGCTAAAGCGTCTTTCGTACCGGGAGCTACGAGGCTGATCGTCGTAAAATCGACGCATCACACAGATAATATCAAGAGGCTTCTGGAAGAAACAGCCGAACGTCCGAGCGACCGCCGTCGTTTGAAGTCGACCCGCGCCGCCCTATATGGTTTGGCTTGATTCTCCGCCATGTATAAGATTACATACATCTCTTTTTCTACGCTCTAAAAATACTTGAGCCTTAGGCTATTTCGAGAGGATTGTATACACTTGTGGCATTATGCGGTTCCCGTCTCTTATCAATCGGAAAACAATAACAATTAGTTGAGTGGCACTCAATTTTGTTGCCGTGATATTTACCATTTATATCGATAACGATCGATACTGATGGGTCGGGATAAATTGCGTTGCAAGCCTTAGGCGTGCAGGTCTGGCTTTTGGGTGCAAGGGAATGTACTGGCATCAAAAATTGAGTATGTAGGGTTTGGAGGATTGCAAAGGTGGTTAATATTTATCGTATTGGAGGATCGGACATCAATTGTCCAAGATGTCGGCGACGATTTGAGTTCGGTATTTGGAGAGGGGAGCTCCATGGGCGGGGATAAACGTCATGTTCTGGTTTAGATTGAAGAACACATTAAGCACATTTAGTCAGTGCTTTGGAGGCCACAGAGCAACCTCTAGAATAGACGAACGACTCGACGCGTAGACGACGGGACGAAATCATAAAACGCGAACCGTACAGTGTGTGTTGTGAAGTGAAGTGAAAGCATTTTCAAAAAGCTTCACACCCCTTACAAGAAGTAAGTTCTAGAGTGAAGGCTTCCACTGTGTTTGTGTGATTCGCCAGGTGCAGTGCAAAACATTCTTGAGGATAACTCAATATTCAGTGAATTTAAATCATTCGTGTCTGTGGAGATTTTTGATTGGCGGTCACACACTAGCACAACAATTAAAAAAAAAAAAAAACAAAAAAATGTCCCACTTACTCAAATATTATTTGGAATTTTAGGGCCGGGTTAATGTCAGGATTATCGGGATAAAATAAACATAAAGGCATGGGAGTGGCGGAGGATTTCGCTCCCAGCTTCACTCAAAAGCCGCAACTCAGGCAAGAAGATGACGGTAACAAACTTATTTTCGAATGCCAGTTACTTTCTTCACCGAAACCGGACATAGAATGGTTTCGCAGCGACACACTTTTGTCCGAAGATGCAAGAACAGTGTTCAAAATCCAATCCATTGGCACTAACAAGTTCTTGGTTGTTCTTGAGTTAGATGATGTCGTCGAAACTGACGCTGGCCTGTATAAGGTCAAAGCGAAGAACAAAATGGGAGAAGTTGCTGCTTCCATCAATCTCAACTTCAGCCGTAAGTACCATTTCATTTGGCCACCAACAAATCTCTAAGTCCAAATCCGTGCAGTTATTTATGGGGATTATTTTTTTCAGCTATGGACGAACCGAAAGAAAAGTGAGTACTAAAAATACACCCTGATTCGTTATTGCACTTACTAATCACACAACCGTGATATTTTGCCAACATTTCTTTACACACAATTACTCATCTTTTTTGGAAGCGTACTACCTACGTCACGGGTCATGTTTCCATTACTAATCAACCCAAACCCAATCAAAACAATGCGGCAACTCATTTCTGATTTCTGATTGATTCCCAGACAAATCGACGGTCTCGCACCAACTTTCGCTAAGAAACCAGCGATTAGACAAGAAGAAGACGGCAAACGACTCCTCTTTGAATGTCGAATACAGGCAGATCCACGTCCTGTCGTCAATTGGTTCCACAATACCAAACCTGTCAAGGAGTCACCACGCCACAAGGTAATCAATCGTTCCACCATTTTGACGTGTGCGACTCTTGAGTTCCAATTGTTCCATGCATGTTAAAGAACATGGCACAAATTCTCTTAAGCTGATATATTATAATTCATGTATCTATTTTTGTAATTAGTTTAAGTGCTTTACTGTTGGCATCATCCGAGATCTATTTCTGAATCTGCCATATGTGACACCTGCTGTTTTGGAACTCTAGAAATCAAAAATCAAAATCCACTAAAATAATCACTGGGCAGTGGATTTGGTTTTGCCTTAACAAAAATCGCCGTTGTTTATTTGTTACGACCACGTGGCAGCGTAAACACCGCGACCAGTTCAAGAATTTTGAACCCCCCCACGTAAAGTGTAAACAAAGGAGCAATAAAATATAGGTCAATGAAATTTCAAACCGAATGGAAGAAGACCTGTTATACTCAATATTGTAATAGTTAGTTATATTTCTGAAATTTACGAAGGTCATGATGCAACGAATATCTTGGAACTTGTCCAAAAAGCCGACGACTACGAAATAGCTCATTGATTAATTAAAAAGTTTTATTAGCTGACTTGCCATACATTTTGAGGTTTTGCTGAAAACTTTTACTCTACAAAACTTTAAGGTTGACAAGACGACTAATTTACGAGGCCACCTTTCAATTTTGTAAAGTAGCAAGTTCTTCAACTCAATATTGCTCAGCTGGACCAGATATTCAGCTTCAACAACTACACCTTCATATTTTTC